>NC_136265.1:206458996-206543996 GCF_964187855.1 Myxine glutinosa
CAACCAGCCCACCAAGTTTCGTCCGAATTCGTCCATAACTGTTTGAGATATTGTTCTTATAGACAGAAAGACAGGCATGAAAACATAACCTGTGTCCACCTTCAGTGGCACAGGTAATAACAGAAATGAGATTATTTATTTATTTATTTTTTTGATCCTGAACGACCACTCGAGTTTACCAAGTCTTTGTTCATAACAATACATCGTAGCAAACCCTTGGCAAATATATTCAAACTCTGCCAAATGTATTTAAGGCAACGAGGCTTCATCGATAAGGAGGTAATGTTCCTGCAAACGAACTCATTCTGTTTCACTGAAGTCTGAATGTGCACCTTTTAGCTGCCTAGGTAGCAGCATGACATGCGTTTTCCAGAGCACTCTGGGTACCAGTGACGCTATATATTATGACGTCACCAACACGGCAACGGTACTTCAGTACGCCCTTGCCCTCAGAAGATGACATGGTTCTTCTTCACAATCTGCGATGGTGATGCGCCGGGAGAAGGCGTCGAGAACTTTCCAAAAGACGAGACTGGTTCTGGGGCGACAGTTGACACATGCAGAGCACATTAGTCGAAAACGAACAGCACATTTAAAAATGTTTTTTTTTTCTTTTTCAGAGTCGGCAGCGGTTGGGGCAGAAATAGGCCGAAGATCGCTGCCTGTCTCCGTGTAATGAAGCCAAAGCTCGCTGCCTGTCTCCGTGTAATGAAGCCAAAGCTCGCTGCCTGTCTCCGTGTAATGAAGCCAAAGCTTGCTGCCTGTCTCCGTGTAATGAAGCCAAAGCTTGCTGCCTGTCTCCGTGTAATGAAGCCAAAGCTCGCTGCCTGTCTCCGTGTAATGAAGCCAAAGCTCGCTGCCTGTCTCCGTGTAATGAAGCCAAAGCTCGCTGCCTGTCTCCGTGTAATGAAGCCAAAGCTTGCTGCCTGTCTCCGTGTAATGAAGCCAAAGCTCGCTGCCTGTCTCCGTGTAATGAAGCCAAAGCTTGCTGGCTGTCTCCGTGTAATGAAGCCAAAGCTTGCTGCCTGTCTCCGTGTAATGAAGCCAAAGCTTGCTGCCTGTCTCCGTGTAATGAAGCCAAAGCTTGCTGCCTGTCTCCGTGTAATGAAGCCAAAGCTCGCTGCCTGTCTCCGTGTAATGAAGCCAAAGCTCGCTGCCTGTCTCCGTGTAATGAAGCCAAAGCTTGCTGCCTGTCTCCGTGTAATGAAGCCAAAGCTTGCTGACTGTCTCCGTGTGATGAAGCCAAAGCTCGCTGCCTGTCTCCGTGTAATGAAGCCGAAGATCGCTGCCTGTCTCCATGTAATGAAGCCAAAGCTTGCTGCCTGTCTCCGTGTAATGAAGCCAAAGCTTGCTGCCTGTCTCCGTGTAATGAAGCCAAAGCTTGCTGCCTGTCTCCGTGTAATGAAGCCAAAGATCGCTGCCCGTCTCCATGTAATGAAGCCAAAGCTTGCTGCCTGTCTCCGTGTAATGAAGCCAAAGCTTGCTGCCTGTCTCCATGTAATGAAGCCAAAGCTCGCTGCCTGTGTCCGTGTAATGAAGCCAAAGCTCGCTGCCTGTCTCCGTGTAATGAAGCCAAAGCTTGCTGCCTGTCTCCGTGTAATGAAGCCAAAGCTTGCTGCCTGTCTCCGTGTAATGAAGCCAAAGCTTGCTGCCTGTCTCCGTGTAATGAAGCCAAAGCTTGCTGCCTGTCTCCGTGTAATGAAGCCAAAGCTTGCTGCCTGTCTCCGTGTAATGAAGCCAAAGCTTGCTGCCTGTCTCCGTGTAATGAAGCTAAAGCTCGCTGCCTGTCTCCGTGTAATGAAGCCAAAGCTCGCTGCCTGTCTCCGTGTAATGAAGTTAAAGCTCGCTGCCTGTCTCCGTGTAATGAAGCCAAAGCTTGCTGCCTGTCTCCGTGTAATGAAGCCAAAGCTTGCTGCCTGTCTCCGTGTAATGAAGCTGAAGATCGCTGCCCGTCTCCATGTAATGAAGCCAAAGCTTGCTGCCTGTCTCCGTGTAATGAAGCCAAAGCTTGCTGCCTGTCTCCGTGTAATGAAGCCAAAGCTCGCTGCCTGTCTCCGTGTAATGAAGCCAAAGCTTGCTGCCTGTCTCCGTGTAATGAAGCCAAAGCTTGCTGCCTGTCTCCGTGTAATGAAGCCAAAGCTCGCTGCCTGTCTCCGTGTAATGAAGCCAAAGCTCGCTGCCTGTCTCCGTGTAATGAAGCCAAAGCTTGCTGCCTGTCTCCGTGTAATGAAGCCAAAGCTTGCTGCCTGTCTCCGTGTAATGAAGCCAAAGCTTGCTGCCTGTCTCCGTGTAATGAAGCCAAAGCTTGCTGCCTGTCTCCGTGTAATGAAGCCAAAGCTCGCTGCCTGTCTCCGTGTAATGAAGCCAAAGCTTGCTGCCTGTCTCCGTGTAATGAAGCCAAAGCTCGCTGCCTGTCTCCGTGTAATGAAGCCAAAGCTTGCTGCCTGTCTCCGTGTAATGAAGCCAAAGCTTGCTGCCTGTCTCCGTGTAATGAAGCCAAAGCTTGCTGCCTGTCTCCGTGTAATGAAGCCAAAGCTTGCTGCCTGTCTCCGTGTAATGAAGCCAAAGCTTGCTGCCTGTCTCCGTGTAATGAAGCCAAAGCTTGCTGCCTGTCTCCGTGTAATGAAGCCAAAGCTTGCTGCCTGTCTCCGTGTAATGAAGCTAAAGCTCGCTGCCTGTCTCCGTGTAATGAAGCCAAAGCTCGCTGCCTGTCTCCGTGTAATGAAGTTAAAGCTCGCTGCCTGTCTCCGTGTAATGAAGCCAAAGCTTGCTGCCTGTCTCCGTGTAATGAAGCCAAAGCTTGCTGCCTGTCTCCGTGTAATGAAGCTGAAGATCGCTGCCCGTCTCCATGTAATGAAGCCAAAGCTTGCTGCCTGTCTCCGTGTAATGAAGCCAAAGCTTGCTGCCTGTCTCCATGTAATGAAGCCAAAGCTCGCTGCCTGTGTCCGTGTAATGAAGCCAAAGCTCGCTGCCTGTCTCCGTGTAATGAAGCCAAAGCTTGCTGCCTGTCTCCGTGTAATGAAGCCAAAGCTTGCTGCCTGTCTCCGTGTAATGAAGCCAAAGCTTGCTGCCTGTCTCCGTGTAATGAAGCCAAAGCTTGCTGCCTGTCTCCGTGTAATGAAGCCAAAGCTTGCTGCCTGTCTCCGTGTAATGAAGCCAAAGCTTGCTGCCTGTCTCCGTGTAATGAAGCTAAAGCTCGCTGCCTGTCTCCATGTAATGAAGCCAAAGCTCGCTGCCTGTCTCCGTGTAATGAAGTTAAAGCTCGCTGCCTGTCTCCGTGTAATGAAGCCAAAGCTTGCTGCCTGTCTCCGTGTAATGAAGCCAAAGCTCGCTGCCTGTCTCCGTGTAATGAAGCCAAAGCTTGCTGCCTGTCTCCGTGTAATGAAGCCAAAGCTTGCTGCCTGTCTCCGTGTAATGAAGCCAAAGCTTGCTGCCTGTCTCCGTGTAATGAAGCCAAAGCTTGCTGCCTGTCTCCGTGTAATGAAGCCAAAGCTTGCTGCCTGTCTCCGTGTAATGAAGCCAAAGCTTGCTGCCTGTCTCCGTGTAATGAAGCCAAAGCTTGCTGCCTGTCTCCGTGTAATGAAGCTAAAGCTCGCTGCCTGTCTCCGTGTAATGAAGCCAAAGCTCGCTGCCTGTCTCCGTGTAATGAAGTTAAAGCTCGCTGCCTGTCTCCGTGTAATGAAGCCAAAGCTTGCTGCCTGTCTCCGTGTAATGAAGCCAAAGCTTGCTGCCTGTCTCCGTGTAATGAAGCTGAAGATCGCTGCCCGTCTCCATGTAATGAAGCCAAAGCTTGCTGCCTGTCTCCGTGTAATGAAGCCAAAGCTTGCTGCCTGTCTCCATGTAATGAAGCCAAAGCTCGCTGCCTGTGTCCGTGTAATGAAGCCAAAGCTCGCTGCCTGTCTCCGTGTAATGAAGCCAAAGCTTGCTGCCTGTCTCCGTGTAATGAAGCCAAAGCTTGCTGCCTGTCTCCGTGTAATGAAGCCAAAGCTTGCTGCCTGTCTCCGTGTAATGAAGCCAAAGCTTGCTGCCTGTCTCCGTGTAATGAAGCCAAAGCTTGCTGCCTGTCTCCGTGTAATGAAGCCAAAGCTTGCTGCCTGTCTCCGTGTAATGAAGCTAAAGCTCGCTGCCTGTCTCCATGTAATGAAGCCAAAGCTCGCTGCCTGTCTCCGTGTAATGAAGTTAAAGCTCGCTGCCTGTCTCCGTGTAATGAAGCCAAAGCTTGCTGCCTGTCTCCGTGTAATGAAGCCAAAGCTTGCTGCCTGTCTCCATGTAATGAAGCCAAAGCTCGCTGCCTGTCTCCGTGTAATGAAGCCAAAGCTCGCTGCCTGTCTCCGTGTAATGAAGCCAAAGCTTGCTGCCTGTCTCCGTGTAATGAAGCCAAAGCTCGCTGCCTGTCTCCGTGTAATGAAGCCGAAGATCGCTGCCTGTCTCCATGTAATGAAGCCAAAGCTTGCTGCCTGTCTCCGTGTAATGAAGCCAAAGCTTGCTGCCTGTCTCCGTGTAATGAAGCCAAAGCTTGCTGCCTGTCTCCGTGTAATGAAGCCGAAGATCGCTGCCTGTCTCCATGTAATGAAGCCAAAGCTTGCTGCCTGTCTCCGTGTAATGAAGCCAAAGCTTGCTGCCTGTCTCCATGTAATGAAGCCAAAGCTCGCTGCCTGTGTCCGTGTAATGAAGCCAAAGCTCGCTGCCTGTCTCCGTGTAATGAAGCCAAAGCTTGCTGCCTGTCTCCGTGTAATGAAGCCAAAGCTTGCTGCCTGTCTCCGTGTAATGAAGCCAAAGCTTGCTGCCTGTCTCCGTGTAATGAAGCCAAAGCTTGCTGCCTGTCTCCGTGTAATGAAGCCAAAGCTTGCTGCCTGTCTCCGTGTAATGAAGCCAAAGCTCGCTGCCTGTCTCCGTGTAATGAAGCCAAAGCTTGCTGCCTGTCTCCGTGTAATGAAGCCAAAGCTTTCTGCCTGTCTCCATGTAATGAAGCCGAAGATCGCTGCCTGTCTCCGTGTAATGAAGCCGAAGATCGCTGCCTGTCTCCGTGTAATGAAGCCGAAGATCGCTGCCTGTCTCCATGTAATGAGGCCGAAGATCGCTGCCTGTCTCCGTGTAATGAAGCCGAAGATCGCTGCCTGTCTCCGTGTAATGAAGCCAAAGCTCGCTGCCTGTCTCCGTGTAATGAAGCCGAAGATCGCTGCCTGTCTCCGTGTAATGAAGCCGAAGATCGCTGCCTGTCTCCATGTAATGAGGCCGAAGATCGCTGCCTGTCTCCGTGTAATGAAGCCGAAGATCGCTGCCTGTCTCCGTGTAATGAAGCCAAAGCTTGCTGGCTGTCTCCGTGTAATGAAGCCAAAGCTCGCTGCCTGTCTCCGTGTAATGAAGCCAAAGCTCGCTGCCTGTCTCCGTGTAATGAAGCCAAAGCTCGCTGCCTGTCTCCGTGTAATGAAGCCAAAGCTCGCTGCCTGTCTCCGTGTAATGAAGCCAAAGCTCGCTGCCTGTCTCCGTGTAATGAAGCCAAAGCTTGCTGCCTGTCTCCGTGTAATGAAGCCAAAGCTTGCTGCCTGTCTCCGTGTAATGAAGCCAAAGCTCGCTGCCTGTCTCCGTGTAATGAAGCCAAAGCTCGCTGCCTGTCTCCGTGTAATGAAGCCAAAGCTCGCTGCCTGTCTCCGTGTAATGAAGCCAAAGCTCGCTGCCTGTCTCCGTGTAATGAAGCCAAAGCTCGCTGCCTGTCTCCGTGTAATGAAGCCAAAGCTTGCTGCCTGTCTCCGTGTAATGAAGCCAAAGCTTGCTGCCTGTCTCCGTGTAATGAAGCCGAAGATCGCTGCCTGTCTCCGTGTAATGAAGCCGAAGATCGCTGCCTGTCTCCGTGTAATGAAGCCGAAGATCGCTGCCTGTCTCCATGTAATGAGGCCGAAGATCGCTGCCTGTCTCCGTGTAATGAAGCCGAAGATCGCTGCCTGTCTCCGTGTAATGAAGCCAAAGCTCGCTGCCTGTCTCCGTGTAATGAAGCCGAAGATCGCTGCCTGTCTCCGTGTAATGAAGCCGAAGATCGCTGCCTGTCTCCATGTAATGAGGCCGAAGATCGCTGCCTGTCTCCGTGTAATGAAGCCGAAGATCGCTGCCTGTCTCCGTGTAATGAAGCCAAAGCTTGCTGCCTGTCTCCGTGTAATGAAGCCAAAGCTCGCTGCCTGTCTCCGTGTAATGAAGCCAAAGCTCGCTGCCTGTCTCCGTGTAATGAAGCCAAAGCTCGCTGCCTGTCTCCGTGTAATGAAGCCAAAGCTCGCTGCCTGTCTCCGTGTAATGAAGCCAAAGCTCGCTGCCTGTCTCCGTGTAATGAAGCCAAAGCTTGCTGCCTGTCTCCGTGTAATGAAGCCGAAGATCGCTGCCTGTCTCCATGTAATGAGGCCGAAGATCGCTGCCTGTCTCCGTGTAATGAAGCCGAAGATCGCTGCCTGTCTCCGTGTAATGAAGCCAAAGCTTGCTGCCTGTCTCCGTGTAATGAAGCCAAAGCTCGCTGCCTGTCTCCGTGTAATGAAGCCAAAGCTCGCTGCCTGTCTCCGTGTAATGAAGCCAAAGCTCGCTGCCTGTCTCCGTGTAATGAAGCCAAAGCTCGCTGCCTGTCTCCGTGTAATGAAGCCAAAGCTCGCTGCCTGTCTCAGTGTAATGAAGCCAAAGCTTGCTGCCTGTCTCCGTGTAATGAAGCCAAAGCTCGCTGCCTGTCTCCGTGTAATGAAGCCGAAGATCGCTGCCTGTCTCCGTGTAATGAAGCCGAAGATCGCTGCCTGTCTCCGTGTAATGAAGCCAAAGCTCGCTGCCTGTCTCCGTGTAATGAAGCCAAAGCTCGCTGCCTGTCTCCGTGTAATGAAGCCAAAGCTTGCTGCCTGTCTCCGTGTAATGAAGCCAAAGCTTGCTGGCACGGCGTCCTTCCGAGCAAAGTGGGGAGGTAACGGTCGTTGGATCATTACATCATAAATACAGGTAACCGCGATTGGCAAGCCTTACTGAACCCACCGGAGATGACCTCATCGCTAATGGACGGATGGCATACAAATGGCTCTTCTTTGAACAGAATGTGTGATTATGAGTAATCGTCGAATAACTTTTTCCTCCAAAAACTTCATTGTCTGCTCCTCGTGCTTGTTGCTTTCGTTGTTTTTTTCCCCCCGAGCATTCCTTACAATCACCAACTATCTCTTCCTTGATCTAGTACGTGTAGTAAACCGGAAATAACATAGACGCAGCACATTTATTGATTGTCTTCTTGACCGACATTAGCTTTTAACTTCATCCTGAGCACAGCAAGAACCATCTGGTGCGTTTTTGCCGGACCCGGCACGGAGAGGCAACTCGCTGCGATTCCCGCTGGGAAAGGTGCGCTTCCATGACGCTTGGATGCCCTTTGGTCAAACGTTGCGTTTCCCAGTCTTCTGACCGTGTCTTGTGTGCGCACTAACCGTATAATGAGTATTTTAAGACCTCGGTCTGAGCAAGCATGTTTCATGTGGTTAGCACCACACCCTTTTAAGTGTAGAGTTTGCTGTCATTATACTGTTTTGTATGTCAAAGGCATTTTGTGGTCTCCCCCCCCCCCCCCCCCCCACCCCCCCTCTCTCTGCTCTGCCCGAAAGCAGGATCAGTGCAGCCGAAGCAGCCCCATGGCATGGATTATACGGGGTGATCTTTCTTTGCCTTCATCGTAGTTGTCACGGCAGGAAGTTGTAGGTTTTTCAGGGTGTTGGCGAAAATGCACCTCCTCTTCGTGAAATACATCGTTGGATCTCCAACGGCCACCGAGTAATGGTAGCACACCACATGCTTACATTGGTGATGCAACACCCTGCCTGCCAAACACCAATGTGGCAGTTTATAGTCGGGGCCAGGAATTAGTCAGGTTCACCATGTTTTTTCGTTCAAAAATTTTGGAGATGAGCAAACCTATACATTTTTGGAATATTCAGAGCATGAGGAATCCAAAAATTAATGTTGGCATTTGCGTAGACACCTGCATGGACACCATTTTCCAAAATGGCCGCCATAAAATACATAATTTGCGCTATCTCGGCTTCTATTCAACCTAGAATCTTCTTTAAATATGCTAATCCTATGTTTTCTGGGTCAAGAAAACCATTGGTGGGATCATTAGACTTCTAATCCTAACACTTGCTTCACTTTTAGGACTTTCCAGATGACACTCAGGACAGTGATGAAGATCTGTAAACGCATATTCCTGAACGGTCTTGACCCAGTAGATCCTGTGTATAGGACTTATAGTTCAATCTGATACTAACAAGGCTGCTTTCTTGCTTTATAAACCCAAACCTATAACTTCAAAGGACTTGCAATATCATGTATTATGTAATACAGTTATATCACAAATATAAAGATAATGGTTTTCAATTACCTTTGTTTGTTGCTTTTCTATAATCCTGAGCACTATTTTGAGGCCTTTATTGGATTCCTTGACCCAGAAAACATAGGATTAGCATATTTAACTAAGTTTCTAGGTTGACTAGAAGCCGAGATAGCGCAAAATATGTATTTTATGGCGACCATTTTGAAAATCCAGACAATTGCACAGACATGCAGGTGTCTGTGCAAATGCCAACATTGATTTTTGGATTCCTCATGCTCTGAATATTCCAAAAATGTACAGTTTTGCTAATCTCCAAGAATTTAACGAAGTTATATTTGTTAGCATAGTGAACCTGACTAAATCTTCCCCAGACTAGACAGCTTAAGGGCAGTCTCTCCATGTCCCTCAAATCCATCTGTTTCAATGGTCTCGGTTATCCCCGCGTTTTGGAGTCAACGGCGGAAGGTTTTAGTATTTTTTTGGCCCAAGTCTTTCACGAACCGGCTTGCCAGGTCGAATGTTCAAAACAAGGTGCCGGGAATTTGTAGTTTGTCCAGTGTGCCAGCGATGACTCGCTTACTCTTTGTGAATGATATCATGGGATCTTCAACATACACCAACAACCAGTGGCAGGTACACGTGTCCTCCGGCACGTTGTGCACACGTTGTGCACACCACACAACGATGCTTCTCGTCCTGCACGCGAAACAAAATGGCGGCAGTTTATAGTGGGTCGAGATTCGAAAATGCTCCTCCTCTTTGTCAAATAAAGCGATCCTTTATTTCATGTGTGACACACATGTGCACAGAATCTAAAAAAACCAAATTACATTCAGTGGTGCGTTGCCAATTAAACGATTGATTGCGCTGCGTCTATTTCTCATTCCTCCGCCAACCTACCTAGATATAGCATCGGACTCTCCACCGTTTGGGATTTATTTATTTATTCCTGGATTAAAATACTTCCTCATAATGTACGTACCACCTGACCTGGATGGTTTCCCAAGAGTGAGCTTAATAAGCACCAGCACGAGGGTTTTAATGTTTCATTTTCTTCCATTCATCCATTTCTATAAAGCCAGCGATATTGTTTTTACAAGCATTTACGCCTTTGCAATAAGCACGGTAAGCACCCCATTCAGTTTCATGTCCCGTAATAATGGCGTGCTGGGCATGGAGTGTAAATGGATGACAGAAAAAACGAGACTGCGAGATGCCACAAGAGGTGAAATCTTTCTTTTTCGTGTCAGGATTATGAAAAAGAAAGATTTTGAAATTGTGTGGGATTGTAAACGCTGAACAGTCAAACAGCAAGGATGGCTGGTCTGTGTTGTTTATTATAATGAGATACCTGGACCAACAAAACTTGGTGTCTCAAGGATTTCTATCCAAAATGCCTGCCAAAATCAAGACTCTCTGCTCACCTTCACTCCTTCATTCCTTCATTCCTCTTTTCTCCCGCCTCTGGAACAAACTCCCTCACTCTCCTCAATCCCACTCCTCCCTCCAGGTCTTTAAAACAGCTGTTCACCACTATCTCTTATCTTCCCCCATCCAAAACCTTGATCTTTTCTACCCCCGTTAATTCACCCCAGATACACGTTTTTGAAATTCTGACTTCTTTCCTGGAAATCCTAGCAGTGTCCATATGTTTTATACCTCTCCTACCATCCCCCCCCCACTTCCCCCCAAGCAACTTCCCCCCAAGATTGGCTAACAACTCGGCAGGAAGGGCATCCGGCCATAAAACATTGCTTCAAAAAGGGGACCAAAAAACAACAACAACCACAGTCCCCGAAAAAGGCCAACCCCCGCTTTGTGGGGAAAAATGGCCTCGAAAGGTGTTTTTTTTTTTTTAGTGTTTACACTTGTGACTGTTATTAAAACGATTGCTTTACACAGTGTTACATGTTCCTCCCCGACCCCCTGGTCACGGTGTACCTCCGAATCCCGACAGGAGCCACGGCAGAAAAATTATGTTATTCTGTGTTGGAAATCAACAGTGAAACCACACCAATGATTTTAAACGAACAAATGTTGTATTAAAAATCACACACAAGAATAACGGTACAACCAATAGCAATCCAGAGTGCACTCTATATATCTTAGGATGGTACCATCAACTAAAGTCAGATAACTCACTGCGCTCCACGTGAGTGACAAAGGACACTCCTCAATGTCTCTATAACCTTCTCCAAGGCGAAGTTGATTCGCTCCGGCGAGTAGTGATGAGGCGATGAGGCGATGGGGTAAAGCGTGGGCCGTCACGTGGTCCAACCAGAAGCAAACTGGCGTCGGAAAGGGAAATCCCAAAGGCGCGATCCAGACATGCACGTTCACAGCTCAATCAGCAAACCGCAACGTAATTGGAGATGACGCGGTCGCACACACACATCCCCGACAGACGATAGGATGTTGAGAAGAGCTGACGCATAGCAAAACCTTTGTCGGTGAACGACGCACGAGGTTCAAAATGGCAGACGGCTCTTACTTGAGTCGATGCGGCCAGGCAAGGATTCGTCGGAATCTCAGCCTAAACCTGACTACGCAGATTTATCAATCCCAGCCATAATACCTATCACAGGATGTCGTTTCAAGGAACTCAAAATTCCCTCGCGACCTTCGTTAGATAACGCTCGCTACGGAGCTGGATGTCACGCGTCTTGTCCGACTTTTCTCGCCACCTCCTCTTCCTCACCCCCGCCGTCTTCCGGTTCGGTTTCCTGTATCATTTAAAGTTAACCTTTTTATCTTTTGATAACTGTTCATGAATACTAAACCTTTTGAAGATAATAATAGTACATAATATCAGAAATGTGTCAAGTGGATGAAAACTACAACCACGGAAGTGCCGAATCCGTAACAACAGGTTTATTATAACACTTCCGTGTTCAGACCTCGACTGACTGGTGCTGACACACTGCCGCAATTGAGTAATACTAGGGCATGCCCGTACTATATATATATCTAAAATTATATCCCCCCCCCTCTATTTACATGAAATGGTTTGGTCCAAAGCGAACGGCTTGCGAGTACGGTGACAATCCCCCCCCTCTATTTACATGAAATGGTTTGGTCCAAAGCGAACGGCTTGCGAGTACGGTGACAATCCCCCCCCTCTATTTACATGAAATGGTTTGGTCCAAAGCGAACGGCTTGCGGAGTTTGGTAAAGAAATCGCCATAGCGTGCACAAACGCGCAGGAAAGCGAAAGAATCGCAAATTAGTTTTAATTAGTTTTAAAACATAGTTTAACGGCAACATAGTTTGCCAACGTGAAATAAATGAATACGCTCTCAAATGTGCCGTCCGAGGCAGAGTCTGTTCGCCACGTTCGGCACACGTGATAGCTCGCTGCTCTCTGATTGGTTGAATCGTTTTTTGGACATAGCTCGGTAACTACTTGTCCGATTAATATGAAACCTTGAAAAGGCACATCCTCGGGTCCCCAGCAATATACCTGGCAAGTTTAAAGTATATCGGACCCGTGGTTGTCGAGAAACAGCGGTCACAGACATACAGAGATTACTGGAATTATAGATAGATGTATTGTGAAGATCATGTGAATTGCAAGCTAATGACATTTCCTTTTGCCTTGCATTCCCATGTTCCTTGTGCTGTGCTTGGCTGTGTGTTCTTTTTGTGCATTTCTCCCCAACCTCAAATCCTCCCCGTCCCGGTACCACCCGGAACCGTGAGTATAGTTTACAGTAGGATCAAGGGTTTGTCACCCATTTGGTCGGTGGTGTCCGAGTGTGTCTGGGCGTTGTCCGAGTGGGTGTCCGTGCCGTGTAGTCTCCGTGCTGTGACCGGTTCCATGCGGTTTCCGTACTGTGTCGTGCCGTATTTCTTCTGGAGTAATATAACTGATTTATCAGTTAATACAAAAACCCTGATTTTACAAAAACAATTAATACAAAAACACTTGAACTTTAAACCGTCACGGAAAAACAAAACCTACTAATCTGTAGTGAACATTCGACCGGCGTTTTCATCTGCATTATTAGCACCGCCATCTTCACTAACAACATCTTTGTCTGAATAGCTCGCGTAAGGCTCAAAACGATACAGCTCCACAATCCCACCCCCTCCGAAAGTGTTTCAATCACTAATTTTGCCTCCAATAGCTTCTTGAAAAATCTCACTGATCAGTTTCAACATAATGAGACCCTTCAGAGTTGGTAATGATGGTGGAATCAGGATTGGAATCCGAGCTCGAAATACACTGTTCTCTCTGTACAGCCACTATTTGGATCAAGGTGAGTTCATAGTGTGACGTCACTGGTGAAAACGAAAATCGATACTCTAGGGCTCTTTTCGACACTTTGTGATTGGCTAAAAAAAAAAAAAATTTCATCCCCTTTCAAATTAGACCGTGATTAATAACTTCCATTGGTCTAAAATATTTTTGCGTTTGGGTTCCCCTTTAATCGACTACATCATGAAGTTTGGCACGGTATGATCCGTCTGTTGCTTTTTTTAACTTTAATCTCCTGCATCACGAAGATCGGCATGGTAATATGCTCTCCGGAGCACTTCTGGTGGATTCACTTGCACTAATAGAGATTATTCAGGAAAGGACCATTTGGGGCGCATTACACCGCCGGATTTATTATAACACCACCGTGTTCATGCTCCCCCACCTGAAGTCATATCCATCTGTTGCTCGGAAATTACACGGGCTCAACTACTGATGTTAAATACTCGGTTATTTTTATTTATTTTATTTTGCATTCCCACGTCATGAAAACGAACTTTGCGTGTAAGTTATCTCCCTCTGGACTACCCTGCCAAGGTACTGTATGTTCGATTTTTGACTTAATATTTCAATACATATTGCATTGGATTTGCCCGAGCGACACCAGCTTCTTCAGCTCGTATATATTACAGTATATCTTTTAATCCCTGAGTTTGAATTCCCAGCTTAACAGCCACCAAAATCTCCCAATGCCTGACATTGTCAAACCACAATCATTTCGACAAACCAATATATTGCTCAGGCTAGTACCCACAAAACCGTGGCTCACTGGCTCGTGTTTATTTATTTATTTTCAGAAAGAACTTCCCCTTTTCAGATTACAATATAGTATAAGTTGATTACCATAATTTTTTTGTGTAGATATTTATAGATTTGATTGCCATCATAAAATTATGTTCTTGACTTCATGTCTGACTTGACTTTTTTTTTTTGTATACAAGATCGAGGCTCCTGTATGAGCTAACATCAATCACAAAAAAACAACAACAAAAGGACACACAAAACATACAATAAAGGGAGCAGGAAACAAGTTGGGGAGAGAGATTGAAGCACACAAGTACAACAGCAGAGAACAGGGACATCGGAATATCTGTGGGAGGGAGAGGGCTTGGGGGGAGGAGGAATTGGAAGGGGTTGGGGGGGGGGGGGGGAGATGTATAAAAATGTATAAAACAGAGATGTATAAAAGATGTATAAAACACATGGACACTGCCAGAACTTCCAGGAAAGAAAGAAGTCGGTATTTCAAAAAAAGTGGATCTGGGGTGAATTAACGCGGGTAGAAGAGATCAAGGGTTTGGTTGCTTGTTCAGGTTGTTCAGGTTGTTGTTCAGGTTGTAATTGTTGCTTGCTTGTTCAGGTTGACTTCCAAGCCAGTAATAATGAGCACCTTTCAATTGATTATTTTCTCCTTGCAAAGATCATTCCTGATGGCTAAACTACATTCCTCGATATGATGCTGTGTGAGCATGTGAGCCATTGCTAATGCTAAACCTTTTCATTTGGCTTCACAATACTGCAGACTGCCTTGCTCGTCCTTATGTTAGCCTTTCTGCTTGCTGTCGTTTCATTTGTTCCAGCAGCAGTCATCCTCCTGGAATAGTTTCCTGGTGGTTGACATTTCTTGAATCGTGTGCTTGAGAGGCAATTGTTTGTGTATTTCTTCTTTAAATTGAGGTTGGGATTGGATTGTGGAAGACCTGGATCACATCGGGGGGCAAGTGGAGCTAAAAAAAACTTATTACCAAACTACTTCACCCTGAGTATCTATCTATAATTCCAGCAATCTCTGTGTGTATGTTTGTATGTTTGTATGTTTGTATGTTTGTATGTTTGTATGTATGTTTGTCTGTGACCGCTGTTTCTCGACAACTACCGGTCCGATATACTTGAAACTTGCCAGGTATATTGCTGGGGACCCGAGGATGTGCCTTTTCAAGGTTTTAAATTAATCGCAGAAGTAGTTACCGAGCTATGTCCAAAAAACGATTCAACCAATCAGAGAGCAGCGAGCTATCACGTGTGCCGAACGTGGCGAACAGACTCTGCCTCGGATGGCACATTTGAGAGCGTATTCATTTATTTCCCGTCGGCAAACTATGTTGCCGTTAAACTATGTTTTAAAACTAATAAAAACTAATTTGCGATTCATCGTATTCATCGCTTCACATTTGCGACAGTGAAGACTTCACTTCCGGCAGCCAATCACAGAACGCGTTGTTGCGAGCCCGAGAGCCTGCGCCATTACGGTTCGTAATTCGATTTCTTCCGGAGAAAATAATAATTTCTCGATTTCTTATGCGCATTATTTCTCCCAATTCAGTCAGAGCGAAGGGCGGAAGCGAAGAGCGTTGTTTTTTTTGTTTACGGGCGTACGGGCGGGGTAGAGCGTACGGGTAGCGTTTTTTTTTTTTTTTGGCAAGGAACGGGCACCCACGTACGGGCATGCCCTAGTCTATCTATAATTCCAGCAATCTCTGTGTGTATGTTTGTATGTTTGTATGTTTGTATGTTTGTATGTTTGTATGTTTGTATGTATGTTTGTCTGTGACCGCTGTTTCTCGACAACTACCGGTCCGATATACTTGAAACTTGCCAGGTATATTGCTGGGGACCCGAGGATGTGCCTTTTCAAGGTTTTAAATTAATCGCAGAAGTAGTTACCGAGCTATGTCCAAAAAACGATTCAACCAATCAGAGAGCAGCGAGCTATCACGTGTGCCGAACGTGGCGAACAGACTCTGCCTCGGATGGCACATTTGAGAGCGTATTCATTTATTTCCCGTCGGCAAACTATGTTGCCGTTAAACTATGTTTTAAAACTAATAAAAACTAATTTGCGATTCATCGTATTCATCGCTTCACATTTGCGACAGTGAAGACTTCACTTCCGGCAGCCAATCACAGAACGCGTTGTTGCGAGCCCGAGAGCCTGCGCCATTACGGTTCGTAATTCGATTTCTTCCGGAGAAAATAATAATTTCTCGATTTCT
The DNA here is from genome assembly GCF_964187855.1 of Myxine glutinosa. Taxonomy (NCBI): domain Eukaryota; kingdom Metazoa; phylum Chordata; class Myxini; order Myxiniformes; family Myxinidae; genus Myxine; species Myxine glutinosa. The sequence continues at coordinate 206,474,586 of NC_136265.1, forward strand.
TATGCGCATTATTTCTCCCAATTCAGTCAGAGCGAAGGGCGGAAGCGAAGAGCGTTGTTTTTTTTGTTTACGGGCGTACGGGCGGGGTAGAGCGTACGGGTAGCGTTTTTTTTTTTTTTTGGCAAGGAACGGGCACCCACGTACGGGCATGCCCTAGTTTATATAAGCCATAGTTGGGAAAGGCCATCAATCTTATTAGTCCCCTACCGATGTACACCGGAGGGGACTATAGGTTTGCACGCCGTCCCTCCGTCCGTCAGTCTGTCAGTCCGTCAGTCCGTCACGCAAAGAACAGTTTTCCGGACTTTTTTTCTAAACGCTTAATGCTAATGATTTCAAACTTGGCACATGGTTTCCTCATGATAAGTTACAGATCAAGTTCGAACTTCACGACGTTTCGATCATTTTTGACAAAGTTATGGCACTGTGAACTTTGGGAATTCTGATAATTCTGATGATCCTTAACTCAGTGCCATTTTAAGTTTTAATTTCCTTTAAAAACCAATTTCTCTGCAATAATAGGACCGATTGAGATCAAATTTTCACCGTAGGGGGGACTCGGTCTGTAGAATATTTTAATGGTAATTATGACGTCACAGGTCACGTGGTTCGGCCGCCATATTGTTTTTCGTGAAAACACGAAAACCCCTTTTTCTCTGCAACGGCTGAACAGACCGAGGCCAATCTTTGCAGGCAGAATCGCATACCCATGACTAACAAAAAAGTCAGCGAGCATGACGTCATGAGTCACATGGTTTCAGAGTTATGACGTTTTTAAGCATGAACCTTTAAAACCGAGCTCCTCCCTCATTTTTGATCTAATCGAGGGGAAACTTCACAAATCTGTTCAGCATGTCAGTCTACTAAAATGTCATTTTGGAATTTGCGATAGGGCACGTGGTTTGGCAGATATCGTTAATTAAACGAATTTTTTTTTTTTTTAATGGATATCTCTTGACTCGCCAGTACCTCAGACCGTGAGTTGGTAATAATTTATATAATTCACACAGTGCAATACGTGCAGGCCGCTCCACGGAGCGACCTTCCGGGCTTATCAACGAGGCGAGGCGTGACACACGTGTCTCAGCATACCTCAGATCAAGTTTGAAAACCAGCATCAACCGTGCATAAATTTGCATATTCGATCATTTTTGACAAAGTTATGGCACTTTGAACTTTCGTAGGGGACATGTATTGCAGCGCAATACTCAGAATGCTTGTTCTGATTGCAGGTCTTTTCTGTTCTCAGTGATTCTTCTTTACAGTCCATGCACCTCCATTCTTTTCCTCATTTACCCTGTTTTTGTCAGCTTTTCAGAGAGGGGAAAACACACCAACGCCAGAGTTGAGGGACAAAATATAGGGAGACTTGAATAAATTATAATGGATGCGGGGTAGTGGACGATGCATGGGATGGACAAGATGGATACAGAAGCAAACTCTCAGGAAGTACAAATTGGAAATTCGGAAAAGAGATGGGCTTGAGGAGGATTCATGAGGGTAGAAAAGATCATGCGTTTTGGGTGGGGGTGATCTGAGATGTTAGTGAACAGCTCTCTTGAAGCCCTCTCCCTTCCACAGATCTCCCGATGTCCCTGTTCTCTACTGTTGTTGTGCTTGTGTGCTTCCCTCTCCCTCCCCATCTTGTCTCCTGCTCCGTTTATTAAATGTTTTATGTGTCCGTTTATGTTTTTTGTGTTTGGTGTTAGCTCTTGCACGAGCCTCGATCTTGTATACAAAAAAAAAAGGTCTGATGAGAGGGAAAGGGCTGCAACCTGCCTATCTGAAGGATGAGGGATGTCACGGAAGAGGATGATGTCATCAGCAAATAGATAGAGGATTTTCAGAGTCAGGGAGATTATTCTTCAAGATCAGAATAGGACTGGGCCCAGAACACAAACTTGGGACATCCAGCCTTGACAGGGAGAGGAGATGAAAGGATTCCGCTAAGTGCCACAGGTTGGCTACAAGAGTAGAGGAAGTTGGTAAGCCATGAGTGGAGTTGGCTTTGGATGCCATCGGCAGAGTTTGGAGAGCAAGGCAGCATGCCAGACTGTATCAAAAGCACTAGATATGCCCAAAGAGACAGCTCTGATCTCGTGTCTGACATTAAGGGCCTCCATCCATTGTTGGTGTTGGTGTTGTGCTAGTGTTGGTTGGGCTAGTCCCTGGTGTTGGGCTAGCGGCTAGGGTGCCGGCTTAGGATCCTAGGATCCTGGGTTCGAATCCCGGTCAATCGCTGAATTAACGCCAGGGGGGTTGACTCAGCCTGTCATCCTTCCGATGTCGGCAAATTGAGTACCAGTTCACTGGTAATTCCCTGCTTGTCGTTAAAGGCGGCAAAAAGGGTTGGCGTCAGGAAGGGCATCCGGCCGTAAAACATTGCTTCAAAAAGGGGACCGAAAAACAACAACAACCACAGTTCCCGAAAAAGGCCAACCCCCGCTTGCGGGGAAAAATGGCCTCTAAAAGGTGGTTTATCCATTGTTGGGTAGAAGCAGCATCTCCAAGGCAGAGTGACCTGGTCTGCATTCAAATTGATGATCTGAGATGAGGTTGTTAAGGAAAAGGAAAGATTTGATGTCAACTGCGATGATGGATTCCACAACCTTCGATGTCCATACATTCTTGTGTTTTGTCCATACATTCCTACTTACTATGCTGCTGTTCTGGTGCTCGTTACACAATTCTCCATCCCTCATGTGCGTGTTCCCCACTGCTTCATCGTTGCAATGACGGCCTGTCACCCCTCTGCCGTTCAGTTCTTCTGAGCCTCAAAATATATACAGTATTTTCATGTAGGGGATTGGTGAGAATAGAACGCTCATGCCTGGGTAAGTATGGGGCACCACGTGAAATAATGTGCTGCCACCATGAAGGAATATAGGGAAGAGCAAGAATTGATGGAATCAGGAAAGGAAGAGCAGATAGAGGACATGGTGAGGGGGTGGGAGGGGGGGAAATATATATGAAGTTGATGATGAGATGATGTGTATATATATATAATTTAAGAGGGCGGGGGACAAAGGTGTCGAGGTGAGCACAAAGCTTGGACTCAGGGACAATATCACAGAAATTGTGTTTTTGGAAGGCTGATTATACTGTCCTGATCCTGGACATTTTGTCAGCCAGTTATTAGGATTTTATGATGAACGAAGTGTTTTTGAGATAAAAGGATATTGACTGATATGCTCCTGATGGGGAGCCTTGCACTTTATATTGGGTGTACCTGATTAGCCAGATTCCTGCAAACTGAGTTTAAAATTTTTTTTACATTTGCATTTCCCCCTAAATCCTTTTTTTTTCCTTTTGCATAAATGGCTGAATAATTTTTTAATTGATCAAAGTCTAGTGGAGGAGCTCGTACCTGCATTATATCCAGGACAAAGATGTGAGGCCATATAATTATACATTTGCATTGATAACAATTACATTAGTAGACAAGCGATGTATCAACACAGTGTGTGGGATTTATACCCTGGGATCCCAATATTGTAAGCTGCAGGTAATGGCCAAAAGACCAATGCAAAGTCACTTAATCGGCCATTGGGCCAATGCGGACTGCATGTGCCGTGACATAGAATCTACCATCGTCTGGAGCAGGAGGGATGCGGCACCATTCTTCTCCGAGAAAGTCAATTTTCACGTGCCTTCGATACGGTCTGGCACCCTGCTCTGCTCTCCAAACTCTCCTCCTTTGGTATCCATGGAAATCTCCACGCATGGCTGGCGGACTTCCTCTCTGGTCGTAGTCAACGTGTGGCCCTGAATGGGTTTCTCTCATCTCCTCTTCCTGTTCAGGCTGGAGTTCCCCAAGGTAGTGTTCTGGGCCCTGTGCTTTTTCTGGTCTTCATCAATGATCTCTCTGACTCTCTTGAAAATCCTCTCTATCTCTTTGCTGACGACTCTACTCTCTGTCGCTCCATTCCTCATCCCTCAGATCGGCAGTCTGCAGCCTCCTCACTCTCTGCAGACCTGGACAAAATCACAGACTGGTCAAACAAGTGGAACATGTCTTTCAATCCTGACAAATCTCACACTCTTACAATGTCTCTCCGAAAGGACCGACTGGATAACCCTCCCATCTACTTTCTCAACAATCCTCTCCAAGAAGTTCTGTCGCTCAAGCTTTTGGGTCTCACTATCTGCCATGATCTTTCTTGGGAAAACCACATTTCCAAGCTGGCCTCCAAAGCCAGTCGCCGACTGGGCATCCTCCGTCGTGCGAAGTCCTTCCTTGGCACACCTGAGCTCCTCACCACATACAAGGCTTTCATCCGCAGCTCAATGGAATACTGTTCCCCCCCTCTGGGCTGGTGCTCCTGCCTCACACCTTGCTCGGCTTCACGCTGTTGAGGCCAAAGCTTTCAGAATCATTGGAATCTCCTGCGATGTAGTCAACGCCGAGGGCCTTTCACTCACTCACCGCAGGCAGGTTGGTGGTCTTTCTGTCTTCTACCGACTCCTCTCCGGCCTTGCTCCCCCAGCTCTCTCTGTGCTCTGTCCCCCCAATATTCCTTCAGGTCGCACAAGATCTGCCTGCAACCCTCTTATGGTTAAACTGCCAAAGTCTAGGCTCTCTGCTCACCTTCACTCTTTCATTCCCCTTTTCTCCCGCCTCTGGAACAAACTCCCCCACTCCCTTCAATCCCACTCCTCCCTCCAGGTCTTTAAAACAGCTGTTCACCACCATCTCTTATCGTCCCCCATCGAAAACCTTGATCTTTTCTACCCCCGGTAATTCACCCGAGTCCTTGCAGTGTTCGTTCATATGTTTTAATCCTCTCCCACCTCCCCCCAAGTCCTCCCGATGTCCCTGCTCTCAAATGTTGTGTTTGTGTCCTTCCCCCTCTTCCCCCTCTCTTTTGTGTCCTTCCCCCTCTTCCCCCTCTCTTTTGTGTCCTTCCCCCTCTCTCCCCATCTTGTCTGCCGCTCCCCTTGTTTTTTGTGTTTTGTGTGTCGGTTTGTCTTTTTGTGTGATTAATGTTAGCTCTTTCACGAGCCTCGATCTTGTATACAAAAAAAAAAAAAAAAAAAAAAAAAAAATCAACACACCTGTTTGAAGGAAGTGGAAAACGCTGTCTCAGGCGTTGTTTCAGAATATCCCTTGAATGGTTGATTGGGTTTAGATCTGGCGACTGAGAAGGCCATGACATATGGATAACATCAGTGTCATGCTCATCAAACCATTGGGTTGATGGTTGCCCACATGTGCACTGTGGATGGGGACATTGGGGGGTGCGGAGGGGGGGGGGGGGGGTCTCTTCTTGCAGCCTCGTTAGTCATAGTTATCGGCAACCAGGCCTGTACAGCTTTTTTAAATAAATGACCATTAGCATGCTGGGATATTATTTGCTTAATTTACACATGGGCTACACCTGTGTGGAAGCTGTTGCTTGGTGTCCCTCATTTACCCAGGTGTTTCCATTTTTTCTCACCTGGACTTTAGTCCGGTTAACTTATGCGATCGAGCAATGTACGTAGGTCAGTCAGTCAGTCAGGGAGTTGTCTGTAAACACTTCAGTCATCATCGCTTGAACAGAACGCACAATTTTGATGAAACTTGACCAAAAGCTTCATATCTGATGCCTAACGAAGGTGTATTGACCGCATCAAAACTGCACTCATTAATGGGTTGAAATCAGGCCTAAAAAGCTAAAATAGTCCTGTGACCAATCCCGTGACCAGATTTTGCACATGAACAAAATTTCGATATTTTATGACATTATTGACTTTCTCCTGATCCAGGTGAGCTTCAGTGCCCATGATCCTTTTTTTGTCTATTTTTTTTTGTCTTCAGGACCCATGCTACCTGTATGTGCTCAGATGGGACCACCAAACAGGCCAACCCAAACGTGTTGAAATATTTAATGACCGAGTTTTACCAAATTCACCACATTCCTTCATTTTCTTTCATAATTCTAATATTTTACTTCCATTGACAGAAAATATAAGATGGGCTATGCTTTTACAGGTGGCCTCCACGTGCAAACCAGCCTCTTGCATCCATGACCCATGCCTGTGCGACCTGGCTTTAAAGGTTATCTCCGGTGTTTATAAATGTTGTATTGCAGTCGTGCCATTTTGTTTGGCTCAGGCCACAAATGGAATGCTTGGACCTTCAGTCATGAAGAGCCTTCTTCCGCTCATAGCACAAGTTCGGCACAAAGCCACACAAGGCATTAAAAAGCACGATTTACCGCAGGCATGGCGGTAAATTTGCGATTTACCGCAATACAGGTGCTTTTCTGTACCAATAATTAGTTTTATCTGGCTGGCTTTTTTTTAGATGCTGCCATAACTAGGCATGACATGCATGAATGTATGGGAGGGGCTCTTTAACAACATATAACTTTGGTTCCAAAGATTTTGTTGGAGTTTTAAAGGAACAGTAGTATTGAACCCGCCCCCCCCCCCTCCCCTTCCAACCTTCAAATCCCTCCTCTTCCCCCCGCTCTTCCAACCCCAACTCTGTCCTTCCCGCGCTCATGAAAGAAAACTGCTATTCCAACATCGAAACAGCTGAATATTTAACGCTTTTCCCTCTCCTATCATGCTATCATCGACTTCACAGAAACCACGATCGAAACAGTCACGGCCCGTCACGGTCACCTGTCCAACTCACAATCCCGCGAGATATGCGGAAACTCCGTGGAATTGCAACTGTCGAGTGACCATAGGGCCTGAAAGCAATTATCTTATTCCTGATGCATATATACACATCGTTAAAAGTAAATAACGATGGTTTGATGAAGAGCCGTTCAGCCATCTCTGAGAAAAATGTTGAAACGCAGGCAAACACCTCTCTTATCATATAGATTATGATTTGTTATTTCAAAACCTTATTAACTCTCAGAATGAAATTTATTAGATGCTATTGGAGATGAATTTGACCTCTTTTTAATAACGAGGTGCTTTTAAATAGATTTGGTTTGCAGAATGAAATATCAAAACTATTTATCTGTGAAAGATTATGAATATTTATTCACTGCACCAATAGCATCCACTTAACTTTTAAGGCTCATACTCATGATAAATCCTACATTTTACACGGCAGCCTCTCGAGTACATGTCTCATGTCATATTTTTAAACGACTCGTATGTTAATTTTTATTTGAGCTGTCATTCCTGTACTTTCAATGTTTGGATTTACATGATATCCTTGTCTTGGATCTTAAATGCCAAACTTGATTCATGGTGAAGCAGATTCACATACTCACTGACATACAGACCAATTACAAAAACATCTTCCACCTGGTTGGGCTAAATATGAGGTGTATATATATCGTAGGACACTTTTGGTTATTATATTGCCTCTTGCTCCAATGAAATTCCTCGGATTGTCTTCTTGTTTTCTTCAAAAAAAGTACCCCGTGATACGAAGCGAAAAGCGGGGTTAAGCAATTGGTTCACTTTGTCTGTCTGTCTGTCCATAAATATCCATGTATGATCGAGGAATAAGTTAATTTCAATTGAATGTTATATATTGAATATTAATTGGAACATGAATCAAAAAAGAAATTGGTACTTTGCAATTCTCTGCCTATGAATTTGGCCCTATCGCACATGCACAGAGAGGAATGAAGTATATATTTTATTATTCTGTCTGCCTGTCTAGGAGGAAAACAAAATAGAAAATCATTCCATACAGGAAACTTACTGTTTTAGAGATGCCACAAAGGACACAAACAACAGGCATGAAGAACTAATGTAACGTGTTAAATAAGGTGGTGTATAAGGCACTGCGCCAACGGTGGTAAACTTCCAGAATTTTTTTATATGAACTTAAAAATCCTTATTTTATTTCAATTGAATTATATACATTAACAACGTAGAACACAAATCGTCTCGTATTGGCACTTTTTAAAACCTTCAGTTTAGCAGTACTGGGATAAAATATTACGACATTTTAATATCATTTCGACCAATAAAATTTGCTGCTTGCATACCCCGTCCATGTTCTTATTTCTCAAGACTGTGCGGAGTAAGGTGTTCTATGAACTCTTTAGTTTGACTTTGCTTTCTTCCTCCTGAGCTAGAAATGAAATGACCAATGTTAAAGTATTTACTATTCTAACTTTTCTGCAAGATTTTTGTGGGTTTAATAAGTTTGTTTTAACAGTATTAATTTTCATGCTTCCCTAAGTAAAGCTGAAATATATATATATATATTCACTCAGTCCTTTGATGGCTAACTAAATAGGAAATACCCTCCTAATTCACCAGACTGCAGCAGAAGTGCTTCACTGCATGCTAAATAGGTCTAGCCATTAGATGTGCTTCAATTGGTGGTTTTGTTTTTTAAGAATTCTCAAAATGGCAGAAGTACAAATCCTTGGAGGCTTTAGTGTTGTTCACTAAGCAAGCCATTTGACATTGACTGAAGAGCTCGTTGCTTTGCCTCGTGCTAACTGCCCCTCCTTGTCTTTGCAGTGTACCATTGGTAGCTGGCATGGTGATTGTGATCTCCTGGTGTCTGCCTGAGGAGTTGGTCTTGGCCTTAACCCAGGCCTAAATGGAGGCTGGATGAGTCAGAGTTTTCAGCCTACCCCCTGGGGTTGGCCACAACGACAACTGTTACAACAGGACCACGGGAGCATAGAAAAAAACCGGACACTTCCCGGGGCTGTGCCTCGTCGCTGACATGGCAAAAAACCGTGAGGGTAAAATAGTGAATGTGACTGTCGTCGGGCTATCAGGCACAGAGCGTGAGAAAGGTGCAGCGGGCGTGGGGAAATCATGCCTCTGCAACCGCTTTGTCCGCCCCCGAGCCGATGACTTTTATGAGACCCACACATCTCTCATCAGCCAGAGCGATTTTGGGGGACGTGTGATTAACAATGACCAGTTTTTGTACTGGGGTGAGGTACGGCGGGTCGACGAATCGGGGTCCTTTACCTTCCGCATCGTTGAGCAGACGGAGTTTGTCGATGATGCCACTTTCCAACCACATCGGAGTACTAACCCTCAGCCATATGTTAAACGTGCAGCCACTGCCAAGCTTTCCTCCGCAGAGAAGCTTATGTACATTTGCACGGATCAGCTCGGCGTCGAGCAGGACTTTGAGCAGCTACAGATGCCTGATGGAAAGCTGACTGTCGATGGGTTCATATTGTGCTGCGATGTTAGTCTTGTTGCCAACCGCCCTTTAGCCGATCAGCTTGACTTTGTTGGAAGCCTCTGCCGACAACTTGCAAAGACAAAGCGCCCCTTCGTTGTTGCAGCCACCAAATGTGACATCATGGTCGAGCAGTTCCTTCGGGAACTCCAGTCCTACCTTGCTCGCGCCAAGGTGCTTTTGCTAAATGCCTCTTTTGATACCTCCAACCCCTCACGCACTTCATAATCTCTTACTATTTTCCTCTTCCTCCCACTCTGTTGTCCACCACCACCTCATGGCCTCTCACATTTATACCTTAGAGCTATATTACACCTTCTGAGACCATGTCTACTTTTCCACTGCAAGTCCTCTCAATGTGCAATGGGTGCATTGTCCCATTTCCTCTTGATCCTCAACTCAGTTCTTCCTGCTCTTTTTCCTTTCTTGCATGCGTGTGGTTCTATTTAAAAAAAAAAAAAAAATTTGCTCCTTTCTTCACTGCTCTCCATCTTTCTGTTCTTCGATTTCTGCTCATTGCCATTCCAATAGATTCCCATTCATTTAGCATTAGTTTGCATCAGATGCGATGGCTTTTGGTTCCATTTTCAGGGCTAATCCGAGTTTAAGGCATATTTTTTACAGCCTTTGCATTGGGCATATTTAACGTCAAAAGGATTGGAATGAAGCAGAGTCAAATAAAACTAATCGGAGAGATTAGATTAGGAATGATGGAGTGTGTATGTGGGATGCAGAAAATGTTGATGAGTTGGGGAAGGGTGGGGTGGACATTATTTGATTGGGGTGGTGTTGGGGAAGTGACGCCAGTGTTGCATGCGATGCGATAGGGAATTTGCTAAAATCTTGGCCTTGAATTTTATTAATTATTGTGATGCATGCAAAGATTTCATTGAAGGGCTTTGGCTACACCATTGGCTGAACAGGGTTCGCATGAATGATTGTAAGCTATCAGGCTAACGGACCTCGTCAAAACTTTTGTTGGTTGAAACATATTTCTGTTGTCCTGGTGCTGTGTGCACGGGAGAAGAAATCCAAAGAACGTTGTCCTTTTGATGGAGCGTTAGACTGGGTGTCACAATGGTTTCATACATCTGATCAACTTGGATGATTTTAGTGTTTTTTCCCTTACCTAGAGTTGAATCTCTTCGATGATTTTCTTAGCCCCTTACCTAGAGTTGAATCTCTTGGATGATTTTCTTAGCCCCTTACCTAGAGTTGAATCTCTTGGATGATTTTCTTAGCCCCTTACCTAGAGTTGAATCTCTTGGATGATTTTCTTAGCCCCTTACCTAGAGTGGCTGTATGCCTTGTCTGGGGCGATATCCATAAAAATAAATTTTTTAAAAAGTGTTTTATTTTTTAATGTTTTATATACATGACAAAATGTCCAAGTTATTTTAAAGAAAATCCTGTTTGCTGGTAACAAATATGATGGGTGATAATTTGAAAAGGGGTTTAGTTTGGTTGATTCACCTTTATTTTAAGGATGGACTGGGGTTTGATGTGTTATGTTGTCTTCACTCACTTTGTGTGTGTTTATAATGCCATAATTAGGATGGCCAGGATGGCCTAGAGGTACGCACACTCACCTCTGAGCCGTCTCGTCTCGTTCAAGTCCCGACCCAGCTATATACTGTCATCCCGGTGTTTCACGGCTAGGGTGATTCATCAGTGTGTGTGCCGTCCCTCGGATGGATGTTAAACTGCCGTCCCGTTTGCCAGCATCCGTCGGTGGATGTTAAATATCCCATGGTGGCATGACCGCGCCCTCAGTCAATGAAACGATGCCATAATTTAGGATTCCAGGATGAAAGAGTTGCTTTTTTGTCAGAGATAAAGTTATCTGGCAAACCGCATAACTTACCCTTTTTGCACCCTGATGATTTGAAGATGCCTTGAAGGGACAACAGTTGGACACAACAAGCAAGGAAATGAGTGAACAGGAGAAGGAAGAACAGAGGGAATCATACACTTAACTCAGAGGGTTGCATTAGGGGACAGTTAATAGGGACAGAAAAGAACCCGAAGCTAAAGCGAGGTGATGGAAAATTTCCGACTTTAACAACTGCATGGAAGCGTTGGATTGAACTGTCTCAGGAAGGCGGTTCCACAAGTGGGAGGAAGGAGGAACCAAGGGCAGTAAGCTTAGATTTGGAATGTTAACAAAGAGGGTGTTATTGGAAGAATGCATGCATCTTGGAGGGGAGGTGAACTGAAAGAACAGGGAGCGGGAACAAGAGAATTGGGAGAAGACAGAATGCGGTACTCTGACCTATCGGTGATGACAAAGCAGCAGTATTTGCATTTTTCTTTCTTTTTGTGAGATGTACCAATGATGTTGAGAGCTTTGGATTCAATAGCAGTTTGGGGAGAAAAGTCTGAAGTGGGACACCTACCCGTGCTGGAGAACAGTGTTATTTATTGAGCTATAGAAAAACGCCTTGTAGGCTGTAAGAAGTTCAGGTTTCCCAAAGAAGGACCTATCCATGGGAAGATAACCAATCTGTGTTTGCCTTTGGAGTCTGTACAAGAGAGGCCATGGCTGATGCTGAAGGCCAGACGTTCTAGGGATTGAACCTCCTCCAATGGTTGATCAAGGGAATTGATAGGCTCAGAAACGTTCCCTTCTCAGGTGACAATGTCAGCGTCCAGACGGCAATGCTTATGCGAGAGCAATGTGGGAACTGAAAGGAATGGCAGATCAGCTTTGGAGGCAAAGTTTGACATTTTGGCTTAATGTGAGCAGAATTGGCAGTGAAGTTTGCAATGGTGAAGGGGAGAAGGGAGAGGTGGGGTTGGCAGTCAATCAGGAGAATTAAAAAAAAGTTGAGCCTTGTGGAAGAACTAGAACACAGAACAAAACAGAATAGAACACAGTGCAAAGCAGGCAAACACACCAACAGCTGGGTATAGGAACACTCGGAGTAAGAATGGGCATGGGTGAAAAACATGAGGAGGTAAAGGGAGGGGGAGGAATATACAGGAGTTGGGAAGTGGGATACAAGCTGAAGCACAAATGAGGTACTGAATCGACAGGAGGGGAAAACCAGGGAGAAAAGAGTAATGGAACAAATAAACGGAAAGGTGGGGTGGAGGGAGAGGGGAGAAAGCAATAACTCTGAAAGAAAGGGGTAGGCTTTGGGAGGATTAATGGGTGTAGAAAAGATAATGAATAGGAACGGGGGTGATCTAAACAGGAGATGAACAACCATCTTGATACCCAGGAGGAAAGAATGAGTTTGAACAGACTGGGAAGAAGAACAAATGTGTGAAGGTGAGCAATGATCCTTGGTCTTCGGAGATTCACTAGAAGTTGGTTACTGGCACACTGTGTGTGCCCTCGAGAAATATAGGCGGGGGGGGGGGGGGGGAACACGTTGGAGAGGCCACCAACGTGTCTGTGATACAGGGGCAACAGGTCCAGATGTTCATTTTCGTCGCAGGCGATTCCATTTGTTTCTATAGCCTTATCGTTCATGGCATCAAGACATGAATGGTGTGAGGCAGGTGCGCCAGCCCAAAGGGAAGTACAGTACAATACTCAATCAAGCCGGGGATGAAGGTGATGTACATTGTATGAAGTTTGATTTTACCAAGGAAAGACTTGGCACAACACAGCGTACCCAGTTGTCAGCTGGCTTTGGAGGCAAACTTAAATATGTGGTTTGCCTTGGAGAGATTTGGCTGTTGTTGAAACCCAAAGATTTGAGGTACTGTATTTCATTGAGAGGTTTGTTAAGGAAATAGATGAAAGGGTTCGTCAGATTATCGCTTCGTCGAGACAAAGTGAGCGTGAGATTTGCCAGGGTTAAAATACGTATTCAAGTGTTAGACCAGCTCCTTATTGTTTCAATGTCTGCAGAGAGAGGAGGCTTCTACCTGCCTATCTGAAGGGTGATGGATGTTACGGCAAAGGGTGGAGTTGTCAGTGAAAAGGTAAAGTTTCCCAGATAATCCGAAACAGTGTTGATGAAGATGAGTAACAGGACTGGACCCTAGTACGCTACTTTGGGGGCACTCCAGCCTCCACAGAAAGAGGAGATTAGAGGTTCCCACTGAGAACAACACGATGAGAGTGGAGGAAGTCAGCACGCAATGAGAGGAGGTGGCCTTTTATGCTGTGGCCTGAGAGTTTGGAAAGCAAAGCAGGTTGCAAGACTGTCGTATGCTGGAGATTTGTGCAGAGATGTGCTGCTTTATTGGCTGAGATTCAGGGCCTCCATCCATTGCTCGGAAAACGGCAGCAGCATGTTGAAGACGAAGTGACTACGGCAAAAGCAGAAATCTGCCAACAATTTATATTTTCTGATTTAAATGTAGCTCCCAACCTGCGATTAGGGCGTTCATGCAGCACCGGTCCACCTCGTGCCAGAGCAGCGAAGAAGAATTGCTTTCCTGAGATGCCTTTTGTTTCTCAAATTCCAATTTCTTTCTGCAGTAGTGCAATGAAACTTGTGCTGTCTGTTTGTTCTCCATTTCATTATGGCATCTACTGCTATGTTTTCATTCATGTTTTTCCTTTGGGGCTCCCTTAGTGACAAATTTCATTTGAGGATTTTGTTCTCATCGCTGCTATGTATTTAAACTGAATATTTCCCACATGCATTGAAGGCTTAGTCGAATGATGGGCGTCTTTATTAAAACATTTTTAATCTTGATTTTACATCAGTTGTCATCTTTTATCGATTGTACAAAGTTGTACACTCCAAATTTATTTTTCATGGGGATGGATGGCCATTTCCTTTGTGGGTGCTTTTTATTGCAAAATGTATTGTTGGCGTTATCGTACACCGAATGCATTTTTTAATCGGCGTTGCTCAATGCAGTTGATGTTGAAAGTATGTTGAATGCAAATGGTCCTTTGGGTACAGAGGCCCCTCTGTTTGTGCCCTGCTTGTGCATTGTACCAGTCGTTCCATGGCTGGCTGTGTGCATGCACAAACCCTTGGTTTGGAGACCATCCCAGTTGTTTGGGAGATGGGGTGAGGTGGATGTTAACCAAAAAGCACTGGAGTGGGAGCAGAGGGAAGAGCTTTCTTTCAGGACAAGATGAAGGATTGGGGAAAGAATTAACGTGTTTGAGGAGTAAAAATTATTTTCAACTGCAATTCTTTATTTCCCTTTGAGATGGGCTAAAAATTAGCATGTTCAAGCAGTAAAAAAAAAAAATATTCAACTGCAATTCTTCATTTCCCTTTGAGACTGGGAAAAATAAATTAACGTGTTTGAGGATTGAAAAAAATATTTTCAACTGCAATTCTTTATTTCCCTTTGAGATGGGGAAAAAATTTACGGTGTTCGAGGATTGAAAAAAATCTTTTCAACTGCAATTCTTTATTTCCATTTGAGATTGGGGGAAAAAAACGTATACAAGGAGTAAAACAATTATTTTCAATTGCAATTCTTTATTTCCCTTTGAGATGGGGGAAAAATTAACGTGTTTGTTGAGTAAAAAAAATATTTTCAACTGCAATTCTTTATTTCCCTTTGAGATGGGGAAAAAATTTAGGGTGTTCGAGGATTGAAAAAAGTATTTTCAACTGCAATTCTTTATTTCCATTTGAGATTGGGGGAAAAAAACGTATACAAGGAGTAAAACAATTATTTTCAATTGCAATTCTTTGTTTCCCTTTGAGATGGGGGGAAAAAATGAACGTGTTGAAGGAGTAAAAAAAATATTTTCAACTGCAATTCTTTATTTCCCTTTGAGGTGGGGTAAAATTAACGTGTTCGATGAGTAAAAAAAATATCTTCAACTGCAATTCTATATTTCCATTTGAGGTGGGGTAAAATTAACGTGTTCGATGAGTAAAAAAAATATTTTCAACTGCAATTCTTTATTTCCATTTGAGGTGGGGTAAAATTAACGTGTTCGATGAGTAACAAGTACAAAAAGTTTTAATTAAAACAAAAGCCGCGTCGATGTTACACAATGCCTAGATGCAGCTGTGCCTATAACGTCGATGTTATAAGCACAGGACATTCCTATTGATTCGATTACTTGATGTTATTTTTGTGCAAAGTGAAAATATATCTCGGCAATTTCCCGTGTGTGGCGACGAATTTTTAATATATCTCGGCATTTTCCCGTCTGTTATTTCAGGCAGTGTATGACTGACCATGCCGCGATAAAAAAAAAAAAATCTCGGCAATTTCCCGTGTGTGGCGACGAATTTTTAATATATCTCAGCATTTTCCCGTCTGTTATTTCAGGCGGTGTATGACTGACCATGCCGCGATTGAAAAAAAAATATATCTCGGCAATTTCCCGTGTGTAGCGACACGTGAACGAAGCTATGCTCCTCTCTCCACATTATTGTGATGACGTATAAATTAAATATTTCATCGTGACGATTGTCATCAAATGGACGAATTTTTAATATATCTCGGCATTTTCCCGTCTGTTATTTCAGGCGGTGTATGACTGACCATGCCGCGATGTAAAAAAATATATATCGGCAATTTCTCGTGTGTAGCGACACATGAACGAAGCTATGCTCCTCTCTCCACATTATTGTGTCGACGTATAAATTAAATATTTCATCGTGACGATTGTCATCAAATGGACGAATTTTTAATATATCTCGGCATTTTCCCGTCTGTTATTTCAGGCGGTGTATGACTGACCATGCCGCGATGTAAAAAAAATATATATCTCGGCAATTTCCCGTATGTGGCAACACGTGAACGAAGCTATGCTCCTCTTTCCACATTATTGTGACGACGTATAAATTAAATATTTCATCGTGACGATTGTCATCAAATGGACGAATTTTTAATATATCTGGGCATTTTCCCGTCTGTTATTTTGGGCGGTCTATGACTGAGCATGCCACGATTTAAACAAAATATATATATCTCGGCATTTTCCCGTCTCTTATTTCGAGCGGTGTATGACTGAGCATGCCGCGATTAAAATATATATATATCTCAATGGACTTGAAGTTACAGGCCTTTGAGAATTCATTTCGTTCTATAAAGGGCAACTTTCATCGGATTTTCTACCCGTTTGTTTTCAACCGAGTCTAAAACTATGTTAGCGACTGTGAAAAATGAAATGATACATCGAATTTGATTTGAAAGAAAACTGTGTGAGAGAGGAAGACACCACGGGCCTACAAAACAGGCCTCAAAGCTATGCGAGTTAATAAAATGGTGGATATTTGTTTATATGAAGCCTCTCCCAATATGGTTCCCAGAATGGGTGGAGCTTTGAGGTTTTGTCTTCCCTGCAAGAACAACAACAAGAAGAAGAAGAAGAAGCAGTTTAACAACAACAACAGCAGAGGGCACTCTATGAGCAGCGTCTGCGACGCGGCTAAAAAAAATCTTTTCAGCTGCAATTCTTTATTTCCATTTGAGATTGGGGGAAAAAAACGTATACAAGGAGTAAAACAATTATTTTCAATTGCAATTCTTTATTTCCCTTTGAGATGGGGGAAAAATTAACGTGTTCGTTGAGTAAAAAAAATCTTTTTAACTGCAATTCTTTATTTCCATTTGAGATTGGGGGAAAAAAACGTATACAAGGAGTAAAACAATTATTTTCAATTGCAATTCTTTATTTCCCTTTGAGATGGGGGGAAAAAATGAACGTGTTGAAGGAGTAAAAAAAATATTTTCAACTGCAATTCTTTATTTCCCGTTGAGGTGGGGTAAAATTAACGTGTTCGATGAGTAAAAAAAAAATTTTCAACTGCAATTCTTTATTTCCATTTGAGATTGGGGGAAAAAAACGTATACAAGGAGTAAAACAATTATTTTCAATTGCAATTCTTTGTTTCCCTTTGAGATGGGGGGAAAGAATGAACGTGTTGAAGGAGTAAAAAAATATTTTCAACTGCAATTCTTTATTTCCCTTTGAGGTGGGGTAAAATTAACGTGTTCGATGAGTAAAAAAAATCTTTTCAACTGAAATTCTTTATTACCCTTTGAGATGGGGGAAAAATTAACGTGTTCGAGGAGTAAAAAAAATATTTTCAACTGCAATTCTTTATTACCCTTTGAGATTGGGGGAAAAAAACGTATACAAGGAGTAAAACAATTATTTTCAATTGCAATTCTTTATTTCCCTTTGAGATGGGGGAAAAATTAACGTGTTCGAGGAGTAAAAAAAATATTTTCAACTGCAATTCTTTATTTCCCTTTGAGATGGGGAAAAAATTTACGGTGTTCGAGGATTGAAAAAAATCTTTTCAACTGCAATTCTTTATTTCCATTTGAGATTGGGGGAAAAAAACGTATACAAGGAGTAAAACAATTATTTTCAATTGCAATTCTTTATTTCCCTTTGAGATGGGGGAAAAATTAACGTGTTTGTTGAGTAAAAAAAATATTTTCAACTGCAATTCTTTATTTCCCTTTGAGATGGGGAAAAAATTTAGGGTGTTCGAGGATTGAAAAAAGTATTTTCAACTGCAATTCTTTATTTCCATTTGAGATTGGGGGAAAAAAACGTATACAAGGAGTAAAACAATTATTTTCAATTGCAATTCTTTGTTTCCCTTTGAGATGGGGGGAAAAAATGAACGTGTTGAAGGAGTAAAAAATATATTTTCAACTGCAATTCTTTATTTCCCTTTGAGGTGGGGTAAAATTAACGTGTTCGATGAGTAAAAAAAATATCTTCAACTGCAATTCTATATTTCCATTTGAGGTGGGGTAAAATTAACGTGTTCGATGAGTAAAAAAAATATTTTCAACTGCAATTCTTTATTTCCATTTGAGGTGGGGTAAAATTAACGTGTTCGATGAGTAACAAGTACAAAAAGTTTTAATTAAAACAAAAGCCGCGTCGATGTTACACAATGCCTAGATGCAGCTGTGCCTATAACGTCGATGTTATAAGCACAGGACATTCCTATTGATTCGATTACTTGATGTTATTTTTGTGCAAAGTGAAAATATATCTCGGCAATTTCCCGTGTGTGGCGACGAATTTTTAATATATCTCGGCATTTTCCCGTCTGTTATTTCAGGCAGTGTATGACTGACCATGCCGCGATAAAAAAAAAAAAAATCTCGGCAATTTCCCGTGTGTGGCGACGAATTTTTAATATATCTCAGCATTTTCCCGTCTGTTATTTCAGGCGGTGTATGACTGACCATGCCGCGATTGAAAAAAATATATATCTCGGCAATTTCCCGTGTGTAGCGACACGTGAACGAAGCTATGCTCCTCTCTCCACATTATTGTGATGACGTATAAATTAAATATTTCATCGTGACGATTGTCATCAAATGGACGAATTTTTAATATATCTCGGCATTTTCCCGTCTGTTATTTCAGGCGGTGTATGACTGACCATGCCGCGATGTAAAAAAATATATATCGGCAATTTCTCGTGTGTAGCGACACATGAACGAAGCTATGCTCCTCTCTCCACATTATTGTGTCGACGTATAAATTAAATATTTCATCGTGACGATTGTCATCAAATGGACGAATTTTTAATATATCTCGGCATTTTCCCGTCTGTTATTTCAGGCGGTGTATGACTGACCATGCCGCGATGTAAAAAAAATATATATCTCGGCAATTTCCCGTATGTGGCAACACGTGAACGAAGCTATGCTCCTCTCTCCACATTATTGTGACGACGTATAAATTAAATATTTCATCGTGACGATTGTCATCAAATGGACGAATTTTTAATATATCTGGGCATTTTCCCGTCTGTTATTTTGGGCGGTCTATGACTGAGCATGCCACGATTTAAACAAAATATATATATCTCGGCATTTTCCCGTCTCTTATTTCGAGCGGTGTATGACTGAGCATGCCGCGATTAAAATATATATATATCTCAATGGACTTGAAGTTACAGGCCTTTGAGAATTCATTTCGTTCTATAAAGGGCAACTTTCATCGGATTTTCTACCCGTTTGTTTTCAACCGAGTCTAAAACTATGTTAGCGACTGTGAAAAATGAAATGATACATCGAATTTGATTTGAAAGAAAACTGTGTGAGAGAGGAAGACACCACGGGCCTACAAAACAGGCCTCAAAGCTATGCGAGTTAATAAAATGGTGGATATTTGTTTATATGAAGCCTCTCCCAATATGGTTCCCAGAATGGGTGGAGCTTTGAGGTTTTGTCTTCCCTGCAAGAACAACAACAAGAAGAAGAAGAAGAAGCAGTTTAACAACAACAACAGCAGAGGGCACTCTATGAGCAGCGTCTGCGACGCGGCTAAAAAAAATCTTTTCAGCTGCAATTCTTTATTTCCATTTGAGATTGGGGGAAAAAAACGTATACAAGGAGTAAAACAATTATTTTCAATTGCAATTCTTTATTTCCCTTTGAGATGGGGGAAAAATTAACGTGTTCGTTGAGTAAAAAAAATCTTTTTAACTGCAATTCTTTATTTCCATTTGAGATTGGGGGAAAAAAACGTATACAAGGAGTAAAACAATTATTTTCAATTGCAATTCTTTATTTCCCTTTGAGATGGGGGGAAAAAATGAACGTGTTGAAGGAGTAAAAAAAATATTTTCAACTGCAATTCTTTATTTCCCGTTGAGGTGGGGTAAAATTAACGTGTTCGATGAGTAAAAAAAAAATTTTCAACTGCAATTCTTTATTTCCATTTGAGATTGGGGGAAAAAAACGTATACAAGGAGTAAAACAATTATTTTCAATTGCAATTCTTTGTTTCCCTTTGAGATGGGGGGAAAGAATGAACGTGTTGAAGGAGTAAAAAAATATTTTCAACTGCAATTCTTTATTTCCCTTTGAGGTGGGGTAAAATTAACGTGTTCGATGAGTAAAAAAAATCTTTTCAACTGCAATTCTTTATTTCCATTTGAGGCGGGGTAAAATTAACGTGTGCGATGAGTAAAACAAAATATTTTCAACTGCAATTCGTTATTTCCATTTGAGATTGGGGGAAAAAAACGTATACAAGGAGTAAAACAATTATTTTCAATTGCAATTCTTTATATCCCTTTGAGATGGGGGAAAAATTAACGTGTTCGAGGAGTAAAAAAAATATTTTCAACTGCAATTCTTTATTACCCTTTGAGATTGGGGGAAAAAAACGTATACAAGGAGTAAAACAATTATTTTCAATTGCAATTCTTTATTTCCATTTGAGATGGGGGAAAAATTAACGTGTTCGAGGAGTAAAAAAAATATTTTCAACTGCAATTCTTTATTACCCTTTGAGATTGGGGGAAAAAAACGTATACAAGGAGTAAAACAATTATTTTCAACTGCAATTCTTTATTACCCTTTGAGATGGGGGAAAAATTAACGTGTTCGAGGAGTAAAAAAAATATTTTCAACTGCAATTCTTTATTTCGCTTTGAGGATCTCTTTCTTATTTAATGGCCACAATTATTCCCACGTTATTGTGGGATTGTCGGGGGGGGGGGGGGGGAGGGGGTGAGGAGCTTGGCCCAGTACTTTCACCAACAGACTGGCCAGGCCCAAGGTTAGGGCAGGAATTTGGAATTTGGCCAGGGTGCCGGCGATAGCTCGCCTACTCTTCACGAGTTTAAATTTGCACACCTGAAGGCCATCCTGCCAGCCCCAATTCCCTTTGAAAATTAAAAAATAAAATAATATTCTTTTATTCCCCAACTAGAAGTGACTTTGCTGAAATGTGAGCTGGGAGGGCTTAATGATTTTATCTTCTACATTTTTCTGAATATATTCCCAACTTTTTTTCTACAACCATCAATTTGCATAATTTGTTATCCCTGCACCCGATAAACGTCATCAACTGCAACACAAGGTTAACACAAAAAAAATATTCAAATGCAAAACTTTTCAAAATGTATCTCATCAAATCGTTAATTTTCTCATTGAGATTATTAAAATGGGGAAAGCATCAAAACATGGAGTTTATAGTTTTGTGGAATATTAATTGAATACTATTTGTTTACTTTAACTTTGATTGCATTGTTAAAACTATTTTGACATGACTGAATTCATGAGGTTTGCCGAATAATTGTCACGTGTATGCATCCGAGTGGTTTTTGGCAGTTCATAGAAATAATTGTTTTGAGATGGGTCATGTAGAAAAAATACAAGATGGTGTTGTTGGATTGTTGCTGATGATTAGGAAGTTATTTTTACGTGTGACAGAGAAGTATTAGCCTTTGTCAAGGTGAGTGTCTGTCTGCATCAGTAGATAGTTACCTAAAATATGGCATACTCAGTCAATACAGGACTTTCAAAATTACTTATGGATGCTAACAAGGCCTTTTGCGCATGCGCTGTGTGTGCGTTTTCAGTAATTCGGTTCTGCTCGCCTGGCACTTTTAACCTACCGTTGTTTGCATGAAATCTGCAAGTAAAATAGTCTTTCAAACATAATTGACAGTATTTAAACAAAAGAGTGGCAATTTTAAAGTGGTTGCAATTTCATAATTGTTGTGTTGCTGGATGCAAATCGTACTCACGAAAATATAGGAAATACAAGAAATATCCATGTATGTGTGGTGTCGAGTTCCTACCATTTCCTGTTAATACAAGTGAGGGGTGGCACACACACAGACTCACACACACACAACACCTAGGGAGATGGATACTTTGAGATCTGGTAGGTCTCCGTTCCATCTCCTCAAACCCACCCATGTGTGGAGATAGCTGCCAACAACAACAGCAACACACACACACACACACACACACACACACACACACACACATAAAGGTGGATACTTTGAGACCTGGGTGGGCTCCATTCCACCTTCTGAAACCCGCATATC
Organism: Myxine glutinosa; assembly: GCF_964187855.1. Classification (NCBI taxonomy): domain Eukaryota; kingdom Metazoa; phylum Chordata; class Myxini; order Myxiniformes; family Myxinidae; genus Myxine; species Myxine glutinosa. The sequence goes on from NC_136265.1 coordinate 206,496,420, forward strand.
TTGATAATGACCAACGACACACACACACACACACACACACACACACACACACACACACACACACACACACACACACACGTGGATACTTGGAGACCTGGGAGGGCTCTGTTCCACCTTCTGAAACTTGCATATGGAGATGACAATCAACAACATACACACACACACACTTCTCCTTTTAACAGTATATGTAAAAATATAGTACAATTTATTTTGTGGACTCGGATCAAAACAAACGCTATATTTATAACAACACTCATAGCTTCCACCTTCACAACCCCTTCCTGCCCCCCCCCCCCTCTGCCAACATGATTAAGAGTAAATATAAATCTTAACATGTACATTCACAATATTCTAGACCGGTGTGTACCCCGGTTTAGAATAGGTACACCGTATCCCTGCGTGTCGTAATAGGCGACTAAAAGGGTTGGCGTCAGGAAGGGCGTCCGGCCATAAAAACATTGCCTCAAAAAGAGAACCATGACAATTACAACTAGATATGGGCAGGGTACAGCCCGAAGTACCCCGTGGGGGACCCCACTCCCTCTCGTCAAAACTCAAGGTGGGGAACCCGATCGAAGCAAGGGTGGAAATCACTCCATTTATGATGACGAAAAGTCTGATGCCCGACGTGGAGATCGGTTTCTGAGGTTTGGGACATGGAATGTAGGGACAATGACAGGGAGATCAGGAGAAGTGGTGGAAGTATTGGTCAGAAGAAGAGTGGACATATGTTGTGTGCAGGAGACAAGATGGAAGGGAAGTGGTGTGAGAATGGTGAAGGGTAGGCAGGGACAGAAATACAAGTTTGTGTGGCAAGGGTGCCCAGAAGGCGTGAATGGTGTTGGTGTCCTGTTTTCTGAGGAGTTTGTCGACAGTGTGGTGAGTGTGACGGGAGTGAGTGATAGGTTGATGATGTTGAAAATGATGATTGGAAAGCTGTTGGTGAACGTCATCTCGGGATATGCTCCGCAGGTTGGTTGGAGCGATGAAGAGAAGGGCAAGTTCTGGTGTGCAATAGAGAAGCTGATGGAAAGCGTGAAAGATAAGGAAGTTGTTGTGGTAGGAGGAGACCTAAATGGACATGTGGGAAGGAGTATGGACGGTTTTGAGGGAGTTCATGGGGGTTACGGATATGGTGTGAGAAATGGAGAAGGTGGAAGGATTTTGGAGTTTGCTGATGGAGCTGATTTGTTGATTTGTAATACTCAGTTCCAGAAAGAGGATAATAAGCTTGTTACATACACGTCAGGTGGGTCGACAACAACCGTTGACTACCTGATGGTGCGTAGGCAAGATAGGGGGCACCTCCGGGACACAAAGGTGATCCCGGGGGAGGAGGCTGTTTCACAGCACCACTTGGTTGTCTGCGACATAAGGTTGAAAGGTGCGAAGAGAGCTCGGCGGGTGAAGTACCAACCGAGAATGAAGGTGTGGAGGTTGAAAGAGGTGACAGTGAGGGAGGTATTAAAAGAGAGGCTGAGTATGGTAGTGGATGATGTGGTTGAGCTTGAAAGTGGTTGGATGTCAATGAAAGATAGTCTGTTGGGAGCCGTTGGTGAGATATGTGGATGGACAAAAGGACCACCGAGGCACTCGGAAACATGGTGGTGGGATGATAAAGTTGGAAAGAAGATTGACGAGAAGAGGAAGAAGTTCAAGGAGTGGCAGAAGGTGAAGGGTACGGGGGCAGAAAATGAAGAGCATGAAAGTTATAAGGCAGCCAAGAAGGCTGCAAAGAAAGAGGTAGCAAAGGCGCAGGAGGCATGTAGGAAAATGTTCGGAGAACGCTTGGATTTGGAAGAGGGTCAGAGAGCGGTATTCAGGATTGCAAAGCAGATAGCGAAAGAGAGGTGTGATGTGATGGGGGTGAGTTGCTTGAAGGATGAAGTGGGACAAATCGTTGTGGACTCAGATAGAATTAAAGGAAGATGGAAGAGATATATGGAAATACTGTTGAATGCAGAGAATGAATGGGATGGCAACATAGAGAGTAACCCAGTTTTAGGACCGGCAGAGAAGATAACCGAGAAGGAAGTTGAGGAAGCGATTAAAGCAATGAAGAGTAGAAAAGCGGGAGGGCCGATGGGTGTTGTGGGAGATATGTTGAAGGCAGTGGGAAATTGGGGTGTGAAGAGAATGACAGAGATCTGCAATCTGGTGGTGAAAGAAGGCCGCATTCCAGTGGATCGGGAACTGAGTACCCTTGTCCCTCTATACAAGGGGAAAGGTGACCCTCTGGACTGTGGCTCGTATCGAGCGAGAAAGTTATTGGAGCATGGAATGAAGGTATTGGAAAGGGTGTTGGAGAGGAGGATAAGGAAGAAAGTGAAGATTGACGAAATGCAGTTTGGATTTATGCCAGGAAGAGGAACGACAGACGCGCTTTTTATTGTGAGGCAGTTGCAGGAGAAGTACATGGAGAAGAGGAAGAAGTTGTTTCTTGGGTTTGTTGATCTGGAGAAAGCATTCGATAGGGTTCCACGTGAAGTAGTGACATGGGCATTGAGGAAGTTAGGAGTGGAGTAATGGTTGATCAGAGTAGTGATGGCAATGTACAAAAGAGTGCGCACAGCTGTAAGGACGAAGGACAGGAACAGTGGTGAGTTTGAGGTGAAGATGGGAGTGCATCAGGGGTCGGTACTAAGTCCACTACTATTTGTAGCTGTGATGGAGGTGCTGGCTCGGAACGTAAAGGAGGGTTTACCATGGGAGTTGTTGTATGCAGATGATCTGGTGTTGATTGCAGAAAGTATGGATGGACTGAAGGAGAAGATGAACAAGTGGAAGGAATGTATGGAGACAAAAGGTCTGAAGGTGAATATCGGAAAAACAAAGGTGATGGCAAGTGGTAAAGCATGTGTTGAGGTGGAAAGAACTGGGAAGTGGCCATGTGCTTTGTGCAGGAAGGGTGTCGGAGTGAACTCAATTCAATGTACAATGTGCGCTGAGTGGGTTCATCAAAAATGTAGTGGTTTGAGAGGGTCATTAACCATTGTGGCAGCTACATTCAAGTGTAAGGTGTGCACAGAGGGAGCTGCAGATGGAGGAAATGTTGAGTTGGATCTTGGAGACGGCGTGAAGCTGGAAGGTGTGAAAACATTTTGTTACCTCGGAGACATGCTGAATGGAGAAGGTGGATCAGACTCGGAAACGGTTGCTCGAGTGAGATGTGCATGGAAGAAGTTTCGGGAACTGAGTGGCGTGCTGACGAGGAGGGGAGTGTCGTTGAAGCTGAAGGGAAAGGTGTATGCTGCATGTGTGAGAAGTGTTATGATTTATGGGAGCGAGACATGGGTAATGAACGTATAGCAGCAACGAAGGCTGGACAGGGTGGAAATGCGAATGGTTCGGTGGATGTGTGGAGTATCGTTGAGAGAGAGGAAGACAAATGTTGAATTGCGAAAGATGATGGGAATAGAGCCTGTGATGGATGCTGTGAAGAGAAACAGTTTGAGATGGTTTGGTCATGCGTTGAGGAAGGATGAAAGTGACTGGTTGAGAAGAGTGATGGAAATGAATGTGGAAGGAAGTAGAGGACGGGGAAGACCGAGAAAGACTTGGCTAAAGATGGTCGAAGAAGAAATGCGGGCAAGGGGGTTAACAAGGAGAGATGCAGAAAATAGGGCAAAATGGAGAAGATTGTCATGGGGACCGCAGGGCTAACCCCTGCTCTTGCAGGGAAAATGGCCTTTAAAATGCATGTTGTATGTTGTTGTACATTCACAAGCCCAAGATATGTCATGATCTCATCGGTGATCTCGTTATATATTTTTTACCATTGTAGAACAATAGCACGTTTTTATGTTCAGTCCCCCCATTTTAGTTAAGTACTTGCAAGGGGTACCCATGCTCTGCATGGGTGGGAAGCCAAAAGCAAACAATGCGGAAACGGTGAATGCTAAACCATGGAACCAATAAATTCCACATTGCTGTGCCACCTTCAGTCGAACATCAGACACGGACAGTCGGTTCGTGAATAGCTTGCGTAAAAAAGGGTGAAATGGGAAATGATGAACCAATAAATTCCACATTCCTGTGCCACCTTCATTCGACCGTCAGACATTGACAGCAGGTTCGTAAATGACTTGGGCAAAAAACGTACCCGTCTGAATGGTTCTATCCCCAATCAATGGTGAATCTGCATATGCGAATGTCACGGTTAGAAACTACAAACCCTCACGTCATTTCCTCATTCATATTTGAACTCAGTATCTCTATTTTCATTCGAAACAGCATTATTCCAATCATAAATTAATACTATAACAAAATACTATGTTAAATCACGATTGTATTGAGATATTATCAAACCAGCCCATTGTCGTCATCTGTTCACTTCCGGATTCAGCAGCAGCTCCATGTGAAGTCAATTTCAAAATCATAATTTTTTTGAGGAATTTATGAAATCTCCTACCTACCTTATAACATCCGCTGGGACCCCAAAATGTTCCACAGAAGGTTTGGCGGGGCTAGCCCTAAAGCTGAGGGAGTAGTTTAGGGACAGATGGACGGACACTCCTGTTTTATAATCTACACTAGCAGAAGTACCCGGCGTTGCCAGGCGGGGGAGGGGGAGGGAGGGAAGGGAAGGGGAGGGAGGGGAAGGGGGAAGAGGAGGGGAAGGGGAGTGGATCATGTTTCTGAGTGAATGTGGCTCACGTTTCTGAGTTAAGTGTGATGCCTACAGGACGAAGAAGAAGCCGTACTACCAAATTCGTACACTTCCGGAATTGTTTGATTTATTTGTATTCAAATGTCTGGTAATTGTTTTGTATTTATTTATGCGAATGTGTACTCGTGTATAACTGTCATAAATTTAAAAAGGCTTCGGCACTATCGAGCGATTTTTTTTTTTTTAACTCCAAAAAAACTAACTTTTTTTTTTCAATTTTTTTTTGTTGTTGTTTGAGTAGAACATTCCCAGGCACTCACTGATGAACCTCTGAAAGTTTGATGAAGATCCGTTCAGCCATCTCTGAATGAAACGCGGACACACAGACAACTCGCGTTTACATATATATTATATATACTGTATATATATATATAATAATAATAATAATAATTCATTTATTTTGTATAGCGCTTTTCCAGAAGCCCAAAGGCGCTTTGACAGAGTGGCAAACATAATGCATAACAATACATGAAAACAACAATGCGAAACAGTGCGAAACAACAAAACAGTAATGCGAAAACAACAATGCGAAAACAACAACAATATATATATATATATATATATATATATATATACTAGCTGAGGTACCCGGCTTCGCCCGGGTTGAATAAGAATAAGACAAATATATGATGAAAAGAACATGTATATTTTAGAGCAATATCACAGTACATTTCCTACATGACGTTTTGTCAATTGACAATTTCTCAAAACCTCTTGGTATACAACATTTCTGGTTTTCTTACTTGGTGCCAAGACATAAAGATGGTTGGTTTTCAAACCCTCGAGCAGCCCACGTACAGCTGGCCATGGGAAGTACCCGGCATTGCCGGGCGGGGGAAGGGAGGTGAGGGGAAGGGGCGGGGAGGGGAACGGGGGGGGGGGGGGGGAGAAGAGGGGGGGAGGGGAGAAGAGGGGGGGGATTGGGAGGGGGAGGGGCAAGGGGGGAGGGGAGGGGAGGGGGGCAGGGGGGCAGTGGAGGGGGGAGTGGAGGGGGAGGGGAGGGGGAGGGGGTAGAGGGGAGGATAAGGGGGGAGGGGGAGGGGTAGGGGGGAAGGGGGAAGGAGAAGGGGAGGGGGAGGGGGAGGGGGGAGTCAAGTCGGAAGTCATTGTCGTCAATTGAATGTCGCATTTATTTTTTATTCCCTGTCAAATGGCATTGGTCCCACATTCCGAACCCGGAAGTCGGAAGTCATTGTCGTCAAAGTTGAAACATTAACGTTACGAAATATGCTGATGACGTCATAATTTTAAAACCCGAAGGTTTTTTGAACATTTAAGGTGTGCTGTAGTTTCTCTGGGACGTACTGATTCCGAATATGAAGTTGAAAAATTAACGTTCCGAAATACGCTGATGACGTCATAATTTTAAAACGCGACATTTTTTTTTTTAGTTGAGATTTTATTCGAATTCGAATCCCATTAAATTTCAACTGTTGGAAACAATAATTATTTCAATTTCCAACAGTTGAAATAATTATTGTTTCCAACAGTTGAAATTTAATGGAATTCGAATTCGAATAAAATCTCAACTAAAAAAAAAAACTGTTTATTCGTTCTTGGCGTGAAAAAATGGCGCGCATTTTGTCATTATGTGCGACTTTACGTCACTCCTACGGACATGAAAACATTCGTTTTCCTTAAAAATATATATTTAAAATAAATACAATAGTACATAAATTAACAATAAAAGAAGCTAAAAAACAATTTAAAGTACAATAAAAAGCACATTAAAAATATATAAATATGTACGTACAGTATACTGTACGTACGCGCAACCGCGGGATTGGAAAGGGGCAATAGCGCCGCCACAAACTACACCATGGAATTGCAGCTGGCCCGGTTTTTTAAACCATTGATATTAAAATACAAAGTAGCCTATAACCACCAGGATTTTATGCTGATTCCGAATCTGTGTCTAAAACTTTTCTCCGATGTGTAGTTCTTGAGTTATAAGCGGACATCCAGACAGACACACACACAGACACTCCTCCTTTATATATATATATATATATATATATATACAGTGAAACCTTGACTTACGAGTGCACCAACTTACGAGTGTTCCGAGATACGAGCCGTCGCTCGGGCGGTTTATTGCTTTGAGATGCGAGCCGAGATCTGAGTTACGAGCTTACGCCACCCGCCACGAGGTGGGTTCCGGTCACGTGGTTATCTTGCCGTGCAAGCATCTCTGCCGTTAATCGCTGCTGCTTTGTTTTCGCATTTTGGTTATTTTGGAGCTTACGCCACCCGCCACCAGGTGGGTTCCGGTCACGTGGTTATCTTGCCGTGTAAGCATCTCTGCCGTATATCGCTGCTGCTTTGTTTTCGCATGTTGGTTATTTTTGAAAATTTCTTCTTTTAACCATGGGTCCTAAGAAATTGAGTGAGCATCTTCGTCTGATCTTCAAGTTAAATACACTTAATAAAACCAGTTTATTTCTTTACATTGTGGCGGACACGGAAGCTCACTGGCGTGGTGACATCATTCCGCGCACCGAGTGGGCGGGGGCCACGCCGAGGGGTAGGCGTGGCCTCAGGATATACACCGGGCGCGCAGCCCGGAGCGCGCCAGTGTTACAGTGAGCTCTTGAATAAAGACTCTTACAAATTACCGCGTTGTCCGCTTCCTCCTTGTTTACAAGCAGCGTGCGTAACGCCGCTTATTATGTACAGTATATACGAGGTCGTGCTTGTTTATACATTATTTGTTATTTATAAAGTACATTTTTCTTATTTAAAAACACGTAACAAAAAAAATTGGTGTGGTTTTTGGGGGCTGGAACGGATTAATAGCATTTCAATGCATTTTAATGGGGAAATTTAATTTGAGAAACGAGCAAATTGAGTTACGAGCTCGGTCACAGAACGAATTAAACTCGTAAGTCAAGGTTTCACTATATATATATAAATCGGGATTTAAATTTAATTCAAAAATTGATCCAGACGTCTATTCTCTTTCAAACATTCAAACCGACAGAGGTAGTTATTTATCACAACATCTGTAGAATTTTCACCCTTTTACTCAACTCCGTTTTGCTGTTATTTGGTGGAGCAAAAAGTCAACTGAGCTTTATAGATATTTAGATATACTTACCTAAAATGGGGGGACTAAACATAAAAGTGCTATTGTTCTGTAATGGGTGGTAAAACATATATGGATATAAATACCAATAAATAAAAGCAGACCTTCAGTACTCTTGCCTCATATTCATCTTTTAATCTCAAATCCAAATTTATTGAGTATATAGCAATAATAGAAAATTTGACTTCACCGTTCCAATACTTATGGACGGCAATATATATCTATATATATATATATATATATATATATATAGGAAATATTTTCAAGTGCCTGTGCGTTTGTACTTTACTCTTTCACAGCCACCTAGAGGCCCAATGTTTTGGTTGTATGTACTTTAGAGTCTGGGCAAAGGTTGGCCTTGAACGGGGCAAGGTTGGCCTTTAAGGGGGCAAGGTTGGCCTTTATGGCTGTTTTGAAGCCACAAAAAGCCGCTATAAAGTGTATATTGGGACATGGGGTCCGGCAGCATTACTGCCGGCCTGTAAGTAAAAGGTAACCATCATAAGCCCAATATCTCCATAGCTTTTCGATGTCCAACACGTCCTGAAACCACTGCCCGGAAAGGCTTACCTAGCCGGGCAGCACCGGGTCTTCCTCCACCGCACCCCGGCAAGCGTGGGGTACCCCCTGTAGTACAAATACACCTATATATACTTGTGTATTTATTTTGTTGACGATTCTAAGGTGCATCTTTTTTAAACAAAATGAGGCAGTTTTATTTCAGTGTATCTTACAATTAAAGGCAAAGTCAGGAGATTTAGAGAGAGAAGCATGGGCCATTATGTTTCTCTGGAAGAGAAAGAGAGAAGCTGGGAGGGCTTGGAGAAGACAACACATCGTCACCCACATGATCAATGACGCGTATATGGAAGAGAAGTGTTTCATCACTCCTGTCATTGATCTGTTTTCCAACCCTTATGCTTACCAATATTATTTAGTGCACTTTGTATTATTTCGGTTTGGCAAATGTAAATAGAAGAGTGCATTCTTCTGCGGGATTAAATTGAAAGTGATGGCCTCAGCCGAAGAAGCAGGAAATTGTGCAGCAGCCTAAGAGTTCAATATTCGTGAAACATGTGTGTAAAAATGGCAGATGGATTGTGTCAGCTTGGCCTGGAGTTACTGCAATTGTTTCAATTTTTAAGTGGTATAGCATTTCCAATACTCTCGATGGAACCGAAGACTCTATTTTGTGGGACGGGCAGGAGGATGACTTAGCAGCCAGTGAAGAGGACAGTAGCATGGAAAGTGGCTCCGATATTGAGGAGAGCATTGTTGCAGACTAAAATATTGCGGAGTTCAGATAACTATGCTAAAAGAATTTTTCTCCCACATTTTTACCTCCGCCACGGAAGATGGACGGAGATGTTGTATTCACCCCATCTGTGTGTTTGTCTTGTTTGTTTGTCTGTGAGCAGGATATCTTAAAAAGTTATAGACCGGTTCGGGTGAAACTTGGTGGACAGGTTGGGTGTGTGACAAGAAAGAATTGATTCAATTTTTGTGAAGATCAGAATCTGGATGCAATAATTTTTTTAAGTGATTCTTCACCATTGAGAGTCGGGGCCAAGAACGATATATAAGCATGATGTTTCAAAAAGCTGTGGAGAAGTTACGACAAAACTTGGTGGATGAGTTGGTTTCGGTGAAAAGAACAAGCCAATTGATTTCGCTTCAGGTCCGAATCCAGATACAAAACGTAAACTTTTCAACCTGGCTGAAGCATGCGCCCTACCGAGTGTCATTCTCGTGTTCCTTGTATGTTCCTTCAGTCTTGGAGGATGCCATCACATGGATACTTTGTACTAAGCTTGTCGACTGCACTAACCTTGTCTTTTGCAGAAAAGACCAAGGTCTCCAATCGCTCTCTTCCTATACCCATCGCACACCCCTCACTGAAAACATATCCTACAGCATATGAACTTCCCTCCTACCAAACGGAGTAATTCCTAGCCTCTCTTGACTCCATCGCTAATGGTCCTGATGACATCAATGCGCTAATACTCAAAAACTGCTCATCTGCCTTGTCTCCTCTTTCGCTGCTCTTCCAGGTAATGTATGGAATTTTTTGTTTTATTTTATTTAGTTTTACTAGCACCACATGGGAAGGCCCGAGCCCAAAACCAAGAGGGGCCCCCTTGGGTGACAAAGCAAACAAAGAAGATGGGGAAAACATGATAAGTAAATGAGATCTAGATGATTGATTCTTGACTTGAATTGTTGCAATTTGATAGAAGTTGGGAACATACTGCTGGTGAAGCTGTTACAAAGAGAGGCAGTGCGGATGAAGAAGGAGGAGGAATGGCGATTGGTATAGAGTAACATGAAGCTAAGGCAGAAAGGGTGACAAGTAAAAGCTAGACATGTGTTATGAACAGAGTGAAAAGGAGGAAGGACTGCAACAGAGAGTTTGACAGAGCACCGACTGTGGTAGTAGCAGTAGAAGAGGGACTGGGAATAGACTGCTTGATGGTGGGCCAAAGGTTTGGAGATGGCTAGACTATGTATGATCGTTAATCAGTCAGGTAGCCTTGACTTGGACATGATCCAGAATATCGATGACTGACGGAGGAGCACCGGCCCAGATATGGGAGCAGTATTCCACTTGGGATTTGTCGAACATGAGACATTGATTGGAGTTGAAGTATTTGCGAGCTCTGAAGAGGAAACACAGTTTCTTTGAAGCAGATTTGGTGATATTGATGTTGCCACGAGAGATTGCTGGCGATGGTGACACCGTGCATATTATTGGAGGACTGCTGGAGTTTATATCTGGACATGAGAAGAGGATGAGTGGCTGTGTTCATCTTGCTGTATATAAAGAGGGTTTGAGTCTTGGACTGATTGAAACACACAAGGTTGTCATTTCCCCCATATTATATCAACTCACCTTTCTCCAAAGTGCTTGAGATTTGAATACCATTAGTTGGAGCCATAGGCCAGGAGGCCACAAGCTGACCTGGCTTTGTGGAAGTTATAATGGTGGCCATTGAGGAGATAACAGGACCCAAGATGCGTTGAGGTTTTTTTTGACAAGAGACTCCATGACATTGGAAATATTGGAGGTCAAGGCGATTGGACGGTAATTGGAGGGATTAGACATTAGGCAGACATAGCTGTGATCATGGAAAGTCACCAACATTACCCCAACTCCATTTGAAATATCCTCTTCCTTTATATAGTCAGCTTTCTCTCCCTCATTAGAAAAGTAGTGGAATTTATTGCAGCAGACCTCAAGACTCGTCTTTTCTCTAATTCTGTGATTTCCAACCAGCAGTTTGACTTCTGCTCTGGTCATTCCACTTTGGGCATGATGCCTTCGATCTCAAACAAAAAGTCAGGGCTTTCTCACTGGACATGTCCCATGCATTTGATTCTGTCTGGCACACTAACCTGATTTCCAAACTGTCATCGAATGGTATCTATGGTTGATTTCTAGATTGTCTCTCGCATTTAATGTGTGCTCATAAACAGTCAGTTGCTTTAGGTGGAATACTATCCCATGCTATACCTTTTGAGGCAGATGTCCCTCAACATAGTGTTCTGAGGCCTGTCTCGTTAAGCATAACCATCAATGATGTGAAATACAAGCCGGTGGTAACAGGAAGCATGTGCCGTACCTGCTATTGCTGTTTTGATCCAGACAAACATTGTCTCCTAAACTGGCATTCTGGTGTTTCGCAGAGTGGGCAATTCATCAATGTGTGTGCTGTCCCTCAGTTGGGCATTCGCCTGAGCGTTCCATCCCTCAGCATTAGTTGGTGGACGTTAAACATCCCACAATGTCCTTAGTAAAGAGTAGGTGAGCTATCACAGGCACCCTGAAACAGATTTTTAGGTAGTCGGTTGTTAGACAGCAACCGCTCAGGGTAGTACTACCGTTCTGACTTTGGAGCGTTAAAGTGGTGCCCAGAACCATCTTACACTCTCCATGTCAGGATTGCTGGTCTTACTTTCTGTCTCACTCAAACTATAGGTACTGGGCTAGCTTCAACATCTCTTTCTCACAAACAAACATCATACACTTTTCATCATGTACACTTTCCTTCTCTTTTATTTAAGGCCTGGCCTCAATGAGAGCCACTCCTGGAGCCTTCAACATAAAAATAAAAAAAATGACGAATTCTTGCTGTAGCCTACAAGGGACACTGCATCACCGGCACAGCTGTGCCATCAGCAAATGATGCTACTTGCAGCCACGTGCTCCATACAAAATAACAAGGATAAGTAGTACATGCCACAAAAATCATCCTTCTGATTATGGTCCATAAACATCTGGAAAGGCAGCTTCGGACATTACATTTTACAAGAAGGATAAACCGCTGGAAATAAGATCTACCTTGCTCATTGTGCACATGGCCAGAGGTTTATCCTCTGGTTACGTATGCAACAATCCCTGCATACAAAACATCAAATAAAGTTGGAAACTTTTCCTTTCCCGATTTGAATGCGTTAGATGTTGTCTCGTGTAGTATCTCCTTCCGGTTCATCAAAGCTCAGTTTTCTGGACCATATCCATCAAGTATTTACGTTATTGCTTCTTCTCTGTGTTGCTGATTGTGTTTTCGTCCAATTTTCTGTGTTTAACCGTAACTTGTGGTTGTAGTGTATTGTGGAATGTGTGTCTCTGTGTCTATCCTACACACCAAGGCCTCAGCTAGTGGACATGCCATTTGTATCTCTGCCCTGACACAGCATGCATTTTTCCACTGTATTTTTATGAAGTGTTCTCCTTTTATGCTCCTCAACTTACAAAGTGTTTTCTTGACACATCTGAACCTTCTGGGCTAGCGCCCTTTCCTCACACCTCGCTCAGCTTGACGCCGAGGAAATGAAGGCCTTCAAATTATTGGAATCTCCCATGCTGAAGCTGGGTCTCTTGGCCTATCGCTTTCACATCACAGACAGCTCGGTGGTCTCTTGCTTTTAGCACTTCATTTCTGGTCTTGCATCCTTTGCCGTTTCCATGCTTTGTCCTTCCCGACTGGTTTCTGCAAGGTGCACGCAATTTGCCAGTAACCCCATTCTGGTGAAATGGGGGGGGGGGGGGGGGGGGAACCTGCTCACCTCCACTCATTTGTTCCTCTTTTCTTTTCCCTGACCAATGGAACCTTTCTCCTTAGTCACTTCAATCTCATTCTTCCATCCAATGTTTCAAGATAGTTGTTCCCCACCCTCTCGGATCATCACCCCATCCAAAACCATGATATTTTCTATCCCCATTAACCTTCCCCAAGCCCACACCCTTCTGTGTTTCCGGGTTTTTCCTTCCACCTTCTGAAATTGAGAGTTTGTGGCCGTGTCCATCTTTTTCACCTCCTGTATCCTCCCCCTGCCCTCATTCTTCCCCACATCCATTATTTCTCCAAGCCTCCCTCTATTTGTCCCTCAATCCCACTGTTAATGTGTCCCTCCCTCCCCCTCTCTCTTTCTACTGTTCTTTTCTGTTCTACTCCTCCACGAGCCTCGACATGGTATACAAAAAGCAATAGCATGAAACGTGCTTGTGGTTGAAGATACTCATTCAATCTGAATCATTTATCAGATTTGATGAGATTCTCATCACGTTTCTGCCAAATCTCATAAGAAATTAGATCTTTTTGTGAATGGTTATACATGGCTATAAAGCTTTATTTGACAGTTTTGTGCATCCATTTATTTTTATTACACTCTCTTGGTGCTTCATTTTTGTCCTCATGCATAATCATCATCAGTGATGTACATATACTTATCTTTCACTTGATACATCGCAAAAAAAAATCATCTAGTTGGACAAATGGCTCTATCGGCAGTGGTGTGTGCGCTTGGGACATGATCTTTGATTTCCTGGTCAGTGCATTGTCTTTGAGACTCACACTAATTGCAACTTTAAAAACCATAATAATCTTTTCCCTTACCCATTCCATTTACGCATAATGTGAGAATCTTCATAGGGGTATGATAGGCAGTGAGCTGCCCTCTACTTCAAATGTAGGCTATTTTACTCCGCATCACGTCTTAGCTCTGAACACATTCACAAAGTTTGAAGCTGATTATCGCAGGGCCTTTTACTGAATGAAGCATGTTGCCATTCCGCCACTCCAGCAGAATTCAAATGTTGCCTACAGAGATATTTATGAGAATTATATTGAATCCTGGCCTTTGAGTTTGCTTTCCTTTCTGTACCTGCACTGAACATCCCTTTCCTCCAACTCCTCAAGGTGGCTGCTCACTGGAGATCTTCTTTATTTCTGCTTATCGTTTGTTTATATACTCCATGTTTGCTGAGATCATGCAGTCGTAGTGTTAAGTCTCTCTGTTTGAAGTCAAGCTATGCCTTTTGCTCGTCTTTATCATTTTGTTGTCTTCCGGATTCGATCCATGAGAAAATGAGACTGGAACTAGCATCACAAAGCACCAATGTTAGGTTGGCTGTCCTGTCTGAAGGATTTCACACGATGTTCCTTTCCTGATTCTGCCTCGAGCAGCTTCCGTAGAATGGCTCCTGGCTTGTAAGCATCCAGAACCATCAATTTAAGTGAGTCCCCGTCAGTTGTCTCCGTGCACAAATGTTTTATATGCATAGGGTAGGAGGGCAAAAGCTACATAAATATAATTTGTTTTCATAGCTGAGCCTCCAGATGTTACCCGGTTCCGTTACACCTCCCTGTGCTAGCTATAATCATTCTGCATATCTTCTCTTTTTTTAAGGTGGTGCCAGCATCTGTCTCCCTGCTATGCTTTGGCAATTGGAAAGCATTCAGAAAAACACCACTGCGGCTTTGGTACAAATTGGGGATGGTGGGAAGAGAAGGCCCCTACTGATTCTCATTTTCTATCCAAAAGATTGAAGGAAATTGGGAATACAAAAGGAAAACTTTATTTTTGTTGCGTGTTGATAACATCCTCAGCATGTTGGATGAGAGCAAAGTACAATTCAAACTTCATGCATTTCGTTTAAATGGAACATTGTGATACTATATTCTGTTTTTTTAAAATCATGCATATAAAGGTCTTTCTAACCAATGACTCACTGATACAAATGTTTAGTACCTTCTAGGTGTGCTAGAAAGCTGAAATTTTGCATACTAATACAACTTGAAGCCAATATCCGAGGAAAAGTCACAAGAGTCAGGAATTTCCATAAAACAAAAATATCTGAGAATAAAAGTCGGCCGGTGTAGCCTTGGTCTGTTCGCTGTTCGCTCTGAGGACCCACAGTTGACAGTGCATGTCAGAGCAGAAACTCTACCATGAGGTATAAGGAACTGTCTGTAGAACTCCGAGATAGAATTGTGAGGAGGCATAGATCTGGGGAAGGGTAAAAAAAAAAAAATAGAGTGTTGAAAGTTCCCAGAAGCACAGTGAGCTCCATCATTAGGAAATGGAAAGAATATGGAATTACCCAGACTTGTCCTAGAGCTGGTCGTCGGACAAAACTGAGTAACCAGGCAAGAAAGACCTTGGTCAGGGAGGTTACTAAGAACCATATGACCACTCTGACAGAACTCCAAAGTTCATTAGCTGAGATGGGAGAACCTGCCGGAAGGCCAACAGTCTATGCAGCACTTCACAAATCTCGGCTTTATGGGAGAATGGTGGGACCAAAGCCACTTCTGAGAAAAATGCACATGACAGCATGTCTGGAGTTTGCAAAAAGGCACATGGAAGAATCTGAGGGCATGACGCAAAAGATTATGTAGTCTGATGAGACGAAAATTGAACTTTTTGGCCTGAATGCAAAGCGCTGCGTCTAGCGGAAACCGAGAACTGCTCATCACCCATCTAACACCATCCCTACCATGAAGCATGGCAGTGGCATCATCATGCTATGGGGATGCTTTTCAGCGGCAGGGACTGAGGAACTTGTAAAGATAGAGGGAACAATGAATGGAGCCAAATACAGGCAAATCCTTGAGGAGAACTTGCTTCAGATTACAAAAGATCTCAGACTGCAGCAAAAGACCTTTGACTATATATATACAGTCACATGAAAAAGTAAGTACACCCCATGTAAAGTTTTGACTTTTTCAACATATTTCAACATACAGCTATTTGATCTTCATTTCGACAATATTGATAGATAAAGGTGATATAATATAACAAATATCATGAAACATTTACATTTTGTCGTCCATTGTATAATTTAAATAAACATAAATGCAAATTTCGCATGTGGAAAAACGAAGTTACTGCTTACCTTTGTACCTTTTTTTTTTTTTTTTCGTATACTGAATCGAGGCTCGTGAAAGCTGACATTTACTTCACAAACAAATCAACCAGACAAACAAAATATATAAAAAGAGGGAGCGGAAGACAAGAGAAGGGGAAGCACACAAACACTTGAGAGCACACAACATTTAAGAGCAGGGAGATGTGTGGGAGGGAGAGGGCTTGGGGGGAGGAGGCGTGGGAAGGGTGGGAGAAGTATAAAACACAAGAACACCAAGGACTTCCAGGACAGAAGTTGGTATTTCAAAAAAGTGGAATTGGGGTGAAATTAGTGGGGATAGAAAAGATCAAGGTTTTGGATGGGGAAAGATAAGAGATGGTGGTATATACAGACTTGGCATTTAATATGGAATATTTTTTTTTTCTTGACTTGGGTTTACTTTCTTAACTCAGTATATCAATCTAGTGAGTTTCTTTTACACTTTGGTGATTTATTTGTTTAAAGAACCATGACCCTGATTGTCTGTCGCAGCAAGAAGTCAACAACAGGATTATATCACAGGTGGCGTGGCAAAATGTACGGAGAGGTGCATTTGATGATTGGCTTCACAGTCGGGTATACAGGGGTTGTTGCGTTCTGTATTAGTGGAAAACAACTGCTGCACGTCTCCAAAAGTTATTGCCGCTTCCTCTGGAGATGGTCCGTCAACTCGACAATGCTGTTTGTCATGGAGTGGTGGCTTTACGAAATTTCGGCATGAAACAGCGTGCTATTGCTCAGCAGTATGGCATCACTCAAGGTCAGGGGTCAAAGATCCTGAAACGAAATGCTCAGAGGGGTGTCCCTACTCCAATACCGAGGCCAGGACGTCCCCGCAGAACCACAAGGAGGGATGATCGCCAGCTGCACCGGTTAGTCCGCAATGGCCGTACCAAATCAGCTAATCGGCTTAGGGCTGAGTGGCAGCAACTGACAAATGTGCCTGTATCCAGAAGGCTAGTCAACCAACGACTGGTTCAAGCAGGCTATCGTGCCAGGCGTCCCCTGAGAAAGCCACGCCTGACCAGACAACACCGCCAGCGCCGATTGCAGTGGGCCAGAGAGCACCGTCAATGGCAGCCAGGACACTGGAATCACGTGATCTTCAGTGACGAGTCTAGATTTCTGGTCTATCGTCAAGATGGTCGCGTCCGAGTGCGCAGACAAGTGCATGAAGCCTACAACAAAGATTGTATAGTGCCAAGAGTCCAAGCTGGAGGTGGTGGGGTGACCGTTTGGGCTGCTTTTCATGCAGGGGGCAAAACTGACCTGGTTGTTCTGAATGGAAACCTGAACCAGTTTAAGCACAGGGCCATTCTGGAAGAAACATTGCTTCCATTTGCTCGTGCAGCCTTTCGAGGAAACTTTGTCTTCCAAGATGACAATGCACGGCCTCATCATGCTCGCATGATCCAACACTTTCTTGCTGACTGTGGTGTAGAGCATATGGAGTGGCCTGCCATGTCCCCGGATATGAATCCCATAGAGAACTTGTGGGCAGAATTAACGCATCAAATCGACCACTTGGACCAGCAGCCGACCTCTGTGCGTGAATTGCAGCAGGCTATTGTCACTGCATGGCAAGCGATTCCTGTCCAAACCTTGGCAAATCTCGTGAACAGCATGACTCAACGTTTACGTGCTGTGCTGAATGCTCGTGGGGGTTACACGAAGTACTGAACTCTAATTTTACTGTCCGTAATCCCAGTCGTAATTTAACTTTTGTTTTTGTTTAAAAAACAATTTGGCTAATGTGCAAAATAAAGAGATACTTCTGGAAAACGTACAGAAGTTTAACACAGTACTGTCCATGAATTGAGTTCGATATCAGTTTACATCACTTTCAAGGATCAATTTATTTGTTTCGAAATGTCAAATGTGGTTTTTGTTTCTTTTAAAGGTCACATTAACAAAATCTAGAATAATTTCAACATAATTCCAATGAACTTTTGGTTCTAAGACATCTTGAAAAGTAAGTTCACCCCCACAAAAAAAATATTCCATATTAAATGCCAAGTCTGTATGTATGTATATATATATATATGTGTGTGTGTGTGTGTGTGTGTGTGTAGCCTATTTCCTTCTAGAGATACGCACACTCGCCTTGAAGCGGTATAGTGTGGGTTTGAATCCCAACCCAGCTATAAACTGTCATCCCCGTGTTTCGCGGGCAGGGCGATTCATTAATGTGTGTGCCGTTCCTCAGATGGACGTTAAACTAGACGTCCCATCTGCCAACATTAGTTGGTGGACAGGGGCGGATCTGGGATTTCCAAATAAGGGGGGCGGGGGGGGGCGCAACTGATGAGGGCGAAGCTGTAACGCGAGGGCCGAAGGCCAGAAGCCTGTAGGGGGGGGGGGGGCGCAACTGATGAGGGCGAAGCTGTAACGCGAGGGCCGAAGGCCAGAAGCCTGTAGGGGGGGGGGGGGCGCGCAACTGATGAGGGCGAAGCTGTAACGCGAGGGCCGAAGGCCAGAAGCCTGTAGGGGGGGGGGGGGCGCGCAACTGATGAGGGCGAAGCTGTAACGCGAGGGCCGAAGGCCAGAAGCCTGTAGGGGGGGGGGGGGCGCGCAACTGATGAGGGCGAAGCTGTAACGCGAGGGCCGAAGGCCAGAAGCCTGTAGCGGTGGGGGGGGGGCGGTCTGGGGGTCCTCTCGCAGGAAAATTTGAAAATTATCCTGCTCTGGATGCGTTTTCCTGCAATCTGGGGAGAAATATTCATGCCTCAATTTTAGGCATTTTATCCCCGTATCTTTTGATTTTGGGGATTGATTTTGAAAAACGGGATTCGAAATTAGACGGAAAACATACACTGTCAGACAGAAAAAGTACTTGTGTAAGTGATAAAAACAGAAAGATTTATTCAGCAGAAGTGCTCAGTCATGAGGGTTTATCAATGATTATCCAGAGCATCACATTATGGAAATAATTCATCCACAGTCACTGAAATCCTCTACCCATGGAACAATACAATCAGAACAATACAATCAGAACAATACAATCGGAACAATACAATCGGCACCGCTTGCGCCCTCCTCTAAGTGTCATAACCCTCTAAATCCGCCTCTGGTGGACGTTACAAATCCTACGGTGTCCTTTGTGAAGTGAAGGCGAGCTATCGCCGGGACCCTAAACTAATTCCTGCAATAACTTAAGTCAAATGTCAGGCCTGACCAGCCGGTTCGTGAAAGACTTGGGCCAAGCTTCGCCAAACCAACCCCACAAGAACGCAGGAATAATTGTGGCCATTAAAGACGAATGAGATGATTATCCTAATTCCTGGATTTTTCAGGCCCAAGAAAGCTGATTGCAGTTTTTTGTGATGTGCTGTTGGTTTGACAGATGGCCACTGGGTTGACTTTATTTTCCTCTGCCTACCTCCCCTTTCGACTTTCTACTTTACCTCTGCCGCTGGACACAGGTTATGTTTTCACCCATGTCTGTCTGTTTGTTTCTGTGTCTTTGTGTCGGTCTGTCTGTGTATGTCTGTGAACAGGATATCTCGTAAAGTTGTGGACGGATTCAGATGAAATTTTGTGGAGAAGTTAACCGTGTGATAAGGACAATATGATTAGATTTTGATGAAGATCCAGATCTGGATACGAGAAATTTTTAAGTGCTTTTTCACCATCGATCCAAATCACCGCTATCACTGTTCAGCCTGGCGGAGGTATGTTCTCTGCCGATTGTCGTTCTAGTTACCCTCGCCAGAGGAGAGGGTATTGCATTTGAGTCCGTTTGTTTGTTACTTGCCGAAAAAGATTCCGGCAAGTATGTTGGTTGGTTGGTTTGTTTGTCTGTTTGTCTGTCTGTATGTCTGTTTGTGCGCAGTACTACGTCTACACCGTTGCACATAGAATCGGCATACTTTACACACATATTTGTCTTGCCCTGGAATAGACTGTGCCCAATTTTAAACTCTCTAGGCCCAAGGCCTCCATTATGACATCATAATTCGACAAGTACAAAACTTCACCCAATCAAGATGCAATTTCTTGAGTGCCATGTCGGCATAAACTGGTGGAGAAAAAAATAAAATGATGACGTCATCGGTCACATGGTTTGGCCGTCATCTTGTAAAAACCGAAAAACTTTGCACCTCTATATCTCCGAAAGTGCTGAATAGAAAAAATTGAGACATGGCTCATTGTAAAGAACTCTCCATGGGGAATAAAATATGTTAATGAAGAAGTCATAGGTGCCTCCATGATGATGTCATAATTCGACAAGTACAAAACTTCATCCAATCAAGATGCAATTTCTTGAGCGCCATGTCGGCATAAACTGGTGGAGAAAAATAAAATGATGATGTCATCGGTCACGTGGTTCGGCCGCCATCTTGGAAAAACCGGAAAAATTTGCACCTCTATATCTCCGAAAGTGCTGAATAGAAAAAATGGACACATGGCTCATTGTAAAGAACTCTCCATGGGGAATAAAATATATTAATGAAGAAGTCATAGGTCCCTCCATTATGACATCATAATTCGACAAGCACAAAACTTCATCCAATCAAGATGAAATTTATTGAGCGTCATGTCAGCATAAATTGGTGGAGAAAAAAAAATAATGACATCATCGATCACGTAGTTCGGCCGCCATATTTGTTTTAACACAAAAGCCTTAAAAACCACTGAAAATACATCCTGCGAGGGTTTGCAATCTCTGATTGCTCTTTTTCTTGTTGAGTTCTGTTTTACCCTTTTCGTAACTTGTACGTACAGTATGTCAGATTGATAACTGCTTTAGCATTCCCCTTACAAGCTGGCATATATGCATGAGCATTCTTTAATTATTGGTCATGCGGCATGTTGGTGTTGTTTGGTGTGAAATGCATTTTTCTTCATTCGGTTTCCTTGCTTGTGAGATCATACAAGCTAACTAATAGGCGGTGCAGTTTCCAGTTGAGAGACGATTTAATTTGTACTGCATCATTTTCTGTCGCTTCCATTTAACCCGTGGAAATGAGCTCGTGCTGTCATTTGGTATCTTTTGTTTTTGCCACTGTATAGTTGGGTCTCATTAAATTTGCTGATACCCTAGTTTATTGCAATCCTGCCTCACTTCGAAATTATTGGTGATGTCATCGCTGTCTAGAGTTTGTGCTTTTTTTTGTGATGATGTGGTATTCTGTCGGACGAACCGACGGTGCCTGAATGACCTTCGTTTCCAAATTCTTCATAATGTGGAGTCGCATGCAGTATGTTCATACAATTCACGACCGAATATGTCCCCAGCCATCATATCTCCAGCTCTTTCTTCTCACCACACTTATCACTTTTCACCTCTGTATTCGTACACCTGACTCTCTACACACCTATCCTTACAATTCTCCCTCTAACTTCACTCCCCTAACAGCCCTCACCCTTCCTTCTTACACTTCTATACAATACATTTGTACCAGAATGAATTCCATCCCGGTGACCATAGATATGTGGTCGATGCAATTAGGCAGTCACTCTATGGGAGACAGACTTTACTGTTTCAGATGCAGCCTGTGTCTGCTGGTTGCATCATTTCTGGGAGTGAGGATGTGCCGGTGACGGAGTGCCCCTTTTACCTGTAAGCTGGTACTCGCTTTGCCAACCTCGGAAGGATGACAGGCTGAGTCAACCAACCTGATGTTATTTAATGGCAGAGACAGTCTCGAACTAAAGTCCCTAAGATCTTAAGTCAGCCACCTTAACCGATAAGCCAACACCAGGCTTAGACAGTAACACAAAAAGTGCAGGAGGTTCTCACAGTTGTATTTGGTTTTCTTAAGAAATTTTTTTTTTCTAACGAGCCCCTAGTAGCACAATATTGCACAAAACAAGGTAAAACAAAACAGGGCCCAATAGATTACTTTCTCAATGAACAGGTATTATTGTTTGGGCCCCTTCCCAATCAGCAGGTTGAACTCCAATCATTCATTTTGTTTGGTTGGTCATGTTCGCTATGTTTTCACCCCTTTCTGTTTGTCTGTCTGTCTGTTTGTTTGTTTTTGAGCAGGATATCTGAAAATGTTGTGGACGGATTTGGACGAAATTTGGTGGAGAGGTTTGGTGTGTGATGAGGACGAATCGATTCGATTTTGGAGAAGATCCGAATCCGGATACGAGATTTTTTTTTTATTTAAGTGATAGCACCAAAATGACAAATAGCATGATTATCTCAAAAAGTTGTGGATGAGTTATGACAAAACTAGGTGTATGGGTTCTTTAGGTGACAAGAACACGCGGATTTGATGTTGGTTCAGGCCCGGATGCAGATCCGGCTTGTCAGTGGGACACAAAATGTAAACTGTTCAGCCTGGCGGAGGTATACGCTCTACCGAGTACTGTTCTAGTTACCCTCGCCTGAGGAGAGGGTATTGCGTTTGAGTCCGTTTGTCTGTCTGTTTGTTTGTCCATACAGAATAAATTTGATTTTCTCTGCAACCGTTGGTCCGATTGACAGGAAATTTTCACCATACAGTCACGTGAAAAAGTAAGTACACCCCATGTAAAGTTTTGACTTTTTCAACATATTTCAACATGCAGCTATTTGATCTTCATTTCAACAATATTGACGGATAAAGCTGATATAATATAGCAAATATCATGAAACATTTACATTTTGTAGTCCATTGCATAATTTAAATAAACATAAATGCAAATTTCGCATGTGGAAAAAGTAAGTACACCCCTACATTTATCACTACTTCAAACACCTAAAATTAGAATCAGGCGCACCAGCTCAGGTGCAAATGATTAGAACATCTTGAGAGAGGATCTTGGAGGAACCTGTCTTATTTAAACCTCAGACATTTACTTTGGTTTGCTCTTTGTTGTTGACGTGTGCGTCGTCACCATGCCTAGATCAAAAGAGCTCTCTGAGGCCTTCAGAAGGAAGGTTATAGATGCGTACGAGTCTGGGAAGGGATTTAAAAAGATCTCCAAACAATTTGAAATCAATCATTCGACTGTCCGGAAGATCATCTACAAGTGGAGAAGATTCCAAACAACTGCCAACTTGTTCAGGCCAGGCCGCCCCAGCAAGTTCAGCCCGAGAGCAGACCGCAAGATGCTGAAAAAAACGTCTCCAAGAACCCCAGAATGTCATCACGGGACCTACAGGTAGCTCTTGCCACTGTTGATGTCAATGTGCACGAGTCTACCATTAGAAAGAGGCTGCACAAATTTGATCTGCATGGGAGGTGTGCCAGGAGGAAACCTTTGCTGTCCAGAAAGAACATCAGGGCAAGACTAAAGTTTGCCAATGAACACCTAGGCAAAGACCAGCACTTCTGGAACAATGAGCTCTGGACAGATGAGTCAAAGGTAGAGCTATTTGGCCACAGTACCAGAAGACATGTTTGGCGAAAACCAAAGACAGCATTTGACCACAAGAACCTGATACCGACTGTAAAGCATGGTGGTGGAAATATTATGGTTTGGGGCAACTTTGCTGCATCAGGGCCTGGGCAGCTCTCCATCATAGAATCCACTACGAATTCTTCATTGTACCAGAGGGTCCTTGAGGATAATGTGAGGCCATCTGTCGGAAAGTTGAAGCTCAACCGAAGGTGGACCTTGCAACATGACAATGACCCTAAACATACCAGTAAATCCACCAAAGAATGGCTGAAAAGAAAGAAATGGAGGGTTCTGGAATGGCTATGTCAAAGCCCGGATCTAAATCCCATCGAGATGTTGTGTGGGGATTTGAAACGAGCTGTGCATGCAAGAAACCTCTCAAACATCGCACAGCTGAAAGAATTCTGCATGGAGGAGTGGGCAAAAATTTCTCCCAGTCGATGTCAGAGACTGATAGATAGTTATAAGAAACGCCTGCTTGAGGTTGTTTCTGCCAAAGGGGGCAATACCACCTATTAGAGCCAAGGGTGTACTTACTTTTTCCACATGCGAAATTTGCATTTATGTTTATTTAAATTATACAATGGACTACAAAATGTAAATGTTTCATGATATTTGTTATGTTATATCAACCTTAATCTATCAATATTGTTGAAATGAAGATCAAATAGCTGTATGTTGAAATATGTTGAAAAAGTCAAAACTTTACATGGGGTGTACTTACTTTTTCACGTGACTAGGTGCAAATCCACCAGCAGAATTTTATAATGATAATTATGACGTCACAGGTCACGTGGTTCTGCCGCTATCTTGGAAAAACCGAAAATATTTGCACCTCTATATCTCCGAAAGCGCTGTATAGAACAAATTGAGACATGGCGCATTGTAAAGACCTCTCCATGTGGAATAACATCTGTTAATGATGATGTCATAATTCGACAAGTACAAAACATCATCCGATCAAGATGAAATTTCTTGAGCATAATCTAGGGATAAATTGGTGGGAAAAAATAATAATGAGGACGTCATCGGTCACGTGGTTCGGCCGCCATATTTGTTTTAACACAAAAGCCTTAAAAACCACTGAAAACACATCCTGGCGAGGGTCTGCAATCTCTGATTGCTCTTTCTTGTTGTTCTTGTTTCCCACTGCGTTCTGACAGTAACCATTAGTTGAGAATCTGTAAGTCGGAGGTAATGACATGGGAGATCATATCAATTCTAAGCACGAATAATAGCTTCTTGGAATTCACCGGTGTGAATTCTTTCTTTTTCCACATGCGAAATTTGCATTTATGTTTATTTAAATTATACAATGGACTACAAAATGTAAATGTTTCATAATATTTGTTATATTATATCACCTTTATCTATCAATATTGTTGAAATGAAGATCAAATAGCTGTATGTTGAAATATGTTGAAAAAGTCAAAACTTTACATGGGGTGTACTTACTTTTTCACGTGACTGTATGTACTGATTCGATCATGGTTTAACAATAGGTGAAGTTTGTTGTGCGAATTAATTTGTCACAATGGAAAGAGACGGGAGATTGCTGTTACGTGATATGCATGTAATGTGAAAAACAAGCACGTGTTTACACGAACGTATCACAGTCATCCTCTCCCGGGTATGCCACTAATGTTTACCACACACTTTTGCTGGAATGCCTGTCCCATGGATGGCCAGTGGGCATTGACTTCCCCATGAAAGGCCCGATGCAGGCTCGTTATTTATAATGGACCTGGAACTGGTATGTCAACAGCTAGCTCTCTGAGCTTTGCTTGCCAGTTAAAGCACAGCAGGAATAATGGCAACTAGTCAGCAGCTGGTGGAACCAGCCTGACAGTCATGCTAGTTTGCTGTGTCTCAATGTTTCCAACATAAAATGGTAGAATTTTAATGCCCACTCCAGTAGGCCTCGGTCATTTATTTTCCTCCTCTACCTGTATGTCTTTCTCTACATTTTTCTCCTTTTCCCCTTAAAAACACATATTTTGAATGCCTTTGGGTCATATATTCTTTTCGTGTAACTGTAAATATGGCAGAATTGTTGATCCTCTCCAACCATCCCTTACCTCACCCTCACAGTGTGATCCATTCTATTCTTATCTCCCCCAAACCATAACAAGGAATAACAAGGAACTTTGCCACAAGAGGTGGCCATTCAGCCCATCATGCCTGCACTACACCAACACCAGCTTACATAAATGTGTCAGGCTATTGATTTAATTTAACTGGGCAGGAGGGAAGCAGTATTATATATTCAAATAAAATTAATATATTTTTTGCATATATATAAATATATAAATTCATTTTTGAAAAAAAACAACATTCACTTTTCATCCTTATTCATTCTCTTCCCACAACTCAAACATTTCCATGCCCTCCTTTCTCTCCTATTAATGTCTCTTATCTTGCTTTTATCAATTTATTCTCAATTTATGAAACCGGCACCCCTTCTAATCTACAATGAATAAATGTCCTTTGATATGACTTTCACCATTTTAGTTACAATCAACTTCTTGCCAGACTATTTCTTGTCATCATCCAAATGTCTCCATGTTTTGTTTTCCTCTTGTAGCTTATTACTTAATGAGATATGAATTATACATAAGAATACATTTTGAGGAGCAATTATATATATATATATATATATATATATATATATATATATATATATATATACACACATATATAATTAAAAATATCTATATATTATACCACTGGTTGCATCATTATTGAAATCGTGTTGTGCCACTGAAGGACAGGAATTTGGCCAGGGTGTGGTGATAACGATAACTCACGTACTCTTAGGTTAAAGGTACCAAATTAATTAATTTATATATGGAATGTATGAGATCTGACAATAAAGTTCCAGGAATAAATCAGTAGAAAATATTTTCTAAATGTACCAATTATGTTTAGTGGTCACCTTCAAAGACATCTCCCTGGGAGTCTAAACATGCTTGTGAACGTTACTGGCATGCTTCAAAGCACCCTTGAAAGTTGTTGTCTGAAAGGCCACTTAGCTCATTGGCCACAGCGCTGGATCTCTTCTCTTGATGCAAAATGAGTTCCTTTTCTTGAAGTTTCAGACGTCGGTCAGATTGGAACAACATTCTCGCCCTTTAGATATTTTTGTCCGTTTTGGCAATGGATGGGCATCCCGACCACGTCATAATTCACGTCCTCCCTCCCTCAAACATCATTCCTTCCTCCCGCAAACCTCTAAGCCCACTCAAAGCATCTTCCCGTGCACCATCTTCAACTTGCCGAACATGTCCATGCCACGTTTCTTTAGTTTTACCAAAAAATTGATGATGATTCTCTTCATAAATTTGTTGATGACCTTCAGAACACAATTGCAACAATTGTAATTTTTTTTAAACTCCAGTACGGCTACAAAACATAACCGATTGATATAATGGCTAATGCAGTACCGACAGGAACATTACAATGCACGCACAGTTATGAAACCCAAACCAATGCTGCCACCTGTCGAGAGAAAACATCAGTCCTGGAACTTTATTGCCAGACCTCAACTATATATATATATATATATATATATATATATATATATATATATATATATATATATATATATATATATATCAGTCACTATGCGACCTTCATATCATCAGTGGAGAACCGCCAGCAAGGTGTCCCATACAGCTGCTGCTGCACCTTGCTGGGAGCGATAAGCACCGCCTGCCACGCGGTGACGTTATCTCTGGTATCCACTCATCATATGGAGTCGACCTGGTTGCGGTTGGGAGTTACTAATAATGGTATCTGTAATCTGGTTCTCCAACCTAATGAGCGGACAACATGACGTCATCGCCATGCACGTCCGCCTTGCCTGCAAAGTTCCAGAGGAACCATCTAGCAGTGCGTTATTACGGATTATAAATACAGATACTGTCACAAGTGCATGCAAAACTCACAGTTACCGACCTGGTTTCGCCCTTGTTGGGGCTTCATCAGGGCAACGCAGTGAGGCTTTCCATACACTGATGATATGAAGGTCGCATAGTGACTGATATAAAAACTGAAAGGGTCACAGAGTTTTTTTTTTTTATAGTGACTGATATATATATATATATATATATATATATATATATATATATATATATATATATATATATATATATATATATATATATATATATATATATATATATATATATATATATGAACATCTCACCCTGAAATGTGTATTCGTTCCATTTTTAAGTTCTTTTGTTTGAAGTTATATTTATAACCACAACAAATACTGAGATTGAAAGGTTCGTACTGTAGAGGTATCTGTCTCTAACATTATTATTCCTAGACACTAACCAAATGTCATCATAGTTCAAGCACAGTTTTCCTATCTCATGCATTTCCTATTAATATCCCTTTCTTTGGTTCCCTAGGATGGTGCAGAGGTTTTGAGATATTGTCTGGGTTTGATTCTCAGCCGACTCTAAACCCCCAGACTAGCGCTTTGCAGAGAGGGCATTGCATCAGTGACTTTGATGTTCCTTTGATGGATGTTTAGCTCGTGGTACATTTGCTGGTGGGTTTTAAAGATCCTTTGATATGTCTTTGACCAAAGAGTACGTGAGTTATCATCCGCGCTCTGGCCAAATTACTATCCTTCAGTGGGTACAACTGGACTTAAATAATGATGCAACCAGTGGGCTGAATTCGTAATTTAATCCTGGTTCAATGTGCATTTGCTAACGGCGAAGCCCTTCTGTCTCCCTTCTCGACCCTTCTTTGTTGGCAGGTATCTGCACCCGTTGTGGAAACGTCTGCGCACGAGAATGTGAACGTGGACTCGGCCTTTCTGGTTTTGGCGCAGCTGGTGGAGCGGACGCGTGGAGGCCGTCCTCGACCCCCTTGCTTTAGCGAGGCCGCACGGTTACGCCGGGAAGCGGTGGAGGCCGCCACGGAGAGATACGCCCGTCTGCTAGCGCGACTCGTCAGCGACTTTCGTGCAGACTGGTGGGCCGAACGTGGAAAGGTGGCCGCTTGCAAAGACTATCAGGTGTGTCCATAAGGATTGTTACGGCATATTGTATCGTTCCAATCTGGAGGCACCATTTTTATTCATGCTCGTATGGAATCGCAGCTGTGCTAACATGTCCTGCACACATTGCTTGGGTAACACTGATCATTTCAAACCAACTCGGCCGTTTTTTTTTAAATCTCTTCGTAATTTGCACAGCGGTTTAATGGAAATGCACCGAATAACTTTCCAGCCAGACTGGGGATCGTGTTGCCAGGCAGGCCACCCACCCCTTTGTATATTGTTTGGAATTTGGTTGTGCCAACTGCAAGAACACCCCTTGTGAGATAGACGAGGATGTGTCCCACCAGCGTGTACCCCCTGCAGGTTTGATAAACTGTATGAGCTGAGTGCTGCATTCAAATGTCTCCATTTCGGCCGAGCCTGCACCATGACGCTTAGCAGTTTACGACCGCTGTGGGCTTTAGGAGAGCCATTATGCTCTGCGTTAAATCACCGCCTGGGGACAATGAAACCCTGGTTTTTTCCCCTCCCTTTTCCCCTTTTATTGTTTTATAATAATAGCATTATGATTGCTATTGTTTGTTTCTATGGTGCATTTATTTATTTTTCTTTCTATTCACAATACGCTGTGACATCGTTTTGGTTGGGGAACCTTTTCATTTTAATACAACATGAGGCGAAACAAATGATGGTTTCATTAATTGTCAATTGAATCTGAAGGAAGACATTTTGATGTTGATGCTCTTGTTTTGGTTTAAAGAGGCATTGGGGACAGAGGATTAAATCCTCGGACATCTATAAAGATTGATTGTAAGCATCGGGTTGTAGGAACAGTGATTTATTTCGACATTTAAACTGTAGTAAGTAAAAATGATAAATGATCACAGCAGTGCTGGAGATGCAGACAAAAGGGGAAAACAAAAACCTTTGTATGCACCCGTGTCACCATCCAGAATCTAGACTATTGTCGTGTGACTGCTCTCAGTTAACACCGGGAGAGTCACGGAAGGCAATCAAGCGTTTTTTTTTTGGTTTTTTTTTTGTATACAAGATCGAGGCTCATGAAAGAGCTCTAACATTAATCACAAAAAACATAAACGGACACATAAAACATATAATAAGGGGAGCGGTAGACAAGATGGGCAGAGAGGGCGAAGCACACAAGCACAACATTTGAGAGCAGGGACATCGGGAGATCTGTGGGAGGGAGAGGGCTTCGCAGGGAAGAGGCGTGGGAAGGGGGTAGGGCGTGGGAGAAGTATAAAACACATGGACACTGCTAGGACTTCCAGGAAAGAAGTTGGTATTTCAAAAAAGTGGATCTGGGGTGAATTAACGGGGGTAGAAAAGATCAAGGTATTGGATGGGGGAAGATAAGAGATGGTGGTTACTCCTGGGCGTTCAGTTCAAACAGCGGATTTTATATATACGCGGGAGGAAGAAAGGGGAGGGAAGATGAAGGGTCTTACCTGTTGTCCGCTGGCAGTCCCAAAGCCTGCAAAGAAAATTACTCAAACGAAAAACAGGTTTAAAATATTCAAGGAAAACAACAAAAGGATTTATTAAAAGTATGCCGGGACAAAGAAAAGTGCAATTCTAAATAAATTTTCTATATGGAGCGCTCCCGCACACAGAACCAAACACAGACAAAAGGGATGGAAAAACTGGAATGAAAATAAAGATGTGTGATTTATTGTGCACTTAACTCAATTGGCTGGTCTCGTCATTCCGCGAACGGCCCCGAAGGTCCGTGCGCGCGAACACACCTTGGCGCGAAGTCCGTGCACGGAACCAGGCCTCAAGCGCGCAGGCCCGAGCGTTCGTCCACGCGTCGTTCCTCATTCCCAGCTCTTCATTCGCAACTCGGCCTCCTCACAATCCCCAACAAGGTCTCGGCACACTACCGCCCGCACCGAGGTCCAGAACGTGGAGACAAGGGGAGAGAATCATCAGCGCTCAACCGTCTCTTTTCACATCCAGCACGAGAAGGCCCAAGAGAAGAGGGAGAAGAGAGAGAATCCTCGCTGGTCGTGGTTTTTACGTCCGACCTCTGATGTCATTTGTGCTTCTCTTCCAATCAGCGAGTTGCTTCTTGCTCCAGCCTTCATGTTGGTCAACTCACGCCCAATCACTGCCCTTCTGGGCGTGGCTCTCGGCCTGCCTGACCTTTGTGGTGATGTAGCTGGTGGTATCCCATCGGCAGTGCTCAGAACTGGCTTCTGGTTGGTTTTATTATTATTATTATTTAATGTGCTTTAATTGCCATTCTCACTAGTGTCTATTGCGGTGCCATAAGGGACAAAGGATCAATCACATAGGGAACGACTAACAGGGAAGTAGTTAACATAATCCCTATAACTAGCTAACATGCCCCATTCCTTGTAATGGGGACAAATATACAACTTCATCCGACATTCTGGCTGAACAGATTCTCTACTTATTACATGGTGGTGGTTCTTCTTCTTCACGACAGTCGGAGCATGTTACCTACACAAATCTACCTGACTACATAGCACGACCCCACCGACATAACACTATACTCCATATAACCTCATTTGCCACCTATTGGCAAATGATATATATAACCTATTGAGATATTAAATGTTAAAATCTCAGAAATCATAAAATATCGACCATCTAACATTTTTTTTTTTTTTTTTTTTGTATACTGAATCGAGGCTCGTGACTTTCAGGTAACTTTTCAGGTAACTTTCAGAAGAAGCACAAAAATTGTTTTGTATTCTGAAATTTAACCCGAAGGGCACTTCTGCAATTTTAAGGTGCCACCCATCGGAATGCCGTGGCGTTATCCAGCATGTCAAAACACTTTGACAAAATTCTACTTTTGGCTGGGCCTAAC
This sequence comes from Myxine glutinosa, assembly GCF_964187855.1. Classification (NCBI taxonomy): domain Eukaryota; kingdom Metazoa; phylum Chordata; class Myxini; order Myxiniformes; family Myxinidae; genus Myxine; species Myxine glutinosa. Next base: position 206,527,583 of record NC_136265.1, read on the forward strand.
GGAATAAAAGAATAAATTTACCACCAGATTGGAAAACATTGTTAACCAAAGAGTTCATAGAGCACGATACCCCACGCAGTGTTTAAGTGTATACAGAAGGGCCTTGCCTTTTGTGGGGGTTACATTCTTGAAAATCCCAGTGAAGCACAAATCTGTAAACTTTGAGGGGAATGTGGAAAATAGGCTTAGCGACTTCAACTTTAAAATTTGTCGAAACTTTACCCCTAATTAGCATATTTGTGTAGTTTTGTGTTTTTTTTTTTTTTCATGAATAAAAGAGAACATAAAATAAATTTTATTTTCTGGAGTTATTATTATTATTATTTTGTATGCAGCCTGTGACTGCTGGTTGCATTGTTGCTGCATGCACGGCTTTGCCACTGATGCAGTGCCCCCTTTTTCCAGTTACGCTGGTACTCATTTTGCCGACCTTGGAAGGATGACAGGCTGCGCCATCCCACCTGTGTTATTTAATGGCATGACAGGGGCTTGAACTCATGACCCTAATATCTTAAGCCAGCCACCTTAACTATTAGACCAACACCAGGATTATTTTTCCTTTATCTTCTCCTCCTCCTCCTCCTCCTCCTCCTCCTCCTCCTCCTCCTCCTCCTCCTCTTTCCTTTATAAGGTGTGGGGTCTGATGGCACCAAGCTCCTGCCCTGCCTTGACTTGACCACAATCCTCCTCCACTTCCCTCTGTCCTCGGCCAACTCTCTCCACTCTCCAACTGCCCCACCTTACTGATAATCCCTCCTCACACAATCCTCCCATCTCAACCGTGGTTTACACCTTTTCCTCCGACCTTGCTCCTTCAACCTATCCGCTCTTTTTGCCATTCTATCTTCCCCGATCCACACCAAATGTCCAGCCCATCTCAGCCGGTATTTCACCAATCTCCCCATCAAGCTCGTCTGCACGCCAATGTCTTCCCTCAGGTCATCCATCCTCCTTCTATCCACCCTCTTCACTCCCGCAATCCTCCTAACTCAGTTGTTCTCGCAAACCTGCAGCATCTGTTGTTGTCTCTGTCAGTACCACCATATACAGACCGTCAGTCTGTCAGTGCCACTTTATTATAAGCAGAGATGGCGACTCGAGTCGGGGACTTGGACTCGAGTCACAAATTTTGAACTTGCGACTTGACTTGAGACTTGGCCTAAAAAACATGTTCCGAGCTTAGAAAAGGTATTAGTTATACAGCGCCCCAAGTGCGGCTGAGCTCCGAGCCTCCGATCACACATGCATGTGTCTCATGGAGTAAAAGGAGGGAAATTACAGAGAAAAGCAAGTAGAGCAAGTGTACCCTCTGTCTCCTTATCTGCAGCTTGTCGGAGATTCCGAGGGTGATCTTATTTGCTGATATACATTTTGAAGGTGCATTGAATAAAAGACGTGCTGTATGTCAAACGTGTGGTATAAAAAAATTCCCTCCTCGCCATATATGCCATCCTATGGGGCATCGTCTGCTGTGCTCTGTCCTTTGAAATTCTCTACGTCAAGCAACGGATCAGCAAAGTACAATTTTCAAAATCTTTGGTATGACTTGGCCGGGATTTGAATCACCAACCTTCCATATTCGGAGCCGAATCACCAAGATTAATGACACGCAAAACATCGAGTCTGCTCACTGAGTTTCATTGCCGATTGTAACCATTTTGGTCACCAAATGTAACCATTACACCACTGAGTCTGGTCAATGAGTTTGAGTTAAAGCAATTAAACTTTGTCATTTTAATTTTTTTCATTTCATTTATTTTACAGAATATACATGCCCAAAAAATTCATTCAGCTCATATAAACAACACCAGCTCATGACTTGTGGAAACCTTTTGATTATATATTAATGGTTAAACACAGAACCAAGATCTATGGTATATGGCATTATAACGTGACACTTGACTTGAGACTTGACCTCAAGGACTTGAGACTTGACTTGAGACTTCACCTCAAGGACTTGAGCCTTGCCTTCAATGACTTGAGACTTGACTTTAGACTTGACTTGAGATTTGCCCTCGAGGACTTGAGACTTGACTTGAGACTTGACCTCAAGGACTTGAGACTTGACTTTAGACTTGACTTGAGACTTGCCCTCGAGGACTTGAGACTTGACTTGAGACTTGGCTCAGGTGACTTGTTGACATCTCTAGTTATAAGAATCGCTAATATTCTTAAATTTACAGATTTCACTCCAGATTTCAGCACTTTTTTAGACTTCGAGATCCGATCCTCAAAGCCGAACGCAGATTTTGATTATATAGTTTAATTAGTACATGAGAGTAGATCATGTTTCAAAGACAAGGCACATTTGAATAGGCCGAAACAAAATGGTGGCTTAACCCTCTGGAGTCTACGAGCCGATTATATCGGCTTCACGCATGTGCCGAAATGTCTACAAGCCGAATTTATCGGCTCTAACCGCATTCAAATTTGAGATTAGAGACATTATTAGATTAGAGACATTAGAGACATTAGAGACAAGATTAGAGACATTATTAGAGACATTAGAGACAAGATTAGAGACAAGCCGATAGAATCGGCTTGTAGACTCCAGAGGGTGAAGAACCCAGCGATGTGACAGAGGGCTGACCAAGATGGCACACCACCATTTTGGTGAGGCCTATTTATTTATTTTTGTGATGAACACCCTCTAAATTATCTTCAAAAGGGGTGTTAAAACACACACAAATACCAAATTTTCATTCTCGCACCCCATTGGAGTTCAATAAGTATGCATGCAAAGTTTCGGGCCTCTCGTTTTCATGGTTTTGGAGATATGGAGAAGACACACACTGACTGACTGACTGACTGACTGACATACATTGTATTTTATTATTATAGATAAAATCACAGAATGTCTCTCCCTCTGTCTGTCCTGTATTATATCTCCTCTCGCACATTTTTACATCATGAGCAAAGTTTGTAGGCATCCACAAACATCACCACCTGATGTTACCATCACCAAGATATCCTATAAATATTTTTGGAGACAGTTTGTTTTTGTTAGTATCATCATTTATATGTTGTCTTTTCAACAAGAGCTGTACATACAAAGCTTCTCACCACATACAAGGCTTTCATCCGCAGCTCAATGGAATACTGTTCTCCCCTCTGGGCTGGTGCTCCTGCCTCACACCTAGCTCGGCTTCACGCTGTTGAAACCAAAGATTTCAGAATTATTGGAATCTCCCACGATGAAGCTGATTATGAGGGCCTTTCACTCACCGCAGGCAGGTTGGTGGTCTTTCTGTCTTCTACCGACTCCTCTCTGGCCTAGCTCCCCCTGTTGTGTCTGTGCTCTGTCCCCCAAATATTCCTACAGGTCGCACAAGATCTGCCAACAACCCTCTTCTTGTGAAACTACCAAAATCAAGACTCTCTGTTCACCTTCACTCTTTCATTCCTCTTTTATCCCGCCTCTGGAACAAATTCCACACACGCTTCAATCCCACTCCTCCCTCCAGGTCTTCAAAACAGCTGTTCACCACCATCTTTTTTTCTCCTCCCATCCAAAACCTTGATCTTTTCTACCCCAGTTAAAACACCCCAAATCACCTCTTTCATTCTCCGACGTCATTCCTGAAAGGCCTAGTAGTCTTCATTTCCTTTATGCCACGTACCCCCCCCCCCCCCTTCACCCTCCTCCAGCCTTCTCCCTTCCACAGATCTCCCAATGTCCCTGTTCTCTACTGTTGTTGTGCTTGTGTGCTTTTCTCTCTCTCTCCCCCTCTTGATTCCTGCTCCCTTTATTATATGTTTATTGTCATATTATTGTCAACCGGTACTGTCACTACGTACTCGCCACCACCAGGGTAGCGCGTCTGCCGCTGGAAAAGACAACGTGTCTTCATAGTCTCATGCAATTCATGCAATCATGTCCATGTGTTTTATACCTCTCCAACCCCCCCCCCCCCCCTCCCACACCCCTACCCACACCTCCTTCCCCCAAGCCCACTCCCTCCCACAGATCTCCCGATGTCCCTGCTCTCAAATGTTGAACTTGTGTGCTTCCTCCTCTCTCCCTATCTTGTCTCCCGCTCCCTTTATTGTATGTTTTATGTGTCCGATTGTTTTTTTTTGTGATTAATGTTAGCTCTTACACGAGCCTCGATCTTGTATCCAAAGAAAAAAAAAAATTGAATGTGACAAGTGTCACCACATTGGCATTGGTGCACTACTTAGTTGCTGAATCGTTTGACGCCTTTAGCCAAGGAAACCTTTCTCACGTTTCTAATTTTTATGGCGAGGTAGGCGGGAGAAATGAGAGTGTATATAACTTAACCCAGGAGTGTCCACTGTGCAAAACGAGACGTCTTTTTTGCCTCTGTGGGTAAGTGGGCCGCAGGCCTAGCTGGCGGCTGCAATTAACCTCATCGAGTGGGTGACAATGAGATGGGAGAACCGGGTTAGAAAGGTGGCAAGCGAGACAGCTGCGGATTAGATGGCCGAGGATTGACAGGTAGGGGGGTTGATAATACCAGGTTTGTACTACACGATATTTATATCAAGGCTATATCACCGAGCATAATTGTCCTACCGGGCTGTGTTTGTCTTTTGTATGCTCGGATGCCTGTAATTGGGCAGGAAGGGAGAAAGAAGAGACGTGTTTGAGCAGATCGAAAACAAGGCAATTGCCTGATGAGGGTGTGTTGTTGTGAAAGAATTTCTACCTTCACGGTCTGAGTTGGAGTTTCGAGGTTGAGCATCATGGTTTCTTTACACTGACGTTTCTTTCATAAACTGCGAAAGCAAAAGACGGGAATTTTTCCCTTTTTGTGTTTATGTTGTGGATTCTGGATTTCTTCTTCAGCACATGACATGGCAGCCATTTCATTGTTGAGGCTTTTTAATGAGGCAAACCATACACGAGTGCTCATAGTGGGGCGGCTTAGCCCAAATATTCAAAAGAATTGTGCATTTTGTGATACAAGCACCAAATTTGGCACACTAGTAGACTATCATATTATGAAAAGATCTGGATATTGCGCCATCTCAGATTCAGAGATTTGATTTTTGCAAGATTTGCAGATATTTGCAGATTTGCAAGCTGAGATTGCAACGCCAGGGACGGCCGACTCCTTCCTGCGAGCTGCCCACGTCACCCGCACAAGAAGAGCTCATCAAATCACTGCAGCGGCACTGCACATCCTGCAACACCGTGCGTATGAACGCCACTGTATGACATATGCTGATGATGCAGAAGACCTGCCTGAGTTCGAAGACCTGTGTCACCAGAGAGGAGAAGACATTCCCAACTTTCAGTACTGGGCAACTGTGCTGGAACTAGAGATGTTGGTACTGGTCTACGTGCGTTCTCTGCGGCAGGCTTCATTCACGATGTACCTTGATGCCCTGACGGAACTGGTCCCATGGTTCCATGCCTTAGACCACACACTTTGCCAGGTGGGTCCCTGTTCACCTGAGGGACACGGTTGCACTCCCAATGAAGCACCCAGATGTAGCCAGAGAATTCAGGGCTGGCAACTTCACTGTACAGAAAACGAAGAAGGTGTTCTCTTCGATCCCAATCGAATCGAAATCTTGCAAAAATCAAATCTCTGAATCTGAGATGGCCCAATATCCAGATCTTTTCATAATATGATAGTCTACTAGTGTACCAAATTTGGTGCTTGTATCACAAAATGCACAACAGGTTTGCTATGCTGCTACACTATTATTTTAAGAGCCCACCTTGTATGCGCAAACCTGTTTGTTGGTGAATTCTCTTTCTGTGACCCTATCATGTGCTGAACTCTTATTTATTTCTCTTTCTTTGTGATCTAACAAATCAAAACCGTGTTGTGTTCTCTTGTGTTTCCTACAACGTTGTCAAAAAGCAGGTATTTTTGTGTGACCAAAATAAAATAATTGTGGGATAATATGGTTTCTCTCTTCTCGATGCAGCAAACAAAACTAACTATAATGGCACTCGGAAGAGAGCGTACTTCACCATCTCTTATCTTCCCCCATCCAAAACCTTGATCTTTTCTACCCCTGTTAATTCACCCCAGATCCACTTTTCTGAAGTACCGGCTTCTTTCCTAGAAGTCCTAGCAGTGTCCATGTGTTTTTTACCTCTCCCACCCCCCACCCCCCTTCCCACGCCTCTTCCCCCCAAGCCCTCTCCCTCCCACACATCTCCCTGCTCTCAAATGTTGTACTTGTGTGCTTCCCCCTCTCTCCCCATCTTGTCTCCCATTCCCTTTATTTTGTCTTATGTGTCCGTTTGTTTTTTTGCCATTAATGTTAACTCTTACACGAGCCTCGATCTTGTATCCAATTTTTTTTTTTTTTTTAACATCCACCAGGCCCTGAAGATTTCACGTTTTTGTATCCCACTAATAGAGCGGATCCGACATGAACCAAAATCTATTCGGCTTGTTCTGGTCACTTACCCCAACGCATCCAACAAGTTTTGTCATAAGTCATCCACAACTTTTTGAAATATCGTGCTATCTATCGTTTTTGGCCTTATCACTCACTCAATGCAGAAGAATCACTTTAAAATTGAAAAACATTCTTGTATCCAGACCCGTATTTGAATCTTAGCCAAAACTGAATCATTTTGTCCTTGTCACACACCCAACCTGTCCACCAAGTTTCGACCGAATGCGTCCACAACTTTTTGAGATATTGTGCTATATATAGTTTTTGGCCCTGTCTCTCAATGGTGACGAATCACTTTAGAAATATTAGTGTCCGGATCCGGAGCTTCCACAAAATCAAATTGATTCGTCCTTGTCACACACCCAACCTGTCTACCCAATTTCGTCTGAATCTGTCGACAACTTTTTGAGATATCCTACTATATATCGTTTTTGGCCCTATCATTGAATGGTGAAGAATAACTTTTTAAAAATGTTTTAATCTCGTGTTTGCATCTTCACCAAAATCTAATCATTTCATCCTTGTCACATACCCAACCTGTCCACCACGTTTCGTCTGAATCCGTCCACAACTTTTTGCGATATGCGGCTCACAGACAGACAAAACATGGGTGAAAACACAACCTCTGTCCACCTTCGGTGGTGGTGATTATATCTCCATTCTCTCATCACTAATTGTCATGCACAACTGTTTGGTTACTATTTTGCTAAAACCCGATGTGTATCTCTTTTCAGTTCCAAGCCTTTTGATACCTTTCTCAAAAACCTTCCGATCATTAATCATCCAAGATGTATCAGTTGAACTCACAGCAAACATATAATGTTGCACCTGCAAATCTACCAATGCCGAAACGTCTGTACAACAACAACTTGTACGTGATTGTTGCTGTAGCCCGGTGGCAGTTTTGATGATTATGTTTGTTATTACTGTCATTTTGCAGGATTCAAATGGGTAAAGTTCACAAGTAGGGTACTTTGCCATTCACAAATTCACAAATGGGTAAAGTTATATTGTGAATTGGTACTTTGCCATTAAATATATGGTTTCCTTTTTTTTCATTACAAATCCTTTGGGGACCTTTCTTTATATGTTCATTTTCCTTTGTTCTCTCCTTCAGGACGTAATATTTCTTGATTTTTAGATGTAGTTCAATTCTGGCAGTATGTGCAACACAAAAAGTGAATGCAACAGTCTTCCTGTCGATTGTTTTGGCTCCATGACAGCCCTGCGTACAGTTTTAGAAATCCACTAATGTACAGGGTGTGGTGAAATTGAAGCACGTCAGGGATTGGGATGAAAGGCCTTCAAGATCATTGGAATCTCCTGTTATGAAGCTGAGTCTATGGGCCTATCACTTTCCCATCGTGGACAGGTTGGTGGTCTCTCTGTCTTCTTCCGCCTCCTTTCTGGTCTTGCACCCTCTGCTATTCCAGTGCTTTGTCCATCTCCCACCCCCCCTCCCCCCCCCCCCCCATTTTTCTACTCCACCATCAACCCCCTTCTGGTGAAACTACCTAAATCCACAATCACTTTTCACCTCCACTCATTTGTTCCTCTTTTTCCTACCTGTAGAACCAACTTCCACATCCTCTTCAATCTCACTCTTCACTCCAGGTCTTCAAAACAGCTGTTCACCACCATCTCAGATCATCCCAAAACCATTATGTTTTCTACCCTCGTTAACCCTCCCAAACTCCCCTCATTCAAACATTCCTGTTTTCCTTCATGAGAGGTTGCTATTGTATCCATCTTTTCCACCCCTTGTGTCCTCCCCGTCGTATCCCTCTATAATTTGTCCCTCAACCCTGTTGGTGTGTGTTTGCCTATCTTCTGCTGTTGGTTTTGTTCTGTTGCATCCTGATACGTTCTATGTTCTACCTCCTTCATGAACCTCAACTCTGTATAGTATATTCAAAAAAGGAAGTCAGACAGCATTAGGTTACTGGATCCCATTCCTCTTGACTAGGTCCACCGTCCAAGAAACGTCGAGGGACCAAAGGAGAGAATATGATCTGAGTCTGCCCACATCGATGTTGACAATTTAATGAACGTTCAAACATCCTGTGTGAAACGAATTCGGAAGCGTATCGATGTTAATGACGAAGAGTTCGAGCATCTGTTGCAATCAACCGTTTAAAGGTAAAATAATTAAAGATGAACTTTAAATCCCTATGGGGCCTGGCTTGTGCCACATGCTTTTGTTAAAGCATTTTGCTTCCAAGTACAATTTCCATTGAGTACAGAAATTGTGACTATGATGGATGTTGTACACCTTGTTTGGTACAAGGTTTTTGTACAGAAAATTGTTTTTATAGTTTTACAAATGTGCTGCGAAAGGTCAAAGGTGGTACATATTTGTATTGTAAATACAGGAGTTGGGAGAATGAAATGAGAAAATTAATGATGACGAGGAGGATAGGAGAGAAGGCAAGGTAGGGTGTACGTGGGAGCAGTGGACCGGTGAGAAAGGACAGGTAGAGAGTGGCTTGTCCAGGTGCCACACCTTCTCAGAGGTATACCAATGAGGGGGTGAGGGGAGGAGGGGAAGGGGGATTTAAAAAATCCTCCATTTTAAAATATTTAACTATGACAGGAGGTTAAGTCACAGGTTCTGCTTCTCGCTCACTACATGCATTTAATGGCCTTGCAGTTCTTTAACAGCTCTATTCTGGTCTTGTTCATCCTGTCTCACCCTTATCTTGTTCTCACCCTTCTTCACATCACTCATTCATCAAAACCCCTTATCTTGTTGCCCTCCACAAATCTAAGATGAACACTCATCTACATTCACTCATCTCCCTATTCTCTTTCATGCTGAAATGTCTTCCTGGGTCTGTTTCTCACGCTCTTCTCTCCGGGACTCCATGTCTGCTGCCCACGGCCACTTCATGGTTTCTCTCATTTGTACCTCAGGGCTTTACTTTATCTGCTGAGACTCCGTTGCCCTTTCATCTGCAACTCTGTCTCTTGCTGCTTTTCATCCATTTTTATCCTGTTTCCATTTGCCTCACTGTGTGTCTATTCATGTTCTTATGCTCTTCAACCCACAAACCCTTCATTGTGACTGAATTTGGGGAAAAGAAACAACAAAGAGGGAGTTGCAATGGGAAGTGGTGGGGCTAGAGCATTGAATTATAATAACTCGTGAGGTACCCGTGCTCTGCACGGGTGGGTGGCCAGAAGCAAACAGACAATGCAGAAACGGTGAATGCTAAAGCATGAAACCAATAAATTCCACATTACTGTAGCACCTTCAGTCGCACGTCAGACATGGACAGCAAGTTCGTGAAGGACTTCCATGAAAAACCTACCCGTTGGCAAACAAACGGGTATGTTTGTTCCACACCCAGTCAATGGCGAATCTGCATATGGCGATCCGCAAATTCACGTTGAGAAAGTAGAAACCATCACGGCATTTCGTCATTCACTTTAACTCGACATCTCTTTTTTCATTCGAAACAGCATAACTCCAATCACAAATTAAATAACATTAATATAAAAAATAAACTTTTAACAACATTCGTGACATAAACAAATATTTAAATCCTGATGTGAAGTTCCGTACGGTTGGGTGAACACAATTACGAATTCAAAATCGTAATTGTATTCACTAAATTCCAATCATCAATTGATACTTTAACAAAACGATTAACACGATTAACGTTTAACGATTAAACATTACGATTGAATGACGGTTGTATTGGGATATTATCAAACCCGCGCATTGCCGTCATCTGTCCACTCGCTGCAGGTTCGTAATTCTCATCAAAATCTAAACAGTATTTGTAGAATTTCAATAAAAGCCACATCACTGTTCATATCGGTAAATATTATTCCTCCGTGTTTGGAAAAACTGGAAAATTGGAAAAATTTGGAAAAACAATATAGCCTATTTTACTCCAGGGGGTCCCAGGAATACCCACCCAAAATATCGTTGCGATCGGTTGAGCCGTTTTTGCAGTACCTTCAAACGGACAAACGGACGGACATTTGGTGAATTATAGTAAGATGTTACCATCAACAAGAGATAAATGAATCCATCCATCAATCAACATCCGTAACACAACATATTGATACCTTCAATCCTAAAACTCCAATTTATTTGTGCCATTGTCTCCTACTTCTTGTGATGTGGTCCTGTTCTGGAAAAAGGTTGCTTTTCACGAGTGTGACACTGACTTTGTTGTTGCTGCTGTTAAGACACAATTGTGCCTTTGCACACAGCAGTAAGTAGTTGGATGCTGACTGCGTCTTTTACCAACAAAGTTTGTATAACACAGTTTGAAGCAGAATTGATGCACTAATCGGGTGCACATATCACCGGGGAGCAGGAGTTCGTGTATCTTCGCGGAGAGAGGCAGGCACGCGACCTCTTCAGGCGGCACCTGCGCAAGCTGCGTGATGATTTTGTCTGTCGTCGCAAGCTGGACTACCTCGCTGGTCTTTTACGTGCCCTCGAGATACTCCTCCCTGACTTGTCTGCACTGGAAGGTCGCAGCTGGCCTGAGGTGTGTGCCATAGGCCTCTCGCTTTAGTGATGCATTTCCTCTGCCTTGTGCTATGAACATATTGCCGTTTATTTTTCCGGTATGACATTGTGTGATTAGGTTCGAGAGAACCTACCGGTTCTGGGTCCCACCTTCGAAGCCCGGTTCGTTGTGCTGCCACCCATGGACTGCTGGGCAGAAAGCGTCCACGTGGAAAATGCTGCCGACGGGCGCATCCCATTTGACTTCCTCCGGTTGCCAGACGCTGAGCTTGTTTACCAGGAACACTTGAAACGCCTCAAGGTGGCACGTTGGAAGGCTGAGATGAAGGTATCTGCATTGTTTGTGGGTTGTCTTCCATTAAGCTTCATAAATACTTTTGCACACCTTTTAAAATACAATCTTTTGCAAGATCGAGGTTCATGGAAGGGCAAGGTCACGGAGGGTATGAATTGTCATTGCGGCAACAAACAGAACAAGCAAGGGAATTAATGAACAGGAAAAGATGAGAGAGTGGTGTCAATGAAACCAGCAGCACCTGCACGTAATCTTCCCCTGGAAAGGGAAGATTCTCATGGGATTACTGTATTTATACTTCTAAGATGCATTATTCAGAGATCTTCATTGAAGCATGCACTTCTTAGGTATGGAATCACGTGGAAACCATTGCATTCAAGACACTGCATTTCATCAGCAACAAAATTCTCATTTATGCCGTGTTGGTTGAAGAGTATAACCTCTTCTTCTTCTTCTTCTTCTTCTTCTTCTTTAACGGCCACAATTATTCCCTCGTTCTTGTGAGGTTGGCCGGGGGAAGCTCGACCCAAATCTCTGACGAACCGGCTGGCCAGGCCTCACATTCGACTAAGGTTAGAAAAACAAAGGTTGTGACAATAGAAACTAAAAGGAGGCCGGTGAATACTCGGTTATTCACAGTTGCAATGTATGGATGTGAGTCATGGACAGTGAAGAAGAAAGAAAGGAAGAAGACTAACGGTTTGGAAATCTGGTTTTAGAGACAAATGTTTAAAATTCCATGGACTGCAAGAAGAACAAATTAATCTGTTCCTGAAGAAATGAGACCAATATGTCCATTAGAATCACTGATGCTAAAACACAAACTGTCATATTTTGGACACATCATGTGTGCAGAAAACCAAAATCTGGAGAAGTCAACCATGCTGCGTAGGGTTGAGGGAAGAAGAGGCAGAGGCAGATCTTGTTTTTGCTGGATGTTGTTGTGATGTTGTTGTGGTTTATGTTATGGGTAGATGGAGGTTGGGTGGGTAGTCTGGCCATTGTTTGTGGGGAATGGTTTATGCGCATGTACATCTGTTCTATGGGTGACGCGTGGAAGATGCTTTTAGAAGTTATACACGCAGCTGGTGGCAGGGAGCCTTGGAATATACACTATATATATACAGTCACGTGAAAAAGTAAGAACACACCATGTAAAGTTTTGACTTTTTCAACATATTTCAACATACAGCTATTTGATCTTCATTTCAACAATATTGATAGATAAAGGTGATATAATATAACAAATATCATGAAACATTTACATTTTGTAGTCCATTGTATAATTTAAATAAACATAAATGCAAATTTCGCATGTGGAAAAAGTAAGTACACCCCTACATTTATCACTACTTCAAATACCTAAAATTAGAATCAGGTGCACCAGCTCAGGTGCAAATGATTAAAACATCGTTGGAGAGGATCTTGGAGGAACCTGTCTTATTTAAACCTCAGACATTTCGTTTGGTTTGCTCTTTGTTGTTGAAGTGTGCGGCGTCACCATGCCTAGTTCAAAAGAGCTCTCTGAGGCCTTCAGAAAGAAGGTTATAGATGCCTACGAGTCTGGGAAGGGATTTAAAAAGATCTCCAAACAATTTGAAATCAATCATTCGACTGTCCGGAAGATCATCTACAAGTGGAGAAGATTCCAAACAACTGCCAACTTGTTCAGGCCAGGCCGCCGCAGCAAGTTCAGCCCGAGAGCAGACCGCAAAATGCTGAAAGAGGTCTCGAAGAACCCCAGAATGTCATCACGGGACCTACAGATAGCTCTTGCCACTGTTGATGTCAAAGTGCACGAGTCTACCATTAGAAAGAGGCTGCACAAATTTGATCTACATGGGAGGTGTGCCATGAGGGAACCTTTGCTGTCCAGAAAGAACATCAGGGCAAGACTAAAGTTTGTCAATGAACACCTAGGCAAAGACCAGCACTTCTGGAACAATGTGCTCTGGACAGATGAGTCAAAGGTAGAGCTATTTGGCCACAGTACCAGAAGACGTGTTTGGCGAAAACCAAAGACAGCATTTGACCACAAGAACCTGATACCAACTGTAAAGCATGGTGGTGGAAATATTATGGTTTGGGGCAGCTTTGCTGCATCAGGCCTGGGCAGCTCACCATCATAGAATCCACTATGAATTCTTCATTGTACCAGAGGGTGCTTGAGGATAATGTGAGGCCATCTGTCGGAAAGTTGAAGGTCAACCAAAGGTGGACCTTGCAACAAGACAATGACCCTAAACATACCAGTAAATTCACCAAGGAATGGTTTAAAAGAAAGAAATGTGGGGTTCTGGAATGGCCAAGTCAAAGCCCGGATCTAAATCCTGTCGAGATGTTGTGGGGGGATTTGAAACGAGCTGTGCATGCAAGAAACCCCTCAAACATCGCACAGCTGAAAGAATTCTGCATGGAGGAGTGGGCACAAATTTCTCCCAGTCGATGTCAGAGACTGGTAGACAGTTATAAGAAACGCCTACTTGAGGTTGTTTCTGCCAAAGGGGACAATACCACCTATTAGAGCCAAGGGTGTGCTTACTTTTTCCACATGCGAAATTTGCATTTATGTTTATTTAAATTATACAACGGACTACAAAATGTAAATGTTTCATGATATTTGTTATATTATATCACCTTTATCTATCAATATTGTTGAAATGAAGATCAAATAGCTGTATGTTGAAATATGTTGAAAAAGTCAAAACTTTACATGGGGTGTACTTACTTTTTCACGTGACTGTATATATATTTGCCAGTAGGTACCCGTGGAAATTCCATGTTATATAAGATGTGACTTAAAGTCCTCACTTACTCTCCCCCAACTCCTCACAAACCCCATAAACCCAAGTCCTCAACCTCTGCCTCCCAATCCAAAGACTTCACCCTCCCTCTCCCAACCCTAAGGTGTCAAACGCTACCCCACTTCAACCCTTCAAACCCCCTCCCCACCCATCACCATAACCTGTCTAGCTCACAATCCCGCGAGATATGCGTAAAAGATATGTGACCACGAACAGATCATGGCCCATCATGGTTGCCAATCCAACTCACAATCCGTGAGATTATGTGGAAAATATATAATGACACATGGGTTTAAGTCCTGCTTGAGAAAATGCCACAAAGTTGTTTGAGTGGTGTATAAGGCAACATACCGCTGCCTTGATCACTGAGGCCTAGCTTAACAAGGCCTGTGATGCCAATAGGCATCCTTTTAACCGTCGCCTTGGTCATTTTACAATGAAGGGAAAACTTATAGGGAGGGCATGGTCATTGTGAATATGACAGGTCCAAATATGTCTTTGACTTCACATAGTAGTAAGCCCCAACACTGATGACAATATGATTTTTTTCAAGTGGAAATTGTGGGTGGAGTCGGGCAAAATGTTCAACCATTGTTAGCTCTTTCACGAGCCTCGATTCAGTATACAAAAAATAATAATAATAATACCAATGGGTGGAACAGAATATTACATACAGATGGACAGGTGGACGGCCAAATGCACTATTATATATATATATATATATATATATATATATATATATATATATATATATATATATATATATATATATATATATATATATATATATATATATATATATATATATATGTACATACAGTGCCCTCCATAAGTATTGGAACAATTAAGTCAAATTTGTTATTATTGCTATATCTATCTATCTTCTATCTATCTTCTTCAAATATATATAAAAGAAAGTTTTTGTTTGTTTGTTTGTCTGCGCAAGCGAATCCCTTGAACGGTGAAAGATAGGAAGAAACCTCCAAAACAAAAAATGTCGGGATGGGCCCCGGGAAAGTAATAGGCTAGGTGGCGAGGCCGGTCGAGGCCCACCTCGGCCGGGCTGGGCCCATTTCGCAATTAAAAGCTGAGCTGAATTATAGTAGTCAATCGTCTACGGCCGCGAGTAAAAGCTGAATTATAGTAGTAAATTCATTCAAAAAGAACTAAAAATGTTGGGACGGGCCCCGGGAAGGTTATAGGCTAGGTGGCGAGGCCGCTTTGGACAGGCTGGGCCCATTTCGCAATTAAAAGCCGAGCTGAATTATTGTAGTCAATCTTCTACGGCCGCGAGTAATAGCTGAATTATAGTAGTAAATTCATTCAAAAAGAACCCGGGCAACGCCGGGTGCTTTTGGCTCATACTCAATAAATTTGGATTTGAGATCAAAAGATGAATATGACGCAAGAGTACAGGTCATCTTTTATTTCTTGGTATTTCTATGTGTATATTATGTTTCACCATTGTAGAATAATATCACTTTTTATGTTCAGTACTGCCTCCCCTAAACCCCCTCCCCCCCTCCCCCAATTTTTAGGAAAGCATAAGTATTGGAACAGATTAAGTTAATTAAAGTAGTAGAATAGTTAGTATTTGGTTGCATATCCCTTGAATGTAATAACTGCATTGAGCCTGTGATCCATTGACATCACCAAACTCTTGGTATCTTCCTTTGAGATGCTTTTCCAAGTCGTCACTACAGCTATTTTCAGTTGTTGTTTGTTTTGGGGGGTTTCTGACTTTAGTCTCCTCTTCAGCAAGTAAAATACATGCTCCATTGGATTTAAATCAGGAGATTGACTCCACCAGTCTAAAACCTTCTACTATTTTCCCCGATTAACTCCTTGGTTGCGTTGGCAGTGTGTTTGGGTTGTCGTGTTGTTGCATGGTGAAGTGTTGCACAATGAGTTTGGAGGTATGTTCTTGTACATGAGCAGACAAAATGTTTCTGTACACTTCCAAATTAATTCTGCAGCTGCTGTCATCAGTTACATAATCAATAAAGTTGAGTGAGCTAGTTCCAGAGGCAGACATGCAAGCCCAAGCCATGACACTACCTCCACCACGTTTCACAAATGAGGTCGTATGCTTTGGATCACACGCAGTCCCTTCCTTTCTCCACACTTTTGCCTACCATTGTTTTAGTAAAGGTTTATCTTGGTCTCATCTGTCATTAAAACGTTGTTCCAGAACTCACTGGCTCACTTCGACTTCTTGGCAAATTCTAATCTGGCCTTTCTATTTTGGTGCTGATGAGAGGTTTGCATGTTACGGTTTAGCCTTTGTAATTCTGCTGTCGAAATCTTCTGCAAACAGTAGATTATGATGCTGGAGGTTGTTGGTGATGTCACTGACAGTTGTTTTCGGTTTTCTCTTCCCAGCTCTGATGATTTTGCTGTCATCAACTTTTTGATATTTTCTTGATGATCTTGATTGAT
>NC_136265.1:207266496-207503996 GCF_964187855.1 Myxine glutinosa
ACACGACACGTGACACTGTGCACGGATCTGAAGAAAGTGACGTCAGCAACATGTGGTGTTCATTCGCCGCGTGGATCGTGGAATCTGTCCATGAAATAACCAACAAGGGCTTTCTTGGACTCGAACTCGCTCTCAACAAAGTGGAAAACGGCGTAACAGCGCCGAGGTTGTTTTGTCCGAGACACGATCGACGCCGGGACGCTTTCTCGTCTTTCTGGCGGGAATGGGAAACACATGTCCACACCGGACTCGGGTTCAAGGTCATGAACTTGCGGGGTCTGACGGCGACGACCAGGTAGGGTACTCCTCGTACGTCGTGACTGAGAACGAGGTCCACCTGAGCGGGTTCGTGCGACGTGGTCGACGCTCGGAAAACTTTGGGAAACGCTCCGACCGGCCCGGGATTCCCTCTCCGTGCCACGTGCGCGTCCTTCGCCAAACACACCAATCGCAACCTTCTGTCTGTGTGACGTCCGGCAAACAGTCGGCCGACTTCAGAGTCATGCGCAGTCGGGATGGTTTAATTAAATGAAACCATAACAAGATTAACGATGAAATAAACAAGCAGCTCCATGTTGACAAACGCATGGGTTTGTGGACGAGGAGGGGAATATACACGAACATACACGTATACATATATACACGAACACATATACACGCACGTATAAATACACATATAAATACACCCGTATAAAAACATACACACACGTGTACATATACACACGTATAAAAACATACACACACGTATACATATACACACGTATCAAAACATACACGTATACATATACACACATATAAAAACGTACACACGTATACATATACACATGTATACATATATACATACACGTATAAATGTATATACACACGTATAAAAACATACACACACGTACAAATACACACACACACACACACATGTATACATATACACGTATAAAAACATACACACACATACATATACACACATATACATATACACACATATACATATACACACATATAAAAACACACATGTATACATATACACACGTATCAAAACTTACACGCACGTATACATATACACACACACGTATACATATACACACGTATAAAAACATACACACATGTATACATATACACACGTATACATATATACATACACATATAAATGTATATACACACGTATAAATACACACACACACACACACACGTATACATATACACACGTATAAAAAGATACATTTACACATATAAATGTATATACACACGTATAAATACACACACACACACACACGTATACATATACACACGTATAAAAAGATACACACGTATACATATACACACGTATACATATATACATACACGTATACATGTATACACACACACGTATACATTTACACGTATAAAAAACACACACACGTATAAATACACACACACACACACGTATACATATACACGTATAAAAACATACACACGTATACATATACACACATATACATATACACGAAAAAAACACGTATACATATACACACGTATACATGTGTACACGTATAAAAAAACATACACACGTATAAATACACACACACACGTATAAAAACATACACACACGTATACATATACACACATATACATATACACAGTACACACGTTTAAAAACATACACACACGTATACATATACACACGTATCAAAACTTACACACACGTATACATATACACACACACGTATACATATACACACGTATAAAAACATGCACACATGTATACATATACACACGTATACATATATACATACACGTATACATGTATACACACACGTATAAATACACACACACACACACACACACGTATACATATACACACGTATAAAAACATACACACACATATATATATACACACATATAAACACATACACACGTATACATATACACGTATACATATATACAAGTATACGTACGTATACATATACACACATGTATACATACACACATATACATATATAAATACACACATATACATATATAAATACACACATATACATATATAAATACACACATATACATATATACAAACACACATACATATATACATACACATATATACATACACACATACACACATACATATATACATGCACACATACATATATACATACACACATACATATATACATACACACATACATATATACATACACACATACATATATATACACAAAGAATTAAGTTAAGCACCCTCCCCGTTTTTTTACAACCTCGCACATTACAAGTTTGTTGTCGTCAAAACAGTGTAATATACCCATGATATTGCTATATTTTCTGGAGAAGTGATATTATGGTCACATAAAAACATAACAATCATGCCGTTTTCAATATTTTATTCTGAATAATTTAAGGTGAAATTTTTTGGGAATTTTAGGCATATTTTCACCTCAATTTAAGTATGGAGCTATAGGTCCATCACGGACAGTGTGGATGACGTTTATGTTTTCTAACGTACAGTCATTGTTCTGAGAAGACCTCTAGCGATCTTTGCGTCAATAACGTGTGTAGGACCCACGTGATCGGATCACTGACTCAACCCTACGTCTCATAGACCCTGTAAGCCGTCGTATGCGTTGCTGTGGTATGGCAGGTTGAACCCCCTCGAGCACGTTTGGGACATGTTGGGACGACAAATTGCGAAGATGGTCCCTCCAATAGCCAATCTGGATGAATTGGAACGTGCATTACATCGGGAATGGAACAACCTGCCACAGCAACGCATACGACGGCTTTCAGGGTCTATGAGACGTAGGGTTGAGTCAGTGATCCGATCACGTGGGTCCTACACACGTTATTGACGCAAAGATCGCTAGAGGTCTTCTCAGAACAATGACTGTACGTTAGAAAACATAAACGTCATCCACACTGTCCGTGATGGACCTATAGCTCCATACTTAAATTGAGGTGAAAATATGCCTAAAATTCCCAAAAAATTTCACCTTAAATTATTCAGAATAAAATATTGAAAACGGCATGATTGTTATGTTTTTATGTGACCATAATATCACTTCTCCAGAAAATATAGCAATATCATGGGTATATTACACTGTTTTGACGACAACAAACTTGTAATGTGCGAGGTTGTAAAAAAACGGGGGGGGGGTGCTTAACTTAATTCTTTGTGTATACATACACACATACATATATATATATATATCCACACACACACACATGTATACGTATACATAAACACACACACGTATATATACATACTCAGCAGTGTCATACATACACACATGTATACATATACAGCAGAGTGTTACTCAGCACGCAATGTTATCAAGGAGTTTAAGGCCCATAGCACTGCAGCCAACCTCCCTGGATGTGGCCGCAAGAGAAAACTTGATCGAAGATTGCAGCAAAGGATTGTTCGAATAGTGGAGAAAGCACCTCGACCAACTGCCAAACAGATTCAAGGTGACCTTCAGACACAAGGTATGACAGTTTCAACTTGCACCATCCGTCGACAACTCAATGAAAGGGGGGTTCTAAGGTAGGAGACCCAGGAGGAACCCATTGCTGAGAGAGAGAGACACAAGAAAGCCTGACTCGAGTATTCAAAAACACACCTGAACAAGCCAAAATCCTTCTGCGAGAATGTCCTGTGGACAGATGAGACCAAATTATACCTTTTTGGTAAAGCACATCTGTTTACAGAAAACAAAATGAAGCCTTCAAAGAAAATAACACCTTCCCTGCAGTCAAACATGAGGAGGTTCAGTGATGTTTTGGGGTTGCTGTGCTACCTCTGGCACTGGGTACCTTGAATGTGTGCATGGCATCATTAAATCAGGAGATGACCAAGGCATTTTGGAGCACAATGTTCAACCCAGTGTCAGGAAGCTGGGTCTGCGTCGAAGGTCATGGGTCTTGCAGCAGGACAATGACCCCAAAAACACTTCAAAATGTACCCAGGAATGGTTCACGACAAAACGCTGGACTGTTCTGACTGTGGCCAGCAATGAGTCCAGATCTAAATCCCATTGAACACCTGTGGGGAGATCTGAAAACAGCAGTTGGGAGAAGGCACCCTTCAAATCTGGGAGAACTGGAGCAGTTTGCACAAGAAGAGTGGGCCAAACTGCCAGTAGAGAGGTGGAGGAAGCTCATTCATGGCTATAGGAAGCGCTTGAGTGCAGTTATTTTGTCCATAGGCCATGCGACCAAATATTACGTTTAGGATGTCAATACTTTTGTCAATTCCATTTCTTTTTAATTTATTATTTAAAAGGATTTATTAAGTTCTGAATCAAAAACAAAGCTTCTGTAATATTAACAGTGAAATAAAGAATTGTGGAGACAAAATACTTTTGTCAATTTCAACTTATTTTTGGAGAAAATTGTGTGTTATTTGAAAAAAGTGCAACGGTGCCAATATTTTTGGCCACGACTGTACATATACACACAAACACATACACATACACACACACACATGCATACACACAGTCACGTGAAAAAGTAAGTACACCCCATGTAAAGTTTTGACTTTTTCAACATATTTCAACATACAGCTATTTGATCTTCATTTCAACAATACTGATAGATAAAGGTGATATAATATAACAAATATCATGAAACATTTACATTTTGTAGTCCATTGTATAATTTAAATAAACATAAATGCAAATTTCGCATGTGGAAAAAGTAAGTACACCCCGACATTTATCACTACTTGAAATACCTAAAATGCACCAGCTCAGGTGCAAATGATTAGAACATCGTTAGAGAGGATCTTGGAGGAACCTGTCTTATTTAAACCTGAGACATTTAGTTTGGTTTGCTCTTTGTTGTTGAAGTGTGCGGCGTCACCATGCCTAGATCAAAAGAGCTCTCTGAGGCCTTCAGAAGGAAGGTTATAGATGCCTACGAGTCTGGGAAGGGATTTAAAAAGATCTCCAAACAATTTGAAATCAATCATTCGACTGTCCGGAAGATCATCTACATGTGGAGACGATTCCAAACAACTGCCAACTTGTTCAGGCCAGGCCGCCCCAACAAGTTCAGCCCGAGAGCAGACCGCAAGATGCTGAAAGAGGTCTCGAAGAACCCCAGAATGTCATCACGGGACCTACAGGTAGCTCTTGCCACTGTTGATGTCAATGTGCACGAGTCTACCATTAGAAAGAGGCTGCACAAATTTGATCTACATGGGAGGTATGCCAGGAGGAAACCTTTGCTGTCCAGAAAGAACATCAGGGCAAGACTAAAGTTTGCCAATGAACCTAGTTACCTAGTGAATAATGAACCTTGTTACCTAGTGAATAATGAACCTAGTTACCTAGTGAATAATGAACCTTGTTACCTAGTGAATAATGAACCTAGTTACCTAGTGAATAATGAACCTAGTTACCTAGTGAATAATGAACCTAGTTACCTAGTGAATAATGAAACTTGTTACCTAGTGATCAAGGGTGTGTAAGCCCAGTTACCTAGTGATCAAGGATGTGTAAGCCCAGGCAAAGACCAGCACTTCTGGAACAAAGTGCTCTGGACAGATGAGTTAATGGTAGAGCTATTTGGCCACAGTACCAGAAGACATGTTTGGCGAAAACCAAAGACAGCATTTGACCACAAGAACCTGATACCAACTGTAAAGCATGGTGGTGGAAATATTATGGTTTGGGGCAGCTTTGCTGCATCAGGGCCTGGGCAGCTCACCATCATAGAATCCACTATGAATTCTTCATTGTACCAGAGGGTGCTTGAGGATAATGTGAGGCCATCTGTCGGAAAGTTGAAGCTCAACCGAAGGTGGACCTTGCAACATGACAATGACCCTAAACATACCAGTAAATCCACCAAGGAATGGCTGAAAAGAAAGAAATGGAGGGTTCTGGAATGGCCAAGTCAAAGCCCGGATCTAAATCCCATCGAGATGTTGTGGGGGGATTTGAAACGAGCTGTGCATGCAAGAAATCCCTCAAACATCGCACAGCTGAAAGAATCCTGCATGGAGGAGTGGGCAACCGCCATCCTGGTGCTTGCATCACATCCTGCAGATGGACGTTAATTGGGCTTCCCGTCTGCCGTAAAGTGGGCGAGTTATCTCCGGTACCATGAACAAATAATAAATTAATGCCCAAATCGGCAAGAACCTTCCTTGGCCAACCTAACATGAGGGCGGTAGAAATTGTGGCCGTTAAATATGATGTAGTCGTAGTAGTAGTAGTAGTAATAGTAGTAGTAGTAGTAGTAGTAGTAGTAGTAGTAGCAGTAATAGTAGTAGTAGTAGTAGTAGTAGTAGTAGCAGTAGCAGCAGTAGCAGCAGTAGTAGTAATAGTAGTAGTAGTAGTAGTCTTATCGGGTGAAACAGAATAACTTGGTGTGTTTTGGACCATTGCAAGTATCTCCAACATTTTGAACATCCCTCGTATCTAAGCAATGTATTTTCCAGGGGAAAAAGGTAAAGGAGTCGGATCATAAGTGCAGGAGGACCACACACTAAGGTTGCAAGCATGATAAACGAGTGACACAACAAACAAAAATATCATAGGAGTAAGTCTTAACTTGGCCTCATAATCTTAACTCGTCACCATACATCGGATGCAAAGGTTCTCCACACCTTGTGACATGCTCTGCACAATCGTTACATCCCAGTTAGCCTAGTGTTCAAGGGTGAGTAAGCCCAGTTACCTTGTGCTCAAGGGTTTATAAGCCCAGTTACATAGTGCTCAAGGGTGTGTAAGCCCAGTTACCTAGTGATCAAGGGTGTGTAAGCCCAGTTACCTAGTGATCAAGGATGTGTAAGCCCAGTTACCTTGTGCTCAAGGATGTGTAAGCCCAGTTACCCCGTGCTCAATGGTGTGTAAGCCCAGTTATCCTGTGCTCAAGGGCATGTAAGCCCAGTTACCTAGTGATCAAGGGTGTGTAAGCCCAGTTACCCAGTGCTCAAGGG
Organism: Myxine glutinosa; assembly: GCF_964187855.1. Lineage (NCBI taxonomy): Eukaryota > Metazoa > Chordata > Myxini > Myxiniformes > Myxinidae > Myxine > Myxine glutinosa. The sequence continues at coordinate 207,273,410 of NC_136265.1, forward strand.
TGTGTAAGCCCAGTTACCTCGTGCTCAAGGCTGTGTAAGCCCAGTTACCTAGTGATCAAGGGTGTGTAAGCCCAGTTACCCAGTGCTCAAGGGCATGTAAGCCCAGTTACCTAGTGCTCAAGGGTGTGTAAGCCCAGTTACCCAGTGCTCAAGGGTGTGTAAGCCCAGTTATCCCGTGCTCAAGGGCATGTAAGCCCAGTTACCTAGTGATCAAGGGTGTGTAAGCCCAGTTACCCAGTGCTCAAGGGCATGTAAGCCCAGTTACCTAGTGATCAAGGGTGTGTAAGCCCAGTTACCCAGTGCTCAAGGGTGTGTAAGCCCAGTTACCTCGTGCTCAAGGCTGTGTAAGCTCTGTGCAAAGTTTGCAACAAATGCAGGCACATGTGACATCATATAGGATGTTCCGAAAGTCGGGAATCATTGGGATATTTAATTTTAAATTTTACTTTCGTAATTGCTCAAGTTCCGAGACACTGTCATGTATACACACATCAATCCTTGTTTGTAGGTTTGTTTGAAGGTTTCTTAACATTGACACATCGATTTTAGCAAATTAATTTCTGATTTAATACTTCATACCGTCAACAGTCGTGCTATAAACCACTGATTTCAGGTTTCCCCAAAGAAAAAACTAAAGTGCGTTAAATCTGCACGATGCGGGAGCAATCCTATCGGTCGACAACAACCCAACGACTTCAAAGACAAAATCTCAAAAAAAAAAAAAAATTTTTTTTTTAAATTCCCTCTGATCTTGGACTTCGTGAAACAAACACCGTGAATTAGAATGTGTGATCATGACCATATGATTCATTGCCTAAGCACACCTTATAAGACACATTGGATTGCAGCTGAAAAGACAGAAATAGCATAAATAATTTTGAATTAATATTTTAAATAATAAATCTTCTGTGATTAATGGTCCACTTTAAGTGGGTAAGCAGACTATGAAAAGTGTGAATATCAAAAATGAAATTGTGATTAGTGCCACATGGAAAAGAATGGCGTCCCTGGTTGAACTAGAACGTCACTCGGTAGAGCGCAAACCTCCGCCAGGCTGAGCGGTTTATGTTTTGTATCCCACTGCTGGGCCGGATCTGGATTCGGACCTGAACCAAAAGCGAATCTGCTTGGTCTCGTCACCTAACCAACTCAACTCAACACTCATACATACACCTAGTTTTGTCTGAATCCGTCCATAACTTTTTGAGATATCGTGCTTTTTATTGTTTTTGGACCCGTCTCTCAATGGTGAAGAATCTCTTTAAAATCCTAGTATCCGGATCCGGATCTTCAAAAAAATCTAATCATTTCGTCCTTGTCACATACACTACATCTCGGCCAAATTTCATCCGAATCTGTCCACAACTTTTTGAGATATTCTGTTCATAGACAAGCAGACAAACAGACCGAGGTGAAAACACAACCTCCACCTTCGGTGACGGAGTTAAAAAGTGTGGAATCATGTTTGAGTGACAATTTCGCTTTATATCATCTATATCACTATTTCTGTTCCTGTCCATTTTGAATTCCTTCTACATTCTCCATACAGGTTGCTTCTGACAAACCAGACGTGATCTGCTCAACAGAAACTTTCCTCCTTCATGATGTCTCTGATTCCTTGGTATCTCTCCCAGGTTACTCCCTTCCTCCGGTATGATAGACCTTTTTTTTTTTTCTCTCTTTTTTCTTTTTTTTTTGTATACTGAATCGAGGCTCGTGAAAGAGCTAACATTTATTTCACAAACAAATCAACCAGACAAACAAAACACACAAAAAGAGGGAGCGGAAGACAAGATGGGGAGAGAAGGGGAAGCACACAACCACAACATTTGAGAGCAGGGAGAAGTGTGGGGGGGAGAGGGCTTGGGGGCAGGAGGCGTGGGAGGGGGAGGGCGGGGGGGAGAGGTATAAAACACAAGGGGACCGAAATTAGCGGGGGTAGAAAAGATCAAGGTTTTGGATGGGGGAGGATAAGAGATGGTGGTGAACAGCTGTTTTAAAGACCTGGAGGGTGCAGTGGGATTGAAGAGAGTGAGGGAGTTTGTTCCAGAGGCGGGAGAAAAGAGGAATGAAGGAGTGAAGGTGAGCAGAAAGTCTTGATTTTGGCAGTTTAACCATAAGAGGGTTGCAGGCAGATCTTGTGCGACCTGTAGGAATATTTGGGGGACAGAGCCCAGAGAGGGCTGGGGGGGCAAGGCCAGAGAGGAGTCGGTAGAAGACGGAAAGACCACCAACCTGCCTGCGGTGAGTGAGTGAAAGGCCCTTGGAGTTAGCTTCATCGCGGGAGATTCCAATGATTCTGAACGCTTTGGTTTCAACAGCGTGAAGACGGGCTAGGTGTGAGGCAGGAGCACCAGACCAGAGGGGAGAGCAGTATTCCATAGAGCTGCGGATGAAAGCCTTGTATGTGGTGAGGAGCTCAGGTGTGCCAAGGAAGGACTTCGCACGACGGAGGATGCCCAGTCGGCGACTGGGTTTGGAGGCCAGATTTGAAATGTGGTTTTCCCAGGAAAGATCATGGCAAATAGTGAAACCCAAAAGCTTGAGTGACAGAACTTCTTGGAGAGGATTATTCAGAAAGTGGATGGGAGGGTTTTCCAGTCGATCTTTTCGGAGAGACATCGTAAGAGTGTGAGATTTATCAGGATTGAAAGACATGTTCCATTTGTTTGCCCAGTCTGTGATTTTGTCCAGGTCTGCAGAGAGTGAGGAGGCTGCAGACTGCCAATCTGAGGGATGAGGAATGGAGCGACAGAGAGTAGAGTCGTCAGCAAAGAGATAGAGAGGATTTTCAAGAGAGTCAGAGAGATCATTGATGAAGACCAGAAAAAGCACAGGGCCCAGAACACTACCTTGGGGAACTCCAGCCTGAACAGGAAGAGGAGATGAGAGAAACCCATTCAGGGCCACACGTTGACTACGACCAGAGAGGAAGTCCGCCAGCCATGCGTGGAGATTTCCATGGATACCAAAGGAGGAGAGTTTGGTGAGCAGAGCAGGGTGCCAGACCGTATCGAAGGCACGTGAAATGTCAAGGGAGACAGCTCTAATTTCCTGTTTGGCGTTGAGGACCTCCATCCATTGTTGAGAAAGCAGAAGCAGCATGTCCAGAGTAGAGTGACCAGGTCTGAAACCAAATTGATGATCAGAGATCAAGCCATTGGAGAAGAGGAAAGATTTCATATCTGAAGCAATGATGGATTCCATGACTTTGCTGATAATTGGGAGAAGGCTGATTGGTCTGTAGTTGCTGGGATCTGTTTTTGCACCTTTTTTGTGCAAAGCAGTGATGTTGGCTGATTTCCAAGCAGATGGCAGATGACCTTGAGCAAAAGAGAGGGTGAAGAGAACAGAAAGAGGGAGTGAAAGAGCAGAAGAACATGATTTTAGGACCCGTGGCTCGTCCTGGAGGTGGGGTTGCTATCTTTATCAAAAACTCTCTTCCTCACTCGCCCTGCACTGCCCTCTCTCCACCTCACCCCCAGGAATACCTCTGGCTACGGCTTCCCCTTCGCTCCCACCTTTTGTTCATATGTGTGTTGTACCGTCCACCAAACAGTGATGACTCCATCTATACACAAATAATTAAGTTAAGCACCCCCCCCCCGTTTTTTTACAACCTCGCACATTACAAGTTTGTTGTCGTCAAAACAGTGTAATATACCCATGTTATTGCTATATTTTCTGGAGAAGGGATATTATGGTCACATAAAAACATAACAATCATGCCGTTTTCAATATTTTATTCTGAATAATTTAAGGTGAATTTTTTTGGGAATTTTAGGCATATTTTCACCTCAATTTAAGTATGGAGCTATAGGTCCATCACGGACAGTGTGGATGACGTTTATGTTTTCTAACGTACAGTCATTGTTCTGAGAAGACCTCTAGCGATCTTTGCGTCAATAACGTGTGTAGGACCCACGTGATCGGATCACTGACTCAACCCTACGTCTCATAGACCCTGTAAGCCGTCGTATGCGTTGCTGTGGCAGGTTGTTCCATTCCCGATGTAATGCACGTTCCAATTCATCCAGATTGGCTATTGGAGGGACCATCTTCGCAATTTGTCGTCCCAACATGTCCCGAACGTGCATTACATCGGGAATGGAACAACCTGCCACAGCAACGCATACGACGGCTTACAGGGTCTATGAGACGTAGGGTTGAGTCAGTGATCCGATCACGTGGGTCCTACACACGTTATTGACGCAAAGATCGCTAGACGTCTTCTCAGAACAATGACTGTACGTTAGAAAACATAAACGTCATCCACACTGTCCGTGATGGACCTATAGCTCCATACTTAAATTGAGGTGAAAATATGCCTAAAATTCCCAAAAAATTTCACCTTAAATTATTCAGAATAAAATATTGAAAACGGCATGATTGTTATGTTTTTATGTGACCATAATATCACTTCTCCAGAAAATATAGCAATAACATGGGTATATTACACTGTTTTGACGACAACAAACTTGTAATGTGCGAGGTTGTAAAAAAACGGGGGGGGGTGCTTAACTTAATTCTTTGTGTATACATCTCGCTGTCTGATAATATGGACCAACTTCTATCTACCCATCCCAACTCTCTCTTCCTCATATGTGGTGATTTCAATTGTCACCATGCCAGTTGGCTGGGTGTGGGTACCTCTCTCACCAGCCATGGCTCTTCAGCAAAGGACTTCTGTGACTCACTGGGACTGACACAATCTGTCAATTTCCCGACCCGGATCTCAGTCAACGGAGCATCTTCTCTTCTGGACTTGGTTATGACTAACTTCCCTGAAAATGTCTGCTGCTCTTCTTCTGCTCCAATCGGCTCATCTGATCATGTGCTTGTTAAAGTGGACATCTCTCTGACCATTCTCAGGGAGCCTGCTCAGCGTCGACGAGTCTGGCATTTCACTCAGGCCAACTGGCACGGTCTTCAAGCAGCCATCAATCATCTGGACTGGTCTCCCATCTCTACCGCCTCTGACATCAACTCATCCTGGGAATTCTTCAAAAGTAAATTGCTCTCTCTCATGCACAGATTTATCCCATCTCGTCTTCAGTTGTCATACCCTTCCTCCCGTCCATGGTACACGGAATCTTGTGGTGAGGCTATTGCCCAGAAACAACTTGCTTTCGTCTCCTGTAAAGCAAATCCAACGGAAGGAAATCTCATTTCCTTTCACAAAGCCCGAAACAAGTGTGTGTCCACCCTCAGGAGAGCCAGGAAACAATATCTCTCCGTTCTCAAGACCGAACTCTCTTATCTGCCTCCCTCTTCCAAATCCTGGTGGCGTCTGGTCAAATCTGTTTCTGGCGTTTGTTCCCCCTCCATCCCCTCCCTCACCTCAAACGGCCACACGGCTGACTCCGCACATGAAAAAGCTGAATGCCAAGTCCCAAACCCATCCCTCTCTGTACCCACCGTACCCAGTCGTACCCAGCTGCTCCTGGATTCTGTGTCCTTTCCTCCTGACAAGGTGGAAAAGTTTCTGTCAACCCTCGACTCTGATTCTGCAACTGGACCTGACGGCATCAGCCCACGGGTCCTAAAATCCTGTTCTTCCGCTCTTTCACTCCCTCTCTCTGTTCTCTTCACCCTCTCTTTTGCTCAAGGTCATCTGCCATCTGCTTGGAAATCTGCCAACATCACCGCTTTGCACAAAAAAGGTGCAAAAACAGATCCCAGCAACTACAGACCAATCAGCCTTCTCCCAATTATCAGCAAAGTCATGGAATCCATCATTGCTTCAGATATGAAATCTTTCCTCTTCTCCAATGGCTTGATCTCTGATCATCAATTTGGTTTCAGACCTGGTCACTCTACTCTGGACATGCTGCTTCTGCTTTCTCAACAATGGATGGAGGTCCTCAATGCCAAACAGGAAATTAGAGCTGTCTCCCTTGACATATCACGTGCCTTCGATACGGTCTGGCACCCCGCTCTGCTCACCAAACTCTCCTCTTTTGGTATCCATGGAAATCTCCACGCATGGCTGGCGGAATTCCTCTCTAGTCGTTGTCAACGTGTGGCCCTGAATGAGTTTCTCTCATCTCCTCTTCCTGTTCAGGCTGGAGTTCCCCAAGGCAGTGTTCTGGGCCCTGTGCTTTTTCTGGTCTTCATCAATGATCTCTCTGACTCTCTTGAAAATCCTCTCTATCTCTTTGCTGATGACTCTACTCTCTGTCGCTCCATTCTTCATCCCTCAGATCGGCAGTCTGCAGCCTCCTCACTCTCTGCAGACCTGGACAAAATCACAGACTGGGCAAACAAGTGGAACATGTCTTTCAATCCTGACAAATCTCACACTCTTACGATGTCTCTCCGAAAAGACCGACTGGACAACCCTCCCATCCACTTTCTGAATAATCCTCTCCAAGAAGTTCTGTCACTCAAGCTTTTGGGTCTCACTATCTGCCATGATCTTTCCTGGGAAAACCACATTTCAAATCTGGCCTCCAAAGCCAGTCGCCGACTGGGCATCCTCCGTCATGCGAAGTCCTTCCTTGGCACACCTGAGCTCCTCACCACATACAAGGCTTTCATCCGCAGCTCAATGGAATACTTCTCTCCCCTCTGGGCTGGTGCTCCTGCCTCACACCTAGCTCGTCTTCACGCTGTTGAAACCAAAGCATTCAGAATCATTGGAATCTCCTGCAATGAAGCTAACTCCAAGGGCCTCTCACTCACTCACCGCAGGCAGGTTGGTGGTCTTTCCGTCTTCTACCGACTCCTCTCTGGCCTTGCCCCCCCAGCTCTCACTGGGCTCTGTCCCGCAAATATTCCTACAGGTCGCACAAGATCTGCCTGCAACCCTCTTATGGTTAAACTGCCAAAATCAAGACTCTCTGCTCACCTTCACTCCTTCATTCCTCTTTTCTCCCGCCTCTGGAACAAACTCCCTCACTCTCTTCAATCCCACTCCTCCCTCCAGGTCTTTAAAACAGCTGTTCACCACCATCTCTTATCTTCCCCCATCCAAAACCTTGATCTTTTCTACCCCCGCTAATTTCACCCCAATTCCACTTTTTTGAAATACCAACTTCTGTCCTGGAAGTCCTTGTTGTCCTTGTGTTTTATACTTCTCCCACCCCCCCGCCCCTTCCCACGCCTCCTCCCCCCAAGCCCTCTCCCTCCCACACATCTCCCCGCTCTCAAATGTTGTGTGCTCTCAAGTGTTTGTGTGCTTCCCCTTCTCTCCCCATCTTGTCTTCCGCTCCCTCCTTTTGTGTATTTTGTTTGTCTGGTTGATTTATTTGTGAAGTAAATGTCATCTCTTTCACGAGCCTCGATTCAGTATACAAAAAAAATAAAAAATAAAAAAATTCTTTGTTGTGCCCCTTGCACTCATCCTGAAGGCCGATTTTTCCCCCTGGAATAACAATTGTGTGTTCCGTGCGTCCGTATTCTTCGGAGTGGTGTTTCGGTGTGTAATTGAGCCTCGTTTGTACAACTCATAAATGTTTTCTAAATAAGGGAATAATGTCATTGTTTGGAATGAATTTTTGGTAGCCCGTTATTTTATCTACATCATGTGCTGATTCGAATTGTCATTAGACAAATACATATATAACAAGAAAAAGAGCAATCAGAGATTGCAAACCCTCACCAGGATGTATTTTCAGTGGTTTTTAAGGCTTTTGTGTTCAAACAAATATGGCGGCCGAACCACGTGACCGAAGACGTCATTATTTTTTTTCTAAACTACTTTATTCCTAGATTATGCTCAAGAAATTTCATCTTGATCAGATGACGTTTTGTACTTGTCGAATTATGACGTCATAATGGAGGCACCTATGACATCATCATTAACATATTTTATTCCCTATGGAGAGTTCTTTACAATGAGCCATGTCTCAATTTTTTCTGTTCAGCACTTTCGGAGATATACAGGTGCAAAAGTTTTCGGTTTTTTCGAGATGGCGTCAGAACCACGTGACCTATGACGTCATAATTATTATTTAAAAATTCTACGGGTGGAGTTGCACCCATGATGAAAATTTCCTGTCAATCGGACCAACGGTTGCAGAGAAAATCATATTTATTCTGTGCGGACAAACAAACAAACAAACAAACGGACTGAAATGCAATAGCCTCTCCTCTGGTGAGGGTAAATATTCACATAAATTGAAACAGACCGACCCGCTCACACCTCTTCTCGTAATATTTAGTGTTGTTAAATTATAAGTAATTATTCTCTACCACGTTACAAACAGATAACCTTTTTATATCTGAAAACTCAGGGATGGAGATACGAGAGGGCACCCAGTTATAAGCTTCTCACTATGGAGCTTTGCAGGTAAAGGTATTCAAGAAACAATGGACATATATTTAATTTGTGCCGGTAGAAAACATGCGCTTGAACGAAGAATCGGATCGATTGTTGTGATCGTCAGAGGAAGGGTCTAGGAATTCCTCCTTCCAATGTTACTTTCCCCCCTACCCCTATATTCTCCCACATGATTGTCTGCCCGCAGCCGGCGCGACTAACGGTCAGTCCGAGTGGTATCCGCGTGGACAACCCGGAAAGCGAAACACCTCTGGAAGGTCATCGTCCAGTTTGCAGATGACCTTGTAGATGGCCTTCTTCCACGAGGGGTCCACGTCCTTTCCGGCCTGCAACGCAAGGAAGAACTCGCGCAGGGTAATCTCACCGACCTCCAAGAATCGATCCGGAACCTGGGAAGTCGGAGACGAATCAAAAGTTACAATCACAAGGGAGTAACATCATTTTACATTGAAATTGAGAACGCCATTTTGTTAATGATTTTAATGATGAAGGCTTATTGTGTCGGCTGCCAGACATTGCATTAACTCTCTTGAGACTATTTACCTGGCATTGACTTACTCTTATTCGCTGTGTAAAAGGCTGCATTACATCCCATTATGTTGGCATCGTTGTGGGTCAAGTGCATCTCCTTATGCTCCACTTCTACCCCAGCAACAGAAGGTACGGGTAATTCATGACAACACTCTTCCATTGTAACCATGGTTTCCAGGTTTGGAGGATGACACGGACTTCCAACATGTTGTTTTGCCACCACAAATGGTGGACATGAATGCAGTCAGGTACGGGTGAGATGAGTTAAAATGCTTTACGAATGTAAATTGTACCCGTATGCCATGTTAGGATCACTTCCTGCTGCTAAGCCTTGGCCTTTCTCCGAGAAGGGAATATTAGTACTCGTTCCACAAGTGCTGTCACGCACACCTGTCGTTGTACTATCTGGGAGGTAAGATGAGTATATGAATGAATGAATGATCGTTCTAAGGCCATTTTCCCCGCTGGAGCGGGGGTTAGCCTTGCGGGCCCCATGACCTCATGGTTACCTGCTTGAGGCAATGTTTTTATGGCTGGATGCCCTTCCTGACGCCAACCCTTAGTCGCCTCTTACGACGCGCAGGGATACGGTGTACCTATTATAAACCGGGGTACACACCGGGATCATTCATCCCAGCAAGCTGGTACTCGATTTGCCGACCTCGGAAGGATGACAGGCTGAGTCAACCCACCTGGCGTTAATTCAGCGATCGACCGGGATTCAAACCCAGGATCCGAGGATCCCAAGCCTGCACCCTAACCGCTAAGCCAACACCAGGTAACCCAGGATCATAGGATCCCAAGCCTGCACCCTAACCGCTAAGGCAACACCAGGTAACCCAGCATTCCGAGGATCCCAAGCCTGCACCCTAACCGCTAAGGCAACACCTGGCTAAGATGACATCCTGAACAAAATTCTAAATTCTTGCCTTGACTGCTGCGAAAGCAATGGCAAACCACCCAAACTCCCAGCATAACCCCTTGTACGTAAGATGAGGGTAGGTAAGATGAGTCTTTGTAGTAAATCCTACACCTACAGCAAGGTTCCGGTGCTGCGACAGGTGACAGATTATGGCAGGAATTTGGAATTTTGCCATGTGCCGGCCAACAATTGCTTACTCTTGTGAAAGACACTCCGGGATATTTAACATCCACCAGCACACACAAGGATACACAAAGAAGTTTGGCAAAGTAGGAGGCCATTCGGTATCCATCACCCATCCGCACACAAGCTACCTACACGTCCTTCACATATCCCCATAAACCTATCCACTGCCTCCACTGCCTCTACTACCTCCACTGCATCCACTGCCTCCACTGCCTCCACCTTTTCGGGGAGACCATTCCACGCATTGCCTGTCAAGCACCAATGAGATGGCTTATGGTAATGTCGAAAATCGAACCCACAATGAACGTATCGAAGGCGAGTACCCTGTCCCTACCACTGCTATCCTGCCAGCTCTTAACCGGTACTACTCCATAAAGAAGTTAACTCCACTTGGTTTGTAAACTGTTTTGCTGAAAGGACCACTGTACCCTAATTTTTCACACATGTTCCTTCATGCTTGTTCAATTTGAATTTCTTTTTCCTCCGATGCATAAAGCCCATTCATGAATGACTTCATGTTTTACACGAAGGACAAGCGCACAATATGTTACCTTTTGCATTCGTCCACGCACGTCAACGTCAGAAAATGACCTGGGAGGTAAGTAGCCATCTATAAGTACCTATTTCGAAAGCAAGAGGTGTGTGTGTTGTGTGCTGTGCACCTTTCCTCACACCCAGTGCTTTTGTTTGAACTGTAGTAACAGATTGTCAAGCCGGCTGTGCTATGGACAAGTTAAGCCTTATTTATTTGCTGTAAACAGTGCTCTGAGAGGTGAGTCAAAAAGTTTTCCCCTCTTCTCAAAACGTTTCAGAGCCAAAAACATGATGACGTGTTCCAATGGCATCAGGGAATCCACCCACCAATGGGGAAATTTAGTGACACTGATGACATGCAATCCGTGAGGGCGGTGCGTGGTTGACACGGATTTTGTGGAAGGTAACACAAAAAGTCGTTTCATGTTGAAATGTTTTGCAACTATTTGCAATTTGCAATTATTTTGGCAATTATTGCAAAATTTGAAATTATTGCAAAATTTGAAATTTTTGCAAAATTGTTGAAATTTTTTGCAATTTGCAATTATTTTGGCAATTATTGCAAAATTTGAAATTTTTGCAAAATAGTTGAAATTTTTTGCAATTATTTGCAATTATTTTGGCAATTATTGCAAAATCTTTGCAAAATTTTTGCAAAATTGTTGAAATTTTTTGCAATTTGCAATTATTTTGGCAATTATTGCAAAATTTTTGCAAAATTGTTGAAATTTTTTGCAATTATTTGCAATTATTTTGGCAATTATTGCAAAATTTTTGCAAAATGTTTGCAAAATTGTTGAAATTTTTGGCAATTTGCAATTATTTTGGCAATTATTGCAAAATTTTTGCAAAATTGTTGAAATTTTTTGCAATTATTTGCAATTATTTTGGCAATTATTGCAAAATTTGAAATTTTTGCAAAATTTTGCAAAATTGTTGAAATTGTTGGCAATTATTTGCAATTTGCAATTATTTTGGCAATTATTGCAAAATTTGAAATTTTTGCAAAATTGTTAATTTTTGGCAATTATTTGCAATTATTTTGCCAATTTTTGCAAAATTTGAAATTTTTGGCAATTTGCAATTATTTTGGCAATTATTGCAAAATTTGAAAATTTTTGCAAAATAGTTGAAATTTTTTGCAATTATTTGCAATTATTTTGGCAATTATTGCAAAATCTTTGCAAAATTTTTGCAAAATTGTTGAAATTTTTTGCAATTTGCAATTATTTTGGCAATTATTGCAAAATTTTTGCAAAATTTTTGAAATTTTTTGCAATTATTTTGGCAATTATTGCAAAATTTTTGCAAAATGTTTGCAAAATTGTTGAAATTTTTGGCAATTTGCAATTATTTTGGCAATTATTGCAAAATTTTTGCAAAATTGTTGAAATTTTTTGCAATTATTTGCAATTATTTTGGCAATTATTGCAAAATTTGAAATTTTTGCAAAATTTTTGCAAAATTGTTGAAATTGTTGGCAATTATTTGCAATTTGCAATTATTTTGGCAATTATTGCAAAATTTGAAATTTTTGCAAAATTGTTAATTTTTGGCAATTATTTGCAATTATTTTGCCAATTATTGCAAAATTTGAAATTTTTGCAAAATTTTTGCACAATTGTTGAATCGTTTTGCAATTATAACTTCTACCCCCAGCAAAATTAAGCAGTAACCTAGAACGGCACTCAGTAGAGCGCATACCTCCGCCAGGCCGAGCAGTTTAAGGATTTGTATCCCACGATAGGCCGGATCTGGATCCAGCATGAACCAAAATCTACGGCAATCGGTTTGTTCTTGATCCTACCCAACTCCTTCACCAAGTTTTGTAAATATCGAAATATCGTGCTATATATCGTTTTTGGCCACATCTTTCAATGGTAAATAATCGCTTATAAAAATTAAAAAAACTCTCGGATCCGGATCTGGATTTTCACCAGAGTCAAATCAATTATTCCTCGTCACACACCCAACCTGTCCACCAAGTTTTGTAAAAATCTGTCCAAAGCTTTTATAGCTATCGTGCTCGATATCATTTTTGGCCCGCCCGCTGAATGGTGTAAAAAAAATTCTCTGATCCGGATCCAGATTCGGATCTTCACCAAAATCGAAAACCTGTCGACAAATTAATGTGCGAATTCGTCCATAACTTTTTGAGATATCCTGTTCACAGACAGACAAACAGACAGACAGACTGGGGTGAAAAAATAACCTCCTCTACCTCCGCTGACGGAGGTAATAACATCAATCAACACTGGTGAAAACATTTTGTTTAAAACCACAATGGCGGCCAACTTATTAACATATGCTGAGAAACGGAGGTGTGTCATTTATCATGAGGTATCCTCGTGAATCGGGGAACATCAAACAAGGTGGATTTCACATGAAACCGTCTGCACAATTTGGTGATGGATGCCTTTAAAGGAGATGTTCGTTTAAAATGTAAATGGTGGAGCGAGTTCAAAAAGGCCTGTGAGTTGGTGAGCGATCTTGAGCATTCTCACATGCCACCAACGACCATCGCTCGAGCAAACATCAAACGTGTCCAACATGGAATTTTGGAGAATCGCCAGATTACTACACGTAAGATCACAGAATTGGATGCCATTGTTGAGAACAATCATTCCCTCTTACTTGAATTTCAATACGTTGTCCACCAAAGGACCTCTGGACCTCTAACTCTACCGGACTTCAAAGGACCTGGGTAATCCAGTGGAGATGGATTGGGAAGCTCCGAATCATCCCCCATACGGTCCAGATTTATAACCTTAAGATTTTCATCTTGTTGGATCGCTCAAAGAACATCTGGGCGGCATTGCACTTACAAACTACAACGGGCACTCGGTGGAGCACATACCTACACCAGGCTGAACAGGTTATGAAAATGTTATCCCACAGATAATCTGGATCTGGACCTGAAACAAGATTGAATTGGCTCGTTCTTGTCACCTACCCAACTCATTCACCTAGTTTTGCCCATAATCCGTCCAAAACGTTTTGAAAGATCATGCTATATATCATATTTGGCCCTATCTCTCAATGGTGAAGAATCACTTGAAAAATAAATTAAAAATTCTGCTATCCGGATCTGGATCTTCACCAAAATCGAATCAATTCGTCCTTGTCACACACCCAACATATCCATCAGGTTTCGTCCAAATCCGTCCATAACCTTTTGAGATATCCTGCTCACAGACAAACAGAGATAGGTGAAAACAACCTCCGTACACCTTTGGTGGCGGAAGTGATTATGAAGAAATCAAAGCAGGTGTCATGAAATTCCTGCGTACCCGTAATGTCTGTTCCATACCACATCAACACAACAACAACAGGTAGCAGGAGAATACCTTGCGAATGAACACCCTTCATCAACCCCGACGTATGTTGATTTACGCCAATCTTGAACTACCCTCGTATGTTGAAAAGTGCCAGGTTTCACTGCACAGGAGCATTCTCTTAGGCCTTAGGGTTTGGGGGGGAAACCTTTGATTCCTCCTTATATGTAACATTTATATGATTGGCATGCAACTATGTCCTGCAGGTACCAAAGAGTTTACCATGAATATAACACAACATTCCCTGCGGGTAAAGAAGGTTCTAGGTCAGCATCCCACCGCCGCAAAGCCAAAAGCAAACAGTTTGGGGTTCTAGCAAAAGCTCCTGCCAACACATTTTGCGAACCACCGGAAACCACCACCACTAGGCTGGGCCAAATCGGAGGTGATTTTCCTAATTCAATGTAATTTACCTAAAAGTTGTGAGTGAGTATCAGGAACAAAATCATGAAAAAAAAATTCAAAAATATTGACGTTTTACGGTCAGACAGCCCGTTACCATAGCAACAGTTACAGACGACTCAAAAAATGCCTAAATTGACGATTTCTCAAGCTGTGTTTGACCCCCAGAGTTGATTCTGGTACCAAAAGATGCAGAATTGAAAGCCAAGGATGATTGGATAGCTTAACAATGTCTGTGACACAATTCAATACCACTTTTATCCAAAAAACTGATTTTTGTCTGAAATTTCAAGCATATTTATGGAAAAAAATTGAAAATTTTGCTTTTTAATCATAGGATAACCATTAATCAGATTAAATTTACTTTAAATTGTCTTTTACAACCTTGTATTGTCCAGTTTTTATAACTGTTATAACGTTGTTTAAATTTGGCCATCTTCATTTCAATAAAAAAAAGTTAACAAAAGCAGCTTACAATCATTAATTTTAATGCCTGCTTTCGGTTGTTACTGTAACCATTCATCAGGGCGTTCAAGGCGCTCTTGCACACATCAAGGATAGGCGCTCTTGTCTTCGATACAACGGCAGTGAACTCTGGGGTCAAGAGTGGAGTCGTAGTAAGACTGGAGACTGAGTTTGGCAGGAGTCTTCTGCAACTGGCGTGTCGGCACCACATCCACGAATTGGTTGGAGGGGCGTCTTGCTCAATAGTGTATGGCCCCACCGCAGGACCTAATGAACAGCTGTTCAAGCGACTGCTCAACACTTGGAGTGAATTGGACCAGGGAAACTACACATTGGTCGAGGTGTCTGCTCAACAGAGAGAGCTGGCTGGCCATGTACATGCCACCATCACCTTCCTTCAGACGTGGATGGACAATAGCACAAAGGAGACTCTTCGACACGACTACCTGGAGCTGGCACACCTCACACTGCTGTTTCTTGGAGGGACTGTCCCTGATGGTATGAGGACCATCACTATCAAAGCTCCTGGGGCATTCCACCACGCCCGTTGGATGAGCAAGACTTTATACACTATAAAGGTGGCACTCTTCCGTCAGCAGCTGGGAGATATCTACACACCCGAAGAGCTGGAAGACATAACCAGTCTCGCTGCATTCATGTCGGTCTTCTACACTAAAGCGTGGTTGACATGTACCAGTGCTGCAGATGCACCATCTAACGACATGTACCTGATGAAGAACCTCCTCAAGGCTGAGGCCAGTATCGCAAAGAATCCAACAAAGTGGCCTGCCAAATTTCTGTCCTTTGTGACTGTGGCCCGAGAGAAGCTACAAAACCATTTGTGGTACCTCTCAGAGAGATTGGTCTCTTTGGCACTCTTCTCGGACAGAACGTCATCTGACAAGCAGACTATGAGAAGGGCTATGCTCAGGTACCATGGGACTGCACATAACATGATACAGGAGATGCCAGCCTCACAGCAATTGGGGAGTAAAGCCCTCAAAGACTTTGTTGGTTACGACTCTTGGAGCATGTTTGAACTCTTGGGTATTGACTCCAGTTTTGTGAAGCTCCCCGTTGCACAGTGGCCCACCTCAGACAGCTATCGTCATGGCAAGGAAGTTGTGGCCAAACTCCCAGTTGTCAATGACGCAGCAGAGCGGACACTTGGACTCACCATAGATTTGAACACTAACAAGGCCCCCAAATCTGAGGCGCAGCTCCAGGCTCTATACAGGGTTGTGAAGGGCGTCAGGGAGAAGCTGCATGGACTGGCAACATCCACTGAGGTTGTGACTAAGAAGTCATTGGCCTCCATTGATTACAATTGGGACTAGGTTTTTTATTTTGTTATCAATGTTCAATGTCAGACCTTAAATTTGAGACAAAAAAGCTTAATCAATGACAAAAGTTAATTTAAAGTACATTTAATTTGACTATAGCTCTGATTAATGATTATCCTATGATTAAAAAGCAAAATTTTCATTTTTTTTTCAAACAAATGCCTTAAATTTGAGATAAAAATGAGTTTTTGGGATAAAAGTTGTATTGAATTGTGTCACAGACATTGTTAAGCTATCCAATCATCCTTGGCTTTCAATTCTGAATCTTTTGGTACCAGAATCAACTCTGGGGGTCACACACAGCCTGAGAAATCATCGATTTTAAGGATTTTTTGAGTCGTCTAACGGTTGCTATGGTAACGGGCTGTTTTACCGTAAGACGTCAATATTTTTGAAAAAAAATTTCATGGTTTTGTTTCTGTTACCAGCCACAACTTTTAGGTAAATTACAACCTTGTAGTATGAAAAATTGAAAATCACCCCTGATTTGGCCCAGCCTAACCACCACCTTACGTGGGAAATTGGGAAAGGAATCATTGTGTGCTGTGACACTCCATTGGAAAATCCAACAGCCTCTTCGCACTCGAACCCGTTATTACTTAATACAGCATTATATAATTATTGAGCTTTATCAAACTCACCCGGCTCGACCCAACCTCTCTACCTAGCGATGGTGCTTTGCTTCAATCCCAATCCTCCTCACATTAACCCTAACCTGACCTAACACAACCCTCTTACATGCAGGTCACTGTGTTTCCTCTCCACTCCTCCCTTCCTGTTCATTCATTCCCTCGTTTATTGCGTCTGACTGTTTCCGCACTGTCAGTTCGTTGCCTCTTACTCTCCGATACCTCGCTCCATCATGAGCCTCAATTTTGTTTCAAAAAGCAAACATTTGTTTTTTCTGTTGTGTGCTCCACATCTATTTTGCGATCCTCCATGTTCTTACAATGTCATCTGTGCAGCTCCACCGGGAGGGTGGGTTTCTTACTGGGATCGGGGCTTCTGCTCAGGTCTGAGATTTATCCCCCACCTAATTCTCACAACATCATGAGCTTCCTCCGTCCTTTTGCTCTTTTATGTGATGCATGCACAGCTGCCTCGGCCATTTGTGATTCTCCATGTGTGTGGGGCATGACCTGCACTCTATGGGAGTGCAGGCGTAATAATGTAGCAAAAGAAGGAGCCAAGTGGGCACTTCCTGATTTTTCAGTTCTTGGACCGGCAGGATGGCTTCGAGGTATGGACACTCGCCTTTAGCCGTCTAGTCTGGGTTTGAATCCCTACCCAGCTGCAAACTGCCATCCCGGTGTTTCCCAGGCACGGTGATTCATCAATGTGTGCGCCGCCCCTAGGATGGACATCAAATCGGGCGTCCCTTCTGCCCGACATTAGTTGGTGGTCGCCAATGATCCCGAAGTGTCCTTCACGAAGAGTAGGCGAGATACTGCTGGCACCATGAACAAATTCCTGCAATGACCCCCCCATGTTAAAGTGGCGACCCGTCCAGGATTATAACCAAAGCCGCATATCCAGGAATATAAATTGCATCGGCAGCATCAACGCTCTGTATAAAGATCTGATCTGAAAAGTGCGTGGTTCATGATCTGATCTGAAATCCTTGTTCCACCAAAAGTGGGAAATTAGGAATGTCACCAATACTCTGTGGGTGATTCAAAAACTGAAATGCCACCAGTATCCTATTAACGAACCATAATATGGAAATGTTTCACAACTGGGAACATCAATGGAAACAACTGGGAACTGGAAAGGATTTTAAAAGTTTTTTATATCCATGCGGAAGGGATGTATCTAGTAGTTCTGTTTGCTAGCACTCACTTTTGATGTTGACACTAAATATATCCCAAGATGACTTTTAAAAAGAGTAGGCCATTGTGTGCCAATACCTTTGCAGAATCCAAATTGTTGCCGTGATAGGGGTTGGTAGTTTGGCACACTCCAGTAATTATGCGACCAACAAATTTTATTTGTAAATTGAATCTCAGTTAGATCATTCATTAATTCATTCAATACGCGCCCGCCGGTTCGGTGCAGCGTCCCCTCTGTGGATCCTTCGTCTCCAAAGCTTCTGATCCTGAGCCTCCATCGCCGGATGTTGGATTCCTTGCTGGTTCGCCATTACTTTAATCCCATCCTTCCATATTTTCTTCGGCCTTCCTATTGGCCTCCTCCCTTCCGGCATTAATCTCTCCCCCTTCCTGGCTATCCGGTCTCCCCCCATTCTGCAAACATGCCCAGCCCACATCAGACAGCACTCATCGGCCAGCTCACTATTCTTCCTCTTTCTGGTATTTATCCTCACTTCCTCATTGGTTATTCTCTGCACCCAGCAAATCCCAAGTATTATTCTGAGGCATCTACGGTACAATCAAAACCAATCAGTCTCCTTTACTGCTCCTTCATCCAAGTTCAACTCTCTGACCCATACAGCACCACAGAGATTACTGATGCATTGTAAGCCTTCATCTTGGTTTGCAGGTCCACGTCCCTTCTCCTCCACAGATCTCTTCTCAGACTATTGAACACCCCTATCATCAATTCCAGCTTTCTCTTCACTTCCTCCTCTATCTGTTATCTTGCTTCCCAAGTAAATAAGTCAGCCTACTTCCTCACTAATTTCATCCCTTATCTAATTATCTTCCATCATTCATCTCCCCGTTCATTCTGCCTTCTCACCATCATTGCCTTTGCCTTAGGAATACTCATCTTCAAACCAAATGTATTTCTTTCATCACTGATCCTTCTAGAGTCTGTAATCGTCACGGCCAGAAAATGCGCATCATCTACATACTCTAAGTCCCACAGAGTTTCTGATCTTCAATCCGGACTCCTTCCCTTACTTGACTTTCTCCATCAACTATATGACACACGTCATCTATTACGAAGTTGAACAAGCTGGGAGACGGGATGCATCACTTGCCTCACTCCATTCTGAACTGTCTCTCCCAATTCTCTTTATCCTTGTACAAACTTCTGATCAGTCTGATCACTTTCTGTGAAATGCCTAAATATATATATATATATATACACGTATATATACAGTCACGTGAAAAAGTAAGTACATCCCATGTAAAGTTTTGACTTTTTCAACATATTTCAACATACAGCTATTTGATCTTCATTTCAACAATATTGATAGATAAAGGTGATATAATATAACAAATATCATGAAACATTTACATTTTGTAGTCCATTGTATAATTTAAATAAACATAAATGCAAATTTCGCATGTGGAAAAAGTAAGTACACCCTTGGCTCTAATAGGTGGTATTGCCCCCTTTGGCAGAAACAACCTCAAGTAGGCATTTCTTATAACTGTCTACCAGTCTCTGACATCGACTGGGAGAAATTTTTGCCCACTCCTCCATGCAGGATTCTTTCAGCTGTGCGATGTTTGAGGGGTTTCTTGCATGCACAGCTCGTTTCAAATCCCCCCACAACATCTCGATGGGATTTAGATCCGGGCTTTGACTTGGCCATTCCAGAACCCTCCATTTCTTTCTTTTCAGCCATTCCTTGGTGGATTTACTGGTATGTTTAGGGTCATTGTCATGTTGCAAGGTCCACCTTCGGTTGAGCTTCAACTTTCCGACAGATGGCCTCACATTATCCTCAAGCACCCTCTGGTACAATGAAGAATTCATAGTGGATTCTATGATGGTGAGCTGCCCAGGCCCTGATGCAGCAAAGCTGCCCCAAACCATAATATATTCCACCACCATGCTTTACAGTTGGTATCAGGTTCTTGTGGTCAAATGCTGTCTTTGGTTTTCGCCAAACATGTCTTCTGGTACTGTGGCCAAATAGCTCTACCTTTGACTCATCTGTCCAGAGCATATTGTTCCAGAAGTGCTGGTCTTTGCCTCGGTGTTCATCGGCAAACTTTAGTCTTACCCTGATGGCCACTTTAGACAGCAAAGGTTTCCTCCTGGCACACCTCCCATGTCGATCAAATTTGTGCAGCCTCTTTCTAATGGTAGACTCGTGCACTTTCACATCAACAGTGGCAAGAGCTACCTGTGGGGTCCCGTGATGACATTTTGGGGTTCTTCGAGACTTATTTCAGCATCTTGTGGTCTGCTCTCGGGCTGAACTTGCTGGGGCGGCCTGGCCTAAACACGTTGGCAGTTGTTTGGAATCTTCTCCACTTGTAGATGATCTTCCTGACAGTCGAATGATTGATTTCAAATTGTTTGGAGATCTTTTTAAATCCCTTCCCATACTCGTAGGCATCTATAACCTTCTTTCTGAAGGCCTCAGAGAGCTCTTTTGATCTAGGCATGGTGACGCCACACACTTCAACAACAAAGAGCATACCAAACTAAATGTCTGAGGTTTAAATAAGACAGTTTCCTCCAAGATCCTCTCTAACGATGTTCTAATCATTTGCACCTGAGCTGGTGCACCTGATTCTAATTTTAGGTATTTGAAGTCGTGATAAATGTCGGGGTGTACTTACTTTTTCCACATGCGAAATTTGCATTTATGTTTATTTAAATTATACAATGGACTGCAAAATGTAAATGTTTCATGATATTTGTTATATTATATCACCTTTATCTATCAATATTGTTGAAATGAAGATCAAATAGCTGTATGTTGAAAAATGTTGAAAAAGTCAAAACTTTACATGGGATGTACTTACTTTTTCACGTGACTGTATATGTCACGTGACTTAATGCCGAGCAAGCTCGACGCAGTAAGTAAGTAAGTAAGTATACATATACAGCAATACCCCATTTTACGCCATTTCGACCTACGTCAAATCCGACTTTACACCACTCTTCTAGAGTAAATTTCAGTTCAGCGAACGTCATTATGTGCGACTTTACGTCACTCCTCCATCATAATAGGAAGACGTGAAAAAAATTAATTTTTCCTTAAAAATTTATTTAAAATAAATAAAATAGTACATAAAAATTAACAATAAAAGAAGCTAAAAAACAATTTGAAATACAATAAAAAAGCACATTAAAAATTTAAAAAATGTACATACAGTATACTACACGTAGCTGCTGGTTCTCATTCAAAACAAAGGCGACGCCATATGCATTTTGTCCTGTGCTGCGGTCGCGTGCTTGCTTTGCCTTTCGCTGTTATTTTTGTGATTATTCCTTTACTGTGTCTGTGTTAGCCATGGGTCCTAAGAAGGATAGTGCTAGTGTTTCCAAGCGTAATGTGGTTACGATGGAAGATAAGTTAAATCTGATTAAAAGGTATGAAAAAGGTGAAAAAGTGTCATTGATAGCGCATGCCTTGGGGCTGCCACGGTCGATGGTATCGACCATCATTCATGATAGGGAACGCATTCTCGCATACGTCACTGAAAAAGCGCCGTCGGCGAAGACTGCTGTCATGAATGTGAAGAGGGGTCAGATTTTCGACGAGATGGAGAGACTCCTTTCGTTGTGGATCGAACGCCAGACCCATGAACGCATACCAACGAGCCAGCTGCTGATACAGGAGAAGGCGAAGTCTTTGTTCCAGGATCTTCTGAAGAAGTACCCCGGAGGATAAGGACACAATCTTCGTTGCAAGCTCTGGATGGTATATCTATCTATAATTCCAGTAATCTCTGTGTGTATGTTTGTTTGTCTGTGACCGCTGTTTCTCGACAACCACGGGTCCGATATACTTGAAACTTGCCAGGTATATTGCTGGGGACCCGAGGATGTGCCTTTTCAAGGTTTCATATTAATCGGACAAGTAGTTACCGAGCTATGTCCAAAAAACGATTCAACCAATCAGAGAGCAGCGAGCTATCACGTGTGCCGAACGTGCCGAACAGACTCTGCCTCGGACGGCACATTTGAGAGCGTATTCATTTATTTCACGTTGGCAAACTATGTTGCCGCTATGTTGGCGTTAAACTATGTTTTAAAACTAATTAAAACTAATTTGCGATTCTTTCGCTTTCCTGCGCGTTTGTGCACGCTATGGCGATTTCTTTACCAAACTCCGCAAGCCGTTCGCTTTGGACCAAACCATTTCATGTAAATAGAGGGGGGGGGATTGTCACCGTACTCGCAAGCCGTTCGCTTTGGACCAAACCATTTCATGTAAATAGAGGGGGGGATTGTCACCGTACTCGCAAGCCGTTCGCTTTGGACCAAACCATTTCATGTAAATAGAGGGGGGGGGGATATAATTTTAGATATATATATAGTACGGGCATGCCCTAGTATATATAATGGCATTTATTAAGGCATTACGCCCGGTTTACGTCAAAAACCGAGTTACGTCACGGCTTATGGAACCAATTAATGACGTAGGCCGGGGTATTTCTGCATATGTATGTGTATATTATATATATATATATATATATATATATATATAATTATATATATATATATATATATATATATATAATTATATATATATATATATATATATATATCAGTCACTATGCGACCTTCATATCATCAGTGGAGAACCGCCACTGAATATCTGAATTTATAATCCGTAATGCCACTGAATATGGAGAACCGCCACTGAATACGGAGAACCGTATCTGAATTTATAATCCGTAATGATGCACTGCTGGATGGTTCCTCTGGAGCTTTGCAGGCAATGCGGACATGCATGGCGATGACGTCATGCTGTCCGCTCATTAGGTTGGAGAACCAGATTACAGATACCATTATTAGTAACTCCCAACCGCAACCAGGTCGACTCCATATGATGAGTGGATACCAGAGATAACGTTACCGTGTGGCAGGCGGTGCTTATCGCTCCCAGCAAGGTGCAGCAGCAGCTGTATGGGACACCTTGCTGGCGGTTCTCCACTGATGATATGAAGGTCGCATAGTGACTGATATAAAAACCGAAAGGTTCACAGAGTTACAAGTGTATGGAAAGCCTCACTGCGTTGCCCTGATGAAGCCCCAACAAGGGTGAAACCAGGTCGGTAACTGTGAGTTTTGCATGCACTTGTGACAGTATCTGAATTTATAATCCGTAATGACGCAGTGCTGGATGGTTCCTCTGGAGCTTTGCAGGCAATGCGGACATGCATGGCGATGACGTCATGCTGTCCGCTCATTAGGTTGGAGAACCACATTACAGATACCAATATATATATATATATATATATATATATATATATATATATATATATATATATATGTACATATATACAGTATATATATATATGTATATATATATATATATATATATATATTGTTACAGACGCGGCTTAGATGTTATTTACCGAGCGGTTTGGTATGACCACGTCTGCACAAGTTACCCGATTATACCCGAACGTTGACTAATCGCGCTACGCTAGGTCAATAAAGGAAAAGACACACGGCTGGGATTAAAATGACACGACACCAGGGATACGGTTCTCAAGACCTCCGGAGGAGATTATATTAGGGCGGAAGGTCAGATTACAGGGATGAGAGGTACAGCATAGTAAGATAGGCACTTAATTACGGTCTTATAATAGCCCCGACAGACGACAGATAAACAGGACAAAAACTGACTCACACGGGGATTGATGGCAAGGAAAGCGGGTATTCGATGGCCAGCACAAGGTGCACCTTGTGCTCAGGGACAGGATAGCGCGGCCCAAAAGATGCAGGAGGTCTCTCAGCGCTCGGAGGTATCTTTCTTGTCTTCTCAAGCTGGGGGCGCATCTCACCTCACGTCCGGTGAGTTGCTGCGTATATCCGGCGGGGAGTGACACGCCCTCGGCTCGTTAGCTCCGCCCCAGATGGAATCGGCTCGTTGCTTCTCATTGGGTGCGTGCGGGGGGGTTACCGGCTCCGCCCTTGACGAGGGGCTGACAGGGAGCCCCTTCGTGGTAACCCCGTGGAGCGCATGGTCATGGCGGCTAACCGAGCCGGTGGGAGGGCGCACACTCCCCCCGCGCGCCGTGGTTGTAGTTGTTGTTGTAGCTGTAGTTGTTGTTGTTGTTGTTGTTTGGGGAAGAAGATGGGAGGAGGTATGGGAAGGTCCTAAACTCACTACTGGTGCCATATAATCACATTCTGGTGCAACGAAGAGTCAGAATTAATGGAAACGAGTCCTTAACTGACATAGACTAAGAATAACTAGCAAGATGTCCGAAAGTTGTCTACGTGAGATGCGGTGGACCTGGGCACGACATTTAATGGGGGAAAAAGGGGAAGGTCGGTTCTACAGAGTGTTGTTTACAGACAATGGGACTAGGGAATGGGGGATTGGGGATAGTTGGGGAGTATTGGGGAAATAGGGGAATATTTACAAGCGGATATGGAGGCCAAATTCCATATTCGCAACATTGCACCCTTCTCTACCCTCGGGGCGTCCCGACCCGATAAATTTTTACCTAGTTTAGTGTGGCACTCAGATGTAGGTCCCACTACTATTAACTCTACCCTGAGTGCGACAGTTTTACAGATATTCACAAATGAGTAAATATGTCCCCCTGCGACGTTGCACCCTTCTCCTCTCAGAAACACACCCACAGGATAACCGAATCCGGAAAGAATTCGCAAACTAAACATACAGCCGGTAGGGAGCATTATTTACAAGACTACGCTGATATTTACACTACGATCCAGGACCTGTTTTTGGAGGAACACATGCAGATGTTATGCATAGAGAGAGCACGCATGCCAGCATCGATACACCAACCCACGAGTGCTCTGTGGCCTACGGCCTTTAATAACGTGCAGAGCACCCTTTTCCAGCACGAAAAGCACCACCCCATAACACAGTCAGCACCATCCGGTGCACCAATAAAGTGTTTATGAATCACCGGTGGTGTCACAGCCGGCCGATGTTCTGCCGCTGGTCTTGCCTTCGTGTGGTGCACTTGGCCTTCTTACTTCTTTCAAAAAATAAAGAAAGGCGCCAACCGCGTCCATTTCTCTATTGTGGCCGTCAGGGGGCCAACTGTTAGTGGTTCACCTGTATGGCATAGGTGCCACGTTGACCCATAGGTCCATCCACGGGTGGTGCTTGGCCGCAAAAGAGCTGCGGTCCATTGTGGGTGGCCACAAACATTGCGGTCCATATGGTGTATCGATCCAAGCAGCAAGCAGCGAAAGTGCAGGCCCACAACTGCGGAGCCAGCACCCCTCTCTCCTCTCTCTCTGCCCCAAAGCCAGATCCTCGGAGGTGGGAGACAAAAGAAGCAGACAAGTGAGTAAGGTGGTAAGGGCGCAAAAGTGCACGCAATACAAGATGATGCACACTGGGGGCACATGGGAACCAGGTGAGACAGGTACGTTCCTACCGTACGCCCCCCCCCCCCCCACCAGGTAACCTACATGGCCCCTCCCTTACCCCTTACTGTATCCACAAAACACAACACTACCCATAAACATCTACTTTACAAATCAACAAACATCCCTACTGTCTTCCCCGTTCCTCCCATAAACCAAATTCGTCTTCTCTCCCTCCTAACCAATCAAATTTGCCATTTTCAACTCTCATCAAAATTTGCCATCTCCAACTCAACATCATAATTTGCTATCACCAATTCATCATCAGTCCCTCCTAGGGAGGGAGAGATGGAATCACCCCAATGTCTCATCCACGTCGTGATGCGTCTCACAAATCCTCACAGCAATTCTCATTTCCTGCACCAAGACAAAGAAAACACAGGTGTGGAGTCATCATCATCACCACAGGTAAGTGGCTGCGTATGGTGCGACAGGTTCATCAATCCTAACTATTTCCTAAATGACTTTAACAACTTTACACTACCCGGGGTCTTTCTCCGGCCAAACCATTGGCCCTCTTACACTATGGGTTCTAAAAACCAATTCCCATTGGCCAAACTGTGGTGCTTTTCAATTTGGGGTCTCACTCCCCCGATTCATCTCCCGGTGCCCTCGCACAATTTCTGGGCTGTGGCGTGTACCTCTCCCAGTGGGTCTACCCACCTGCACACCTCCACCACTGCAGTTGCCTCCGAGCTTACCTGCTCCTTACCCTAACCTAACTACCTGGGGAAGGCCCTCTGGCGCTCTCCCCACTCGGTGCCCTCTCTGGCACTGGGCTACCCGGGTCCATCCTCCGGATCCTCGGGCCCCATCCACAACTCTACCGGCTCCCAGAGCCCACCTGCGGCCTCACCTGGCCGACATCCTCACAGTGGTGGAGTGCCCAACCAACTACACACACTAACAGGCTACACGCCCAGCCATTTCCACAACACTAATGCACCCATTCACAACACCATTCTGCAACCGCACCACAGATGCCAATATCCAACCACAATTTACCTGTACCCTCTACCTAACACTTACACTACCCGCCCCGGGTACTCGTGAAAGGGGTCCACTCTTCCCCCATCCACACCTTCGCACCATGCACACCACTCCGTACCACTTACTCCAACTCTCTCCACACACCTGTACTTGCACACCTGTGCTCTCACACCGGGTGCCACCTGCACCCTTCTCTCCCCAAGCGCATTCGCGCTGATCCACAACACTCACTACTCATACACTGCTCCACACACCTGTCCAGTTGCACACCTGTGCAATCACACCTGTTCCACCCTCACACACACACGGCATCATCTCATCTAACTACTCCCCTCTGAAACTTGCGCTTCCCAGTCTTCCCTTTAAACTATTGCGCTCCCTCGTCATTATCATCCACACTAATCTACCTGCGTCCCCACTACAGGTATCAGTCACTAACTAAACTTAACGTTACCTACTGTCATCTTCGCTAGATCCCTATCAATATAACCTAACCCACCCGGGCTAGTTTTCACTGCCATACACCCCCATAATCTATTGCTCCTTTGCCCCACACATGGGAAGGGTGGCAGGGATGCCATCCCACCACATCGGGGGTCTCTCACTACCAATTTTGCACATCAAATTTCAACAAATCAAAAATTTGCCAATCACTACCCATCATCTGCCAATCACTACTGCCAATCCCTTGCCAATCATCAAATTTTGTTTTTCTCCAATTTTGGGTCCAAAACACTAACCTCATCACCCAGTCTACTCAATAATGCCTCTCGGTGCGCCAATTCCTGTCCAAAGCCCGGCTTCGTAAAGCCGAGCAATGAATGCTGGTTGTTTTGTGCCGGCGGCAGGATGCGTCCGGCACTCGGTGCAGGGACGGGGGCTTACCCGTGCCGAGATCCCACGCACCACCTCGGCGTGGAGCCATCCAATGCCCCGATCTAGACCTGCCGGCACGTCTCACCAAAAAGTGGTCGCCATGACGACCCTTTCTATCGGGCTGCCAGCTCCGCCTAGTGGAGCACGGACGCGGCCGTTCAAAGCGAGGCCCAGCACGCACCGAGGGCCTGCTTCGGCTAAAAGTCGCTCTAACCTCTAACCCGTTTAACGTCGATGCTTCACCTGCATGCTTACACCCCGCAGCCCGTTCCTTGCTCACACATCCAGCCGTGCCCATGCTCCTCGTACCTTTCCTTACACACCCAGGTACCCTCATTCCACTCACAGCCTTGGTCACACACCTGACCACCGAACACTGTGGCACACATTCGTTGCTCGCACACCTCACCAATACACCGCTTCGCGCCCCCTCCTCGGTCACCTCCTCTGTGACAATCACAGGTGTGCCCTCATTCGCACACCCAACCATGTGCCTCACCACCAACTCCAGCGTGCATTCCCACTCACGCTCTACCATTCCAGGTGTGCATCCTTCCATCCCAGGTGTACATCCTCGCTCACCTGTCACAACCAACTCACTCTCCTTGTCACTCTCACTACTCTCACCTCCATTCTTGCCAGCGCACTCACCCTTACTCTTGACAGCGCACTCTTTCCCCATGCACTTGTCCGTCACACACCTTTCTCGCGCACACTCTCCCGTTACCCCCTCTGTAACACTCACCACAGGTGGACACTCTTCCTTACTTCTGACAGCGCACTCTTTCCTCATGCACCCGTCCGTCACACACCTTTCTCGCGCACACCTTTCTCGCGCACACTCTCCCGTCACACCCTCTGTAACACTTACCACACCGCGCTTCCATGTGCTCCCTCGCACACACGCTACGACCGACTCACTCTCGCCAGCACCCTCAGTCCCTCACTCCTTGGCACGCACTTTTTCCTCACACACCCCAGAGTCGGACTTTCTCGCACACCTCCTCTTTCGCACACCAGACCTGTCGCACACTTCACCAACGGCCTCTCACGAACACCCGGGTCTATCTCGACCCCCAAGCTTCTTAAATCCCCTGGCGCATCATACGCACGACCATATTGGTCACCACTTACACCGGGTCCTCTTCCTCTTCGCTTCTCCTCCATCACCTGCGAATCCCTCATCCGGTTAATGAGCACATCATCACGATCCAAACACAGACTTTGGACCAATTCTTTTATCTCCTCTTTTATCTCTTTCTTATCCCCTCTCCGTCGCTTCTTAATTTCGCTCATCCCTTCTTCCACTTCTTCTAATTTGTGCTTCACCTCTTTTATTCCCCGGTACGTCTCCTCAAGCTCATCCTCTAAGGCTACCTTGACCGTTTCCAGGTGCGTCCTCACCTGCCGGTCCTTCGTCTCCATTACCTCTATCACCTCGTCCAACCTCGTTGTCAGTCCCTCACGTACCATCTGACATTCCCTCTTTGTCGCTATCAAGTCGTTTTTTATGTCGTTTTGTGTCGCTTTTAAACCTCCTAATACCGCAGTGTTCCTTTGAACCTGCTCCACTAACTCCGTTTGTCCCACCGTCAGCTGCTCCACCTCCTGCGTCAGGTCCTCTATGCCCCCTTGTAACTTTACAGTCCCCTTTCTCACCTCCTTCTCCATGTGCTCCTTACAGTGCCTCACCTCCTCGCGCACTCCTCCGACCTCCTCACTCACTCCTCTTCTGATCTCCTCTCCCATCACTTGCATCTCCTGCCCAGATGCCACCCTCATCTGCTCCATTTCCTCCCTGTGAGCATCCAGTTTGGTTTCTACCCCCATTCTGACCCCCTCTATCTGCCGCCCCATTTGGTTAACTTCCCTTTCCGCTTGGTCCCTCATGTCCCTCAATTTGCCTTCCATCCTGTTTTCTAACCCCTCTAACCCATTTTTCACTCCCTCTATCTGATTCTCCTGGGCAGCCATTCTATTTTCTACCCCCTCTAACCCCTTTTGCATCCCTTCCATTTGATTCTCTTGAGCGGCCATTCTGTTTTCTACCCCCATTAACCCATTTCTCACCTCTTTTATCCCGTTGTCTAACCCCTCACCGGTTCCCCTCGCTTCGTCCCTCATTACCCCCATTTGGTTATTCATTACCCCCATTTTTGCTTCTAGCCTCTCCATAAGGGCCCCCATTTGCAACATAAAAAGGTTCGGATCCACCAGGGGCGCTGCCACGGTCGCGGGCGCCGTGACCAGCGAGGCGCCATTTTGCGCTCCCGCAATGTCGGGCACAACGACGCTATTTTGTGCGTCTGCTACCCTCGCTGCTTCGCTCTCCTCCTGTCCCTCATGTCCCTCAATTTGGTCCTGGACCGACCCTGCCTCACTCTACACTACCGGACCCCAGCTGTCTTGGTCTGCCATAGCGCGACTTTCAAAATTCGGGTTTTTATTTCCGTATAACAAAATCAAATTTCGCCGTTATAATTTCGCGCGGGAAACGCGCTCCGAATCGATTCTACTACAAATTTGGGCCTAATAACGTGCGGGAAACGCGCTCCGAATCGATTCTACTACAAATTTGGGCCTAATAACGCGCGGGAAACGCGCTCCGAATCGATTCTACTACAAATTTGGGCCTAATAACGCGCGGGAAACGCGCTCCGAATCGATTCTACTACAAATTTGGGCCTAATAAATTTAGACCCGGGTTCGAATTCCACTCCTCGACACCAATTGTTACAGACGCGGCTTAGATGTTATTTACCGAGCGGTTTGGTATGACCACGTCTGCACAAGTTACCCGATTATACCCGAACGTTGACTAATCGCGCTACGCTAGGTCAATAAAGGAAAAGACACACGGCTGGGATTAAAATGACACGACACCAGGGATACGGTTCTCAAGACCTCCGGAGGAGATTATATTAGGGCGGAAGGTCAGATTACAGGGATGAGAGGTACAGCATAGTAAGATAGGCACTTAATTACGGTCTTATAATAGCCTCGACAGACGACAGATAAACAGGACAAAAACTGACTCACACGGGGATTGATGGCAAGGAAAGCGGGTATTCGATGGCCAGCACAAGGTGCACCTTGTGCTCAGGGACAGGATAGCGCGGCCCAAAAGATGCAGGAGGTCTCTCAGCGCTCGGAGGTATCTTTCTTGTCTTCTCAAGCTGGGGGCGCATCTCACCTCACGTCCGGACTCCGGTGAGTTGCTGCGTATATCCGGCGGGGAGTGACACGCCCTCGGCTCGTTAGCTCCGCCCCAGATGGAATCGGCTCGTTGCTTCTCATTGGGTGCGTGCGGGGGGGTTACCGGCTCCGCCCTTGACGAGGGGCTGACAGGGAGCCCCTTCGTGGTAACCCCGTGGAGCGCATGGTCATGGCGGCTAACCGAGCCGGTGGGAGGGCGCACACTCCCCCCGCGCGCCGTGGTTGTAGTTGTTGTTGTAGCTGTAGTTGTTGTTGTTGTTGTTGTTTGGGGAAGAAGATGGGAGGAGGTATGGGAAGGTCCTAAACTCACTACTGGTGCCATATAATCACATTCTGGTGCAACGAAGAGTCAGAATTAATGGAAACGAGTCCTTAACTGACATAGACTAAGAATAACTAGCAAGATGTCCGAAAGTTGTCTACGTGAGATGCGGTGGACCTGGGCACGACATTTAATGGGGGAAAAAGGGGAAGGTCGGTTCTACAGAGTGTTGTTTACAGACAATGGGACTAGGGAATGGGGGATTGGGGATAGTTGGGGAGTATTGGGGAAATAGGGGAATATTTACAAGCGGATATGGAGGCCAAATTCCATATTCGCAACAATATATATATATATATATATATATATATACATATATATATGAATTCATTCATTAAAATTTTTTTTTACAAAAAACTAAAAACAAACTTTTTGCATTGACAAGTGCAGAGTAAAACTCATGAGTTACCGGAAGAAGAGGATGCCACAACAAGGCCCAGTTGCTCTCCCTGTACCCACGTTATCCTGGCATATATTGGGAAGCCAGGGATCAGAGAACTTTCTGGAACCAAGTCACTTTCAGTCCAAATAAGTGCAGAATTCTGAACTTTAGCCAAATATTAGTCAGGGCCCCACAAAAACAACTCGACATCGACCGCGTCATCTGCCATCCTCCATAGCATGCACTGTTATCTGATGGGAATCTTAGAGTTTGTATATAGCAATTCCTGGACATATTATCCCAGATGAACATCAGGTGGGAGGAAGTAACCGGCTGGTGAGAAGTGCTCACACATATATACATTCGTGAACTGAATGTGAAATAAAGCACAACATCATCCCGGAAACGCAACACGGGCTACTGTTGCATCATTGGGATTAACGTCTGGGCTCTGGTAATGCCCGTGGAAGTGGCAGGTTATTGTTTAATGAAAAAAGAAAAACAAAACAGTCCTTGACAATGTAAGTATTGTGGACATTGCCACGTTGATAGTATTTGGACTCGAAGCCATAAATCTCCAACAGCGCAGGCAATGCTCCGTCATTCGGAATGTCAAAAGAGGGTTTCGTATTCATTATGCCCATCGTGCCAACAAGAACACCGAGTCCCAAACAGAAAAAGGACCCGATACCATTACCGAGCCTCCAGACCCCCTTGCAGTTCATGCTAAACGGTTTGCACCAATCATTGCCATCAAACATGAAAATGCTGTTGCTCCCATAAAACGACCATTTGTATTTTTGAGGCTCAAATATATATCCATTATATGCAGTACATCAGGTAACGTTAAATATTACCGCAAAAGGCTGCGGGGTAGCATCATTGGCTGAGGGTGGGGCTGTGCCACTGGTGGGTAGGGCAAGAATTTGTAATTTGGCCATGGTGCAGGCGATAGCTTGCATTATCTTACTGTAATTCACCAAATGTCCGTCCGTCTGTCTGTCTGTCTGTCTGTCTGTCCGTCTGTTCCCAGGTACCGCAAAAACGGCTGAACCGATCGCAACGATATTTTGGGTGGGTAATCCTGGGATCCCCTGGAGTAAAATAGGGTATATTGTTTTTCCAATTTTTCCAATTTCGAATTTTTCCAGTTTTTCCAAACACGATGGAATAATATTTACCGATATGAACAGTGACGTGGCTTTTATTGAAATTCTACAAATACCGTTTAGATTTTGATGCTTTGCGTGTGATATGATTTAACGGATGTTTATATAAATCGTTTAAAATAAAATAAAAACCTTCAATTTCTGATATTTTGCCTTTTCATTTGGGCCTCCCAATTGAAGCCCCGCCCATAGGGTGGGTACCGTTGCTAGTTGTATTAATGTAGCGAAGACCTACCACCTGGAACATCAACTTAACTTTCCTTCCCATGGCGTTTAGCATGTATCTGTTAACTTGCAGTTGAACAAAAACCTGATGTTTTTCACAAAGAAAACTTTGTCAATAAAAAATGATTATGAATGGCGTGTCTGCAGCTACTCTTCCATGGGAGTCGATGGAATGCAAGGCTTGGGTCTCTGCGCTGGTGCTTGCTTGACCTTCAATGACCCCCAGACCGCTTTTGTCATATCATAGGGGTTTGAACGTGTTCCTTTGTGTACAAAATCGGATGGTGTGGATTTCCGATGGATTTATGCGGCTCTTGACCCACGAGGCTGTGATGGAAGGGCATCGAGGGAAAAGCCTAATTTTCCGCCGACTGCTTGTTTTATGTCGTCGTGGACGGGTCGACTCTGTATTGCGGCTCGTCTCTGGTGAGTAGCTCGTTGGGTGTGAAACGTTTTTGAGCACCCACGGGTCACAGTGGGAACACGTAGCCATCGAGGAACATTGTGGTGGTGATCGTTCCGTCCTCCATCACCATGCTACCTTGCGGCATCGCACCTGGAATCAGGGTTTGACCCCGCTTTGTATTTTGGTTTTGTGCAATGCAGGAGGCCTTTGGCTTCTGCTTCTTTGTTGGAGGTGCCAACATAGTTGTATTCCATGGTCCATTGCAGGAATCATTTCTCTCGTCATGTGATTTTTGATAGTCTGCCAGGTCCATCGTCATGGTTGGCATTGCCTGTAGTCATACACTTCATGATGACATCCTCACAGTTGATTAGAAAGTGGCTTCATTGGTTGAAATTGTACTGACGAACGTCCCGGTCCACTCCATGACCAGAGAGTACAATTTTTCCTCAATGGAACTCTTTCAATTATATTTTATCTTGGAAATGTTCCTTACCAGTTTGTACTGTCTGTTCATATTCAGGGTTATACAAATCATATTAACATTTACTTTACTCCTTCTTACTTTTCCCTTTTGGCTCCACATGCATTACCAAATTCACTGCAAAATACCCACTTACCCTTTCAAAACCTTCACTTTGTTCCTTCTTCCATAACTCTCCACTAACATGTCTCTTTATCCCCATCTCGCCCTTGAGCTCTGCCACCTTTTATGTTCTAACGCTCCCAGCACTTCCGATTCCGCATCTCCGGAACTCCCTAGCTGCCTCTCTTCCTCCATCAAACGGACTCACTCCAGTCCTTTAAATCTTGGCTGAAAGCTGACCTCTTACACGAGTCGTTTCTCCTTGCTTTTCTTCCATAATCCTGCTCCCACATCACCTGACTGCATATGATGCATCCTCTCGCCATACCATGTCCAGCTCTTTGACGGTGTAATAAGTTACAGGAAATAATGAATGAAGATGAATGATGTTCAAAGATTATTCAAGATATTCAATGATTCTCAAATAGTTACATCTTATGATGTTGCTTCTTTTTAATACGTGGTTTGAGGCTCGCAATGGAGCTGCCGCACGCACGCACATACGCACACGCACACACACGACAATGGAAATGCAGAAAGGATGCAACAGAGGGTGCTATGGAACAACTGACCATTTGTTATTAAACAAGAGCTTACTCGAAAATTGCAAGATTCGAAAAACCAACTTATCCACAGCCTAGATAGATTACAAAAAAGCCTTCGATGGTGTCCCACATTCATGGATTATAAAATGCCTACAAGTATACAAAGTTAACCCCCAAATAGTCACATTGATTGAGAAAGAAATGAGGCTCTGGAATACAACAAAATACTATCTCACTTAGAAGGAGAAATTTTAATCCCAGGAGTAAAGATACGTCGTGGTATCTTTCATGGTGACGGCCTTTCCCCCCTCCTGGATTGTCTGTCTGGACCCACTGAGTAACCTCATCAATGAACAAGGACACGGATACAATCTAACGTGCGACAGAAAAATTACCAAATAACCGAGAAAGGTGACGCAATTACTGTACATGGATGATCTAAAACTTCGCACTGAATGATAACAAATTGGCAGATCAACTGAAACCAGTAAAGCATGACTTGGAAGACATTCAAATGCAATTTGGTCTTGACAAATGAGCCAAATGCACATTTATATGTGGTAAAACAAAAAGAACACACAGTGTCTCAATCGATTAAAGTACAATACAGGAACTAGAAAATGAAACATTATACAAATACCTCGGAATAGAAGATGGCCCCCAGGTACAACACAAACAAATGCATAAAATAACTAGAACGCACTCGGTAGAGAACATACCTCGCCAGGTGAACAGTTTACGTTTTGTATCTCAGAGTAGACCAAAAAAATCACAATACAGAATTTATAATATAATGTAGAAACATCCTTCACCAAAATTGAATCAATTCTTCCTTGTCGCACACACAACCTGTCCACCAAGTTTCCTCCAAATCCATCCATAACTTTTTGAGATATCCTGCTATGTATCGTTGTTAGCTCTATCTCCCAATGGTGAAGAATCACTTAAAAAATTATATAATTCTCATATCCCAATCCGAATCTTCACCAAAATCTAATCATTTCGTCCTTGTCACATGCACTACATCTCCGCCAAATTTCGTCCGAATCCATCCACAACTTTTTGAGATATCTTGTTCACAAACGGACAGACAAAGAGACAAACAGACAGACAGACAGAGGTGAAAACATAACCTCCATCCATCTTTGGTGGCGGAGGTAATAAGCAGAGAGTACCTACGCAGAATAAGACAAAGGCATCACTCTCCTCTCTCCAATGAACAAAATCAAAGCTATAAACCAACTTGCAGTACCGGTATTCCAGTATAGCTGTGCAATTATGAACTGGCCACATTTGGAGATCAACAACTTAGACACCAAAATAAGGAAACCTCCAACTATTCATAAGCAATTCTACAAAAACCATTGCATTCCGAGGTTCTACTTGCTGAGACGAGAAGGAGGCGGCGGTCTGATGGAGCTGAACCAAGTGCACAGGACAGCGTGTGTAGGACTAGCGGAGTACGTGAAAAGCTCAACAGACTATCTAATGAGATTTGTACATCTATCTATAATTCCAGTAATCTCTGTACGTTTGTACGTTTGTACGTCTGTACGTTTGTCTGTGACCGCTGTTTCTCGACAACTACCGGTCCGATATACTTGAAACTTGCCAGGTATATTGCTGGGGACCCGAGGATGTGCCTTTTCAAGGTTTGAAATTAATCGGACAAGTACTTACCGAGCTATGGCGATTTAGCCGTTCGCCGTTCGCTTTGGCGTTGCGAATGGACCAAACCATTCATGTAAATAGAGGGGGGGGGGGTTCTGTGGTCGTTCGCTTTGGCTTTGCGAATGGACCAAACCATTCATGTAAATAGAGGGGGGGGGGGGGGGTTCTGTGGTCGTTGCGAATGGACCAAACCATTGTTTTTTTTTTGCAGTTTTTTTTTTTTTTGCAGTTTTTTTTTTTTTGCAAGGAACGGGCACCCACGTACGGGCACGTCCTAGCTTATATATAGTACGGGCATGCCCTAGTGAGAAAGAAAACAACGAATCAGAAAAAGTATTCTTAATCCATTTAGCAACAAACTTCCAAAAGCAGGTGCAATTGCAGGATACTACACAGGAAAACAAAATAGAAACCAATACAGCCCCAATGACCTAAAAGAAGAAAAATTTATAGATGTGGGAAAATTACGCGCCCAGACCAGGACTCGAACCCAGGTCCTCTGGAAAACCATACCAGTGCTCTGCCATCTGAGCTATCTGGGCGACCCTGACTGAGCATTGCTGCCAACTTCCAGGGCTTTCAATGCTTCCGGGGCACTCGCTGCCAACCATAGGAGCACCGATGGTCTGAACACGAGAGGGTCTTTTTCCCACATATATCAATTTAATTATTTAATCCTGTTCATTAATCTAATTGCTTCACTACGCCCCCAGTGGTGTTTATAATAGAGGACACGGATTTGTCCCCCCCCCCCCCCTCCCCCCCCCATTGGAGGAAGACCCTCTCGTGTTCAGGCCGTTGGTGCTCCTATGGTTGGCAGCGAGTGCCCCGGAAGCATTGACAGAAAGAGAGCGGCAATTATACGTGTGGGAAAGTTGCATGCTCAGTCAGGGTCGCCCAGATAGTTCAGATGGCAGAGCACTGGTATGGTGTTCCAGAGGACCTGGGTTCGTAATTTTCCCACATATATAAATTTAATTATTTAATCCTGTTCATTAATCTAAAAGAAGAAAAATGTATACTCTGACTCAAAAATAAATATCAGCAGATATACTGATAAATGGGGGAATGACAAAAGAGTAGGAAGATTAGAAAAATGAGCTTGACAGAACATGGATTGACAAGGAAGGCTCATCGGAATGGCGAAGAAGAGTTCAAATCAATTTGGATGGAGAGCGAGTCATCATAAATGCCCAAGACCAGGGACACTACACCAATGACTTTAGGAAAATGGTGGGATTGAGCCAATCGGACAAATGCAGGTTTTGTGGGATAGAAGCAGTAAGTACCAGTCACCTCCTTTCGGGATGTAAAAAACTCATGTCAGAACAGTTGTACACATAAAGACATGACAGCGTCTGTAGATTAATCCACTGGCACATTTGTAAACATTTCAACATTCCGGTTCCAGAACAATCATGGCAAACGCAAACCAAATTCGATCCTTGAAAATGAACACCTAGTGCTCATGCATGACAAGATCATCCCATCAAGTGCAGACATTGCTCGCGGAGCATTGCGACCGGACATAGTGCTCAAACACAAGAAGGGAAAGACGGCATTGTTGATTGAGGTTTCAGTTCCCAATGACTTTGGACTAAATGCTTCAGAAACCAAGAAAATTCTCAAATACCAGGAGCTGAAAAATGAGGTCAGGAGGACTTGGAAAGCAACAACAGGGATGTCAGAGCAACAGGGATGATCAGGAAAACCCTTACTGAGCACAAAAAACATTCTGAGGAATATCACTACAAATGAGCTACAAGTGGAGGCTGTCAGAGGCTCAGTGAGGATTATAAAAGAACCCTTGGAACGAAGCTATGAGAATGAAGTTTCACAATCTGGTTCAAGAATAATGATCCTTTACCAAAAAAGGAGGTGGACGTTTTGAGTTCTGGGAGAACTTCCTCCCACCTCCTCAAACCCACAAATGGAGATAACCAACGAGACCAGCACTTAACACAGCCACTGAGCTTGGGGGGAAGTGCCGTCACTTCCTGGGATACTTTGGGTACCAGTGACGTCATAACAATGGCATCGCTTTTCCTCAGTGGGGCATTTCCTCAGGAGGAAATTCCTCCTCCCCATGGATGCCAACCGATGGGGATTGTCCATGCTCTATCCTTTTAAATAGCTATTCTTTTTTAAATAGCTTTAAATATTAAATTATCTATTCTTTAAAATAAACGGTTGGTTGAACAAATGTCCTCCATGTTATTTCCCCTAATGCTAAACATTTTATCTGCTCAATGTGCAGGTCACTTCAGTGTGCGAAACCTGATCTTTTCTACATCCGTTAATCTCCAGTCCACCAATTTTGCTTCCGTATCCATCTTATCCAGCTCCTGCGTTCTCCGCTACTGCTCAACCTCACCCGCGCATCCCTCGTCGTCCTCTCCGTGTATTTTCTCCATCGACCCTGCTGCCGGCATTTCCCCCGCTCTTTTCCTGCTGTTCCTTTTCTGATGTTGCTTCTTGACCTGTTCTGTGTTGTAGCTCTTCCATGAGCCTCGACTCTGTATACAAATAAAACCTCCAAAACAGACACAAGAAATGGAGCTTTACACAATGGATGTCTCATGGTATTTCAGCACGAAACAAAGTTTTTCACTTGTGGAGAAAAATACAACTTGCGAATCGGTTGAATATGTCGTTCGTGCAAACCCTAATGTCCCATGGGGCGGACAAACAAAACTCTCAGGATTGGATTGCCCCATCCACGTGGTACGTTGTGTTTATGTATTTATACTTTCGTTTTATTGTCATGTGTTGGGAACGTTTTCAGCAGAAGGGGAATGTATAGCCAGCAGAGGCAAGCTGCGAGGATTGACAATTGCTTATGCCACGTGTCGTAGGAAGTGGACATGTGGCAATGGGTTGAACAGCCCCCTGGAAGCATACAATGATGGATTTGCAACAGCCAAAGGCCACATTCTGCCTGTCATGCATCAATCACAAATCGTATTCCTGGAGGTCAAATCCTGCAATGATTATACGTCTTCCTTTGCGGTACACGGGCATTTGTCTGAATTTTCAAAAGAGGAACGCTTCATATAGCAAGTGTCCATTGTCGGTGGTGGTTCGTGTGCAGCCTGCGGCCGTTTGGCTGCATCATTTTCAGGGAGGGCAGCTGTGCTACTGATGCAGTGCCCCCGTTACCAGTAAGCTCTAATAATATGAAGAACAATTGCTTTCCAAGGAGAAATCAAGATCTTTGGAAGAACTCAATAGGAATGAAAAAGAAGAATGTCTCCCAAAAGGCTAAATGTAGAGACAAACTACAACTACAACAACTACTACATATTTAATGGCCCCAATTATTCCCACATCCTTGTGGGTTCGGTTGGGGAAGGTATCCGTCCCGAGTGTTTTACGAACTAGCTGGCCAAACCTGACGTTCAACTAAAGGTGACGGACTTTGTAATTAGCTTTGTACTCTTCATGAACGACAGACATCGTGTGATAGTTATCATCCACCAAGTAATACGAGCAGATGGGACACCCAGCTTAACATCCATTCAAAGGAAGGCACACTTTGTGAAGTGACAAACTTGTTCATTATCCCATTTGACAAGGTAGTTGCAGGAACACTTAATCAATTGGACTACTTTTACATAAAGCATGAAATGAATGACATATTAACCCTGCGCTCGCAAAGCGAAAAGTGGGGTTAAACAATCGGTTGGATCCGTACGTAGGTACGTACATACGTGTCTGCATTTTGTTAAGAGTGTGCATAAAAAACCGTTCAGCGGTGGAAATTGAATCTTTACGTCATGTTACATGATTATTTCATATAGTGGTCACCCTTTTGAGGTCAACATAGGCCAAAAGGTCAACCAACATAGGCCAGAATTTCTAAAATTGTCAATTGTCATCCGATTGACTTGAAATTTGAAGAGGATTTGCATATCAGTTCACTGAATTCAACCATCAACTATTTCTAAGGTCAACATAGGCCGGAATTTCTAAAATTGTCAATATGGTCTTCCAGCTCTTCTTTTCTTCCCCCTTTTTTTCTTAATTATTTTTTATTTTTATTTTAAAATCTTCTTTTTTAAAATCTTCCCCCATGCTCTTCCAGCCAAAGAAAAGCTGCAATAAAGGAACCAAGAAAATCTACACAAGGTGAGCCCTTTGCCGTTTCAAACCCTACCCGAGCCGAGTAAAGCCAGACATTATAACAAAGCTAAGCACGTGTACTTTCAGCAGCAAGATCAAACTACACAGTCAACAAACAAAGCTCGTCAAACAAATACACTTGGAGCTTGGCCCGAAGGCCATCAAAGTCCATGGTCCGAGAAAAACACATCGTGCATCCTAGCCCACAGGGACAGAATGCTTGGTCATACCATAGACATTTTCTTTTTGGCAACAACTAGCACTGCCAATTCTATTGGGAGGTGTCTTATTATAGAAAACAAAAGTAAAAAAAAAAGAAGTATATCAAAGGCGAGCACTTCAACTTTGGCCCCCAGAACAAAGTACTGTAAACAGTCAAACAAAGCTTGTTAAACTAATACACGTGCCCCTTGACCCGAAGGCCAAAGTTCATATAGACAAACAACAACATCAATACATCCTAATCCACAGGACAATAATACATGTTCATACTATTAACATTTTCTGTTTGGACCGACGAGTCGATACCGAATTTTAACAAGAATGCCCACGCTGTGGTCAGAACCTGCGACTTCAAATATATATTTTCGCCTCCTCTGCCCACGCAAGTCCCTCATCCTTGCTGTTGAAAGTATTATATAATTAATCTCCGAAGGTCTTCATGGTTTGGTTCAATATCAGTTACAACTCTGACGGACAGCTGGGTCTGGTTTCACACTCCCTAAGATATTATGTAGCAACTGAAGAAACCCTCCCCCTCTTCCAATCAACAATCGACCCATACAAAGCCAATATAAATATGACGCTGTAGCGGTTCCCGCTGAATGTACACAATCGCCTTGCACCTGCCAGGACGCGGCCAGGGCGCGATCGCCATGCCGGGCTCGTCCGGACGGGCCCAGACGCGCCTCTCCTGGGCATGCCCGGACTCGCTGTTCCCGGGCATGCCCGAACCTCCCGGGCACGCCCGGTCTCGTCTTTCCCGGGCATGCCCGCTCTCGCCTTTCCAGGGCTCGCCCAGAGCGCCCGGGCACGCCCAGCCTCGACTTGCCAGGCCGCGTCCAGGACGCCCGGGCATGTCCAGACTCGCCTTTCCAGGACTCGCCCTTGACACCCGAGCATGCCCGGTCTCGGTTTTCCCGGGCAAACGCCCCGGCATAAATGTGTATATATATTGCTGCCCGATAAACGGGCTTTTCAGAATACCTGAGCTGTTTTGTTTCAATAAAGCAACTCGGACGAATTCCGTCTTTGGTCGCGTCAATTCTTTCGACTCGCGTTGGAGCGCAGCTCCTTCACTGGTGACCTACCGACATGGACACGGCAGTGACTCTTAAACTGCCTACCTTCTGGGAGGCTCACGCGGCTGTTTGGTTCGCCCAGGCGGACTCCCAGTTCACCCTGCGAGGCATCACCGCGGACGACACCCGCTTCCACCACGTCGTGGCAGCGCTCGGTTCCACCACCGCGGCCCGCGCCCTGAGCCTCCTCGAGCACCCGCCGGCTGCCGACAAGTATGACGCGCTGAAGACGCTCCTCCTCGACGCTTTCGCCCTCTCACCGGCGACACGCGCCCGTCCGAGCGCATGGACTATATGCTCTCGTTGCTCGGTGAGCACTCTCCGGATTTTCTGTTCCGCGAGCTGTTCCTTCGCCAGCTGCCTCAACCGGTACGCCTCGCCCTGGCTGGCACGTCGATCACTGATCCCTGCGCCCTCGCCAGGGAAGCCGATAAGATCTCCTCGGCGGGCCAACACATCGGCGCGGCTACCTGGAGCCTGCCGCCGTCCGAGGCGACGCCCGAGCGCCCTGCGCGGTTGGAGGCCGAACTGCCGGTGCAACTGGCGGCCGCCACGCCGCGCCGACCGGTTCCGACACGACGGCCGGGGCCTCCACCTGACCAGGCGTGGTGTTATTACCACGCCAGGTTCGGACACAGGGCTCGGACGTGCCGACCCCCGTGCACTTTCGGCAAGTCGGGAAATGGCCGGGCTGGCGTTCATTCCCAGCCATGAGCGCCGGCCACTCGGGCAACTTGCTTTTTATTCGGGACAAAGCGTCCGGGCGGCGTTTCCTTTGTGACACCGGCGCCCAACTGAGCGTCATACCCGCCTCCGAGCAGGACAGGCGGGACGCCGTTTGCGGCCCCTCTTTGGTCGCTGCTAATGGCTCAGCCATATGCACTTTCGGCCCGCGCGACGTCACCCTCTGCTTCGGCAGCCAGCGCTTTCAGTGGACCTTTGTGACCGCCTGCGTCCCCATGGCTTTGCTGGGCGCCGACTTCCTCTGCGCGCACGGGCTGCTGGTCGACGTCAAACGACGTCGCCTTGTCAACGTCGAGACCTTCAGCTCCCTGGCGTGCACGATGAGCAACTCCGCACCGACCGAACTGGCGTGCGCCCTCCCGACGGCGAACGAGTTCGCTCGCCTGCTCGTGGAATTCCCGGCCCTCATGCGGCCGACGTTTTCGGCCGTCGCAGTGCGGCATGGGATCGAGCACCACATACCCACTACGGGCCCGCCGGTCTACGCCAGGGCCCGCCACCTCGACCCGGCCAAGCTCGCCGTGGCAAAGGCCGAGTTCGACGCGTTGGAGCACCTCGGCATCGTGCGGCGCTCCAATAGCGCGTGGGCCTCACCACTGCACATCGTGCCAAAGCCGGGGGGCGGATGGCGCCCGTGTGGCGACTACCGCCGCCTCAACGACGCTACCACCCCCGACAGGTACCCGATCCCGCACATCCAGGACTTTTCCGCCCGTTTGGCGGGACGGGTCATATTTTCCAAAATTGACCTGATACGGGGATATCACCAGGTACCTGTCTGGGCGGCCGACGTCTCGAAGACGGCCGTCATCACGCCGTTCGGCCTGTTCGAATTTTTGAGGATGCCGTTTGGCCTCAAGAACGCGGCCCAGGCGTTCCAGTGCTTAATGGACGGCGTGCTGCGCGACCTGCCATTTCTTTTCGTCTATCTGGACGACATCCTCGTCACCAGCACGTCCCATGCCGAGCACCTCCTCCACCTCCGAACACTGTTCGGTCGCCTCAGCGAGCACGGCTTAATTGTCAACCCGGCCAAATACCACTTCGGCACGACGACCGTTGACTTTTTGGGCCACCGCATCACCAAGACCGGGGCCGTGCCGCTGCCGACCAAGGTCGAGGCCATCACCACGTTCCCGCGTCCCCGTTCCATCAAGGCCCTACAAGAGTTCCTCGGCACGGTGAATTTTTATCACCGATTCGTACCCCGCGCTGCTCAGCTCATGCGGCCCCTTTACGAGGCCCTCAGGGGCAAGCCGGCCAAGCATGACATCGTTTGGTCCGTGGCCATGGACGCGGCCTTCGCGAGCGCAAAACGGGCCCTCGCCGATGCAACGCTGCTGGCTCTCCCGGTGCTCAACGCGCCCATCGCCCTCACTACGGACGCCTCCAACTACGCGGTGGGCGCCGTCCATGAACAATGGGTGGACGGGGTTTGGCAGCCACTCGCTTTTTTCAGCCGGCAACTCCGGCCGAACGAGTTAAAATACAGCACGTTCGACCGCGAGCTGCTCGGTCTATTCCTGGCCGTTCACCATTTCCGACACCTCCTGGAGGGCCGCCCGTTCACGGCTTTCGTCGACCACAAGCCGTTGGTCTACGCAATGGCCAAAGTCACGGAGCCGTGGTCGGCCCGCCAGCAGCGCCACCTCTCCGCCGTGTCGGAATTCACCACGGACATCCGGCACGTCGCCGGCAAAGACAACGCCGTGGCCGACTGTCTTTCTCGGGCCAGCGCGAACGCGGTCCACCTCGGCGTGGACTTCGCGCTCATGGCGGCCGACCAGACCACCGACACCTCGGTGCAGGCCCTCCGGGCGGCGGACACGGGCCTCCGCCTGGCCGACATCCCCTTCGCGGGCACCGTCCTGCTCTGCGACGTCTCCCAGGGCCAGCCTCGCCCCATTATGCCCGTTTCCTGGCAGCGCCGCATCTTTGCCTCCATCCACGGCCTTTCTCACCCGGGCCGGAAAGCTTCTCAGAAGCTGGTGGTCGGCGCGTTTCGTCTGGCACGGCCTTCGACGGAACGTCCGCGACTGGGCCAACGCCTGCACGGCCTGCCAGCAGGCCAAGGTCCACCGCCACACCCAGGCCCCGCTAGCACCTTTCACCGTGCCTGCACCGCGTTTCGACCACGTCCACGTGGACCTGGTGGGTCCCCTGCCCCCATCGCGGGGGTTCACCCACCTGCTCACCATGGTGGACAGGACCACCAGGTGGCCGGAGGCCGTGCCCCTCACCTCTACCACCACCGCCGACGTGGCGCAGGCGTTCATTGCCACCTGGGTCGCGTGCTTTGGCGCACCGGCGGACATCTCGTCCGACCGCGGCCCACAGTTCACGTCCGAACTTTGGGGCGCGGTCGCCCGCTCGTTGGGGGTCACGCTGCACCGCA
Source organism: Myxine glutinosa (assembly GCF_964187855.1). Classification (NCBI taxonomy): domain Eukaryota; kingdom Metazoa; phylum Chordata; class Myxini; order Myxiniformes; family Myxinidae; genus Myxine; species Myxine glutinosa. The sequence goes on from NC_136265.1 coordinate 207,317,596, forward strand.
CCACGGCCTACCACCCCCAAGCCAACGGGTTGTGCGAGCGGTTTCACCGCCCCATGAAGGCCGCACTCATGGCCGGCCTTCAGGACGACGGTTGGACCGACCGGCTGCCGTGGGTCCTTTTGGGCCTCCGCACGGCCCCCAAGGAGGACCTCCGGGCGTCCGCCGCCGAGCTCGTCTACGGCCAGCCGCTCCGCATCCCGGGCGAGTTCGTGCCCGACGCTACCAGTCCCTGGTCCGCCGCACACCAGCGCTCGGACCTCCAGGAGGCCGCCCGACGATTTGCCCCCGTGCCAACGTCCCGCCACGGTGGCCCCCAGTCCTACGTCCCCCCGGCGCTTCGCACAGCGGAGTATGTCTTTGTGCGTCATGACGCGCACCGGGGGCCACTCCGGCCGCCGTACGACGGGCCCTTCCGGGTCCTGCGACGGGGCGACAAGTCCTTCGTCGTCGACGTCGGCGGCCGGTCGGACCGGATCTCTGTGGACCGCCTCAAACCGGCGCACGTGGACGTCGACCGACCACCACGGTTGGCCCTTCCTCCACGGCGAGGTCGCCCCCCGTCCACAGTTCCCCCCGCTCGACCACCCACCACCGGATCGGACCCCCCCCCCCCCCCCCCACGACCCTCCAGGGGTCGCTTCGGCCGGGTCATCCGGACCCCCCTTAAATTGACCCTGCCGGTGCAGGTCGATTCTGGAGGGGCGTGTGTAGCGGTTCCCGCTGAATGTACACAATCGCCTTGCACCTGCCAGGACGCGGCCAGGGCGCGATCGCCATGCTGGGCTCGTCCGGACGGGCCCAGACGCGCCTCTCCTGGGCATGCCCGGACTCGCTGTTCCCGGGCACGCCCGAACCTCCCGGACACGCCCGGTCTCGTCTTTCCCGGGCATGCCCGCTCTCGCCTTTCCAGGGCTCGCCCAGAGCGCCCGGGCACGCCCAGCCTCGACTTGCCAGGCCGCGTCCAGGACGCCCGGGCATATCCAGACTCACCTTTCCAGGGCTCGCCCAGAGCGTCCGGGCATGCCCGCTCTCGCCTTTCCAGGGATCGCCCAGAGCGCTCGGGCACGCCCAGCCTCGACTTGCCAGGCCGCGTCCAGGACGCCCGGGCATGTCCAGACTCGCCTTTCCAGGACTCGCCCTTGACACCCAGGCATGCCCGGTCTCGGTTTTCCCGGGCAAACGCCCCGGCATAAATGTGTATATATATTGCTGCCCGATAAACGGGCTTTTCAGAATACCTGAGCTGTTTTGTTTCAATAAAGCAACTCGGACGAATTCCGTCTTTGGTCGCGTCAATTCTTTCGACTCGCGTTGGAGCGCAGCTCCTTCAACGCAAACCCAGGCAGTGTATACAATTATCAGCAGAGGCCTACAGTCTTGATGTGTTATGCCCACCAGGAAATCAAGATGGCGGCCATATTATTTTGTCTGTGTGCCAATGTGGGTGGAATCAAGCGACAAATGAAGCACAAAGGCCAAAGCACATGGTCAGACAAACACACACACACACCCACGCCACAATGAGCATCCTCGACTGTAATTTGCCAAAACAGAAACAATCCCACTTAAATGTTTGCCATGACAGAATCAACAGTCCATAAATAGCTCTTCACAGACAAAATAAGGGTAACAACAAATGAAGGCAGAAAACGAGCAGCTAAAGACAGGAGAGAAATAATACCAGAACAAATAATTGAACAAAATAAGACAATAACCAAACAGAAAAATTCACAAAGAAACAAAATTAAGAGAAGAACAAGTCAAAGAGACAATAAGAGGCGGCCTGCAACCTTATGAGGCCTACTTACTTTAATTTAAAAAGGGAAAAACAAACATTGTGTGGTAACAAAACTTGGAACATGTCCTCCGGTGAGTGGTCACCACCATATGGAGAACGTCCAGCAATGCCACAATGGACGGATATGACGTACACTTGGGATGAAAGTCCCACAGTACAAACTTTCAAATTTCACTAAGAAGGAACACCCAACAGACTACGGTGGAGCTGCAAAGCATAGGGAGGAACAGGAGGCAAGTGCAGCCCCACGAGAGGAAGTGGAACTCTGGTCTTTTCAAGAAGAAGAAGGTAATGAAAACCAAGTCACAACAAGCACCACCCATTAGCCAGGAATTGATCTGGGGAAGGGTATAAAACAATTTCTAGAGTGTTGAAAGTTCCCAAGAGCACAGTGAGCTCCATCATTAGGAAATGGAAATAATATGGAATTAGCCAGACTCTTCCTAGAGCTGGCCGTCCAACCAAACTGAGCAACTGGGAAAGAAGGACCTTGGTTAGGGAGGTGACCAAGAACCCAATGACCACTATGACAGAACTACAGAGTTCCTTGGCTAAGATGGGAGAACCTTCCGGAAGGACAAGTCTCTGCAGCACTTCACAAGTATATTTATGGGAGTATTATCTTGTCTTCATGGGAGAGTGGCCAGATTTTTTTATTTTTTTTTATTTTTATTTTTTGTATACAAGATCGAGGCTCGTGAAAGAGCGAACATTAATCACACAAAAAGACAAACCGACACACAAAAAACAAGGGGAGCGGCAGACATGATGGGGAGAGAGGGGGAAGGACACAAACACAACATTTGAGAGCAGGGACATCGGGAGGACTTGGGGGAGGTGGGAGAGGTATAAAACATATGAACACTGCAAGGACTCTGGGGTGAATTACCGGGGGTAGAAAGATCAAGGTTTTGGATGGGGGAAGATAAGAGATGGTGGTGAACAGCTGTTTTAAAGACCTGGAGGGAGGAGTGGGATTGAAGGGAGTGGGGGAGTTTGTTCCAGAGGCGGGAGAAAAGGGGAATGAAAGAGTGAAGGTGAGCAGAGAGCCTAGACTTTGGCAGTTTAACCATAAGAGGGTTGCAGGCAGATCTTGTGCGACCTGAAGGAATATTGGGGGGACAGAGCACAGAGAGAGCTGGGGGAGCAAGGCCGGAGAGGAGTCGGTAGAAGACAGAAAGACCACCAACCTGCCTGCGGTGAGTGAGTGAAAGGCCCTCGGAGTTAACTACATTGCAGGAGATTCCAATGATTCTGAAAGCTTTGGCCTCAACAGCGTGAAGCCGAGCAAGGTGTGAGGCAGGAGCACCAGCCCAGAGGGGGGAAAAGTATTCCATTGAGCTGCGGATGAAAGCCTTGTATGTGGTGAGGAGCTCAGGTGTGCCAAGGAAGGACTTCGCACGACGGAGGATGCCCAGTCGGCGACTGGCTTTGGAGGCCAGCTTGGAAATGTGGTTTTCCCAAGAAAGATCATGGCAGATAGTGAGACCCAAAAGCTTGAGCGACAGAAACTCCTGAGACTGAAGACTGAGACTGAAGACTGAAGCCACTCCTGAGAAAAAAATGACATGACTGCATCTGAAGTTTGCAAAAAAGCACATGACATTACATCTGGAGTTCACAAAAAGGCACACAAAAGACTCGGATCATGAGGCAAAATATTCTGTGGTCTGATCAGACGAAAATTGAACTATTTGGCCAGAATGCAAAGTGCAACGTCTGGTGGAAACCGAGCACAGCTCATCACCCATCTGACACCATCCCTACCATGAAGCATGGTGTTGGCAGCATCATGCTATGGGGATGCTTTTCAGCGGCAGGGACTGGGAGACTTGTAAGGACGGAGGGAATAATGAATGGAGCCAAATACAGGAAAATCCTTGAGGAGAACCTGCTTCAGAGTGCAAAAGACTTTAGACTGTATCAAATATTTACGCTCCAACAGAACAATGACCCCAAGAATACACCCAAAGCAACACTGGAATGGTTTCAGATCAAGAACGTGAGAGTGGCCCAGGCAAAGTCCATATTTGAATTCCATTGAGAATCTGTAGAAAGACTTGAAGATTGCTGTTGACAGAGGAAGATTGCTGTTGACAGAGGAAGATTGCTGTTGATATCCAACTTGACAGACATTGAGCAAATCTGCAAGGAAAAATGGGAGAAACTCCGAAAACCCAGATGTGCAAAGTTGATGCAGACATACCCAAGAAGCCTCAAAGCTGTAATCACTGACAAAGGTACTTCTACGAAGTATTGACTCAGGGGGTTGAATACTTATGCAAATTAGATATTTATGTATTTCATTTTTAATTATTTTGTAAAAATTTTGGAAAAAAAAATTCCACTTTGACATTATGGGGTATTAGGTGTAGATCAGTGACAAAAAAATCTCAATTTAATCCATATTTAAATTCAGGCTGTAACTTAAATTCAATCTTTAAATTCAGGACAGATGTGAACCCAACCCCTACCCACAAAAAAGTTAAAAGTTTATCATCTCCGCAACCGAAGGTGGATGGGGTTATGTTTTCACCCGTTTGTTTGTTAGCAGCATATTTCAAAACGCTGTGGACGGATTTGGCCGATACTTGGTGGACAGCTTGGGTGTGTGACAAGCACGAATTGAATTGATTTTGGTTCAGGTCCGAACAGTAAAACTAAACGCTTGTCTTTTTATTCATGTTCCGAATCATGTTCAAAATATAAGATTCGATTTAATTAATCTGTTCCCCGAACACAAACTGATGATCTTAACCTGATAAGATGGATGGACGGACAGACAGACATTACCCAATTGCTTAACCCCACTTTTCGCTTCACATGTGCAGGGGTATTTAGGTGCAAAAACTGATCCCCTTAACTACAGACCAATTAGCTTACTTCCAATCATCAGCAAGATCATGGAAACCATCATCACAGTTGATATGAAATCCTTCCTTTTCTCCAACAACCTCATATCAGATCACCAATTTGGATTCAGACCAGGTCGCTCTATCCTAGACATGCTGCTTCTACTCTCACAACAATGGATAGAGGTCCTCAATGTCACACATGAAATCAGGGCCGTCTCTCTGGACATATCTCGTGTTTTTGATAGAGTTTGGCATCCTGCCTTGCTCTCCAAACTGTGTTCCGATGGCATCAAAGGCCAATTACATGAAAACAAAATCCACGACAGTGGACATGACGGATACAGGGGATACGTGGGGTGGACAAGACGGATACAGAGGATGCGTGGGGTGGACAAGATGGATACAGAGGATGCGTTGGGTGGACAAGATGGATACAGAGGATGCGTGGGGTGGACAAGATGGATACAGAGGATGCGTGGGATGGACAAGATGGATACAGAGGATGCGTGGGGTGGACAAGATGGATACAGAGGATGCGTGGGATGGACAAGATAGATACAGAGGATGCGTTGGGTGGACAAGATGGATACAGAGGATGCGTGGGGTGGACAAGATGGATACAGAGGATGCGTGGGATGGACAAGATGGATACAGAGGATGCGTGGGGTGGACAAGATGGATACAGAGGATGCGTGGGGTGGACAAGATGGATACAGAGGATGCGTGGGGTGGACAAGATAGATACAGAGGATGCGTGGGGTGGACAAGATGGATACAGAGGATGCATGGGGTGGACAAGATGGATACAGAGGATGCGTAGGGTGGACAAGACGGATACAGAGGATGCGTGGGGTGGACAAGACGGATACAGAGGATGCGTGGGGTGGACAAGATAGATACAGAGGATGCGTGGGGTGGACAAGATGGATACAGAGGATGCGTGGGGTGGACAAGATGGATACAGAGGATGCATGGGGTGGACAAGATGGATACAGAGGATGCGTGGGGTACACAAGATGGATACCGAGGATGCGTGGGGTGGACAAGATGGATACAGAGGATGCGTGGGGTGGACAAGATGGATACAGAGGATGCGTGGGGTGGACAAGATGGATACAGAGGATGCATGGGGTGGACAAGATGGATACAGAGGATGCGTGGGGTGGACAAGATGGATACAGAGGATGCGTGGGGTGGACAAGATGGATACAGAGGATGCGTGGGGTGGACAAGATGGATACAGAGGATGCGTGGGGTGGACAAGATGGATACAGAGGATGCATGGGGTGGACAAGATAGATACAGAGGATGCGTTGGGTGGACAAGATGGATACAGAGGATGCGTGGGGTGGACAAGATGGATACAGAGGATGCGTGGGATGGACAAGATGGATACAGAGGATGCGTGGGGTGGACAAGATGGATACAGAGGATGCGTGGGGTGGACAAGATGGATACAGAGGATGCGTGGGGTGGACAAGATAGATACAGAGGATGCGTGGGGTGGACAAGATGGATACAGAGGATGCATGGGGTGGACAAGATGGATACAGAGGATGCGTGGGGTGGACAAGACGGATACAGAGGATGCGTGGGGTGGACAAGACGGATACAGAGGATGCGTGGGGTGGACAAGATAGATACAGAGGATGCGTGGGGTGGACAAGATGGATACAGAGGATGCGTGGGGTGGACAAGATGGATACAGAGGATGCATGGGGTGGACAAGATGGACACAGAGGATGCATGGGGTACACAAGATGGATACAGAGGATGCGTGGGGTGGACAAGATGGATACAGAGGATGCATGGGGTACACAAGATGGACACAGAGGATGCGTGGGGAACACAAGATGGATACAGAGGATGCGTGGGGTGGACAAGATGGATACAGAGGATGCGTGGGGTGGACAAGATGGATACAGAGGATGCATGGGGTGGACATTAAAAAAAACAAGCGTTACGCCTCGGTTCCCCGTCGGTGAAGTGATGTGAGTTGACAAAGTGGAACACGCAGAAAACATGGAAGAGTCGATAATATTTGCAAGTGGGTTGGAGACACACCCACACACCAGATTAGAAGTTAGTAGTTCGTTTATTTTTCAAGATATTCCGCTCACAAGGGTACGTACACACGGACGGAGGGTAACACCATAGTCCCCCTTTCGCTCCGCGGTGCGACGGGGGACAAAAAAGGTGCAAGGTGGAATTCTAATATGGTATGATGGTCATCGAGGTGATGAAGCCACCGAAACAAAGCTTAGTTTTACACCTGTTATGTTATCTCACAATATTGTGGCATCGCTCGTGAGGCATACCTCAAAGTCATTTGCTTTGTTGAAATGGATGCAAAGAGTGCGGAAGAGCTCCGAGGTGCGCGTGACAGTGACGTCTTGAGATCTCATCGTTCCATCACCGAGAGCCTGCCGAGCAAATTTCTCCATCTGGATGTAGTAGAACTCACGGAAGTTACTAAACCACTTGATGAGTTGTGAGGTGATGCAGCGGTTAAACTGCTCAACCAGTAAAAGAGAAGAAGGAAGGGAAACATTCAAATTTACAGGATATTTTGTTTCTAGCAACAATAGTGTTTGTTCATGGTGCATTGATGTAAAATGCATCTAATCAGGACTTGATTAAACATTTGCTCAGGATGCTTCCATCATCTACGATATAAGAGAGATCTCTGTGTGTGTCTGTGTTTAGCCATTTTTCTCAGAGATGGCTGAACGGATCTTCGTCAAACTTTCATAGGTTCATCAGTGAGTGCCTGGGAGTGTTGTAGGCAAAAAAAAAAAAAAATTATTATTATTATTTTTTAAAAGATCGTTTTTTGGAGTTAAAAAAATAAAAATAAACCGCTCGATAGTGCCTAAGCCTTTTAAAATTAATGACAGTTATATACAAGTACACATTCGCATAAAGCCATAAATAAATACAAAACAATCACCGGACATTTGAATACAAATAAATCAAACAATTCCGGAAGTGTACGAAGTTGGTAGTACGGCTTCTTCTTCTTCCTGATCGGCATCACACTTAACTCAGAAACCTGATGAACGCCACATTCACCCACCAGCATATATATGAACCCCCTTCCTCTCCTGCCTCCCCCCCCCCTCCTCCCCTCCCCACCCCTGCCCCCCTCCCTCCCCCTTTCTCCCCTTCCCCTCTCTCCCCCTTCCGCACCTCACCCCCTCTCCCTCCATCCCCCTCCCCCTCCCCCCTCACCTTCCCTCCTCCCTCCCCCTCTCGCCCCACCCCCCTTCCACCTCCTTCCCCCCCTCCCGTTCCCCTCCCCCCTACCCCTCTCCTCCCCTTTCGCCCCTCCCTCCCCCTCCCCTCCCCTCCCTCCTCTCCTTACCCCTCCCATCTCCTCCCCCCTCTCCTCCCCTTTCCCCCCTCCCCTGCCCCTCCCTCCCACTTTCTCCCCTCCTCCCCTCCCCTCCCCTGCCCCCCTCCCTCCCACTTTTCTCCCCTTCCCCTCTCTCCTCCCTCCCTCCCCCTTCCCCACCTCACCCCCTCTCCCTCCCTCCCCTCACCCCTTCCCCTTCTCCCTCCTCCCCTCCCCTTCCCCCCCCTCCACTTCCTCCCCCTCCGCCCCCTCTCTCCCCTTCCCCCCCTCTCCCCTCCCCTCCCCTCGCCCCCTCCCTACCCGGCAACGCCGGGTACTTCTGCTAGTTTACTATAAATTAATGAGTTGTGTGTGTGTGTGTGTGTGTGTGTGTGTGTGTGTGTGTGTGTGTGTGTGTGTGTGTGTGTGTGTGTGTGTGTGTGTGTGTGTGTGTGTGTGTGTGTGTGTGTGGCATACTTTGCATTTCTATTAATTAATTACACATTACGCACTATTGAAATGTACGTTTTAACTCATTAGACTGCCAAGACCCCGTTGAACTCTGAAGACCCATTAAGACCCCTAAGGTCCTTAAGACTCCAAAGACTCAAAATACCCAAAAGTCCACAAGGACCAAAAAGACGCAGATGACTCAAAAGTCCCCAAGGACAAAAAGACCCAGATGACCATAACGTCCCCGAGGATCCAAAAGACCCAAAAGTCCCTGAGGACCCAAAAGACCCAGAGGATCCAAAACACCCAAATGACCCAAAAGTCCCCAAGGACCCAAAAGACCCCGTAGACCCAATGAAAATTTGGTCCAATGGACCGAGCAATGGACCGAGCCTTGACACATGAGCTCATTTCAAACACTATACAGGTCAGAGATGCCAACAATTTAGACACACGGTGGTACACTTTATCCAAGAGAATATAGACACCCAGACGTTTACCAAAAGACCTTGATGATTTCAGACACATTTTCAAATAACCGGTTTGTGTAATTTCTGCACTGATCTTGCCATTAGATGATTATCCTTCAAAGTACAAACACACGGCTGCTTCGGGCACACCAAGCATTCGCTTATATCCCATCTGTTCGATGTGCGCACTTTAAATTACTGTATGCTGCACACAAAAGCCTGTCTGCTGGCATGTCATTTATTATGCCAACCGAGGTCACCTTTCAGGCTGTCTTTGATTTAACACGTTCCTTGTCTATTTCTTGTGTCTGTGCTCATCAGCATGGACTGCTGGAATTTCTCTGCATTAAGACGCTGCTGCACTAAGGCACCAACTTAAGTGAATCAAATTGAAGTTTGCATTTATGTCTGATTTATAAAACCATTACCAATGAACCTCAATTTGTCCTCCAATATATACTCGTAAAATGTATATGTGTGCACGCGCACGCACACACATACATGCAAGCACACACATGCACATATGCACGCACACACATAATGTTAAGCATGCGTACAAAATAGTGCTGATTAGGAGAAAATATTGAATCAAATTAAAATTTTCTTTCAAACATAAATAAAAGAATCCTTCATGCACAAGTTGAATTTTCCATCTATAACTCGACCAAAGCAATTTTGCGCACCCAGGACCCAGGATGTAGAGCACAGTCCGGCTATCAACTTATCGAAACACTTTCCCCTGGTCATGGTTTGGTGAAGGAAACGACATCGTTTGCTTACTTCCATTGGCGGACTATGTTACAATGGCCCATAAACGAATTAGTGAAGCCCAAAGCTGACAAATTCTTTGAATGAACACTGCTGGGAATGCCCTTCACCGAAATTGGACATCAACCTGGCTTCCAGCAGACCATCAGCAGATTGGTTCGCAAACATCAATAAACCAATGACCTTAGCCTGGCATCAACCTGGATGCCCAGGGATGACCTCTAAATGAGAAAATGCACCCCCTGGCAGGCAGGTGTTGACACAAGCACGGGGTTGTGACATTGATGGCATCTTTCCCAGAGGATGTCCCCAAGAACTGCCCAGAACCGGATTCATGCTGCAGGTTGCAAAGCCAGGAGACTGATGAGACACCGTCTTCTCACCCTGGAACAAGAAGCAGACCACTCGGCATGGTGGTCTGCCATGACGACATGGTCGGCCATGCCGTCATGCCATGCCGACACTGGAATCTCACATCCTGGAGGAATATCCATTGGTCTGATGAGAAACAATTTCAGGTATATTTCAGGTTTGATGGCAAAATTTTAGCTCTTGCACGAGCCTCGACTTAGTATACAAATAAATAAATAAAAACCTAACACAGCCTATACACCCAATAACTTTGTAAAGGCCATCCTGTTTGAATGGCAGATCTGTTATGTTATAGGGCTGCCTGTTACGATTGTGAACCTGACCTTGTCGCTAACTGTACAATGTACAGGGTAACCTGACTGGCAAAAAGTACCACGGGGGCATTTTGGATCTTGAGTAGTAATTTCATACATGGTGAATCAGAATAATGTACAAACACTCTAAAGTGCTATATTTTGTAGACGCCATGATTAATTAGAATGAAAATTTCCGCATAATATAGTTCAGGCGAGCACTTAACATTAACTTAACTTAACATTCCTGGTTTTTTGCAGGGGGACCCCGAACTGATCTGCATGGAAAATAATCAACTCACATTTGAGCAGAGAAAAAAAACATCTCAAAGTGTTTTTATACATTATTCTGATTCACCCTGTATTTTGACAACCACCCACCTCTCACAAGACCTGTATTCATGGATGACAATGCCAGAGCTCACCGTTCTCGTGTAGTTACCGGCTTCTCGTGGTGTAATGGCATCACACCTCGCTCTTGCCAGCATGGAGTCCTGATTTATATCCAATAGAGCATCTTTAATATAATCTTGGGCATGTATTTAAGTAAATGGACCCTTCTATGGAGACTCTGGCACAGTTGGAGGCTTCTTAATGCACCAGCAATGGCAGCAACTCACTTTGCACTATGTCTGGCACCTTTTTCAGGGGATGAAGAGGAGGGTTGCAGCAGTCGTTCTAATGATGCTTATACACATTATTGACCTCTTGAGACATTCATTCCATTTTCATCATTGGATGTCATTATTGACTGGTCTTGGGCCCCAGATAACAGGATTTGTTGCCCACAGTCCCATTCTTATGTCAGCCTGTTTTTTTGTGTAAATTAGTGCCGTCACACATATACTCATTTTGTGATTTAAAATCAACAAAATCGCTGAATTTGTCTCGAGTCTTTTGTCGAACATGCATAATTCACCAAAGTATGGTTATATTTTTGATAAACATTATGGTTTCTGAATAATTTTATTGGTTATTGCTAGGATCCAGGAAAACGCAGCCCATGCTTTACTTTTCCCACATGTATACATACATATAGGCATATACATCAATACATAAAATACATATGCACAGTAATACACAGTGCACAAAAATACATATACACATCTGCATACACAGTAAATATATACGGCACCTATACATAACACACACCAGATCAGAAGTTGGTACTTCGCTTATTAGTCCCCTACCGGTGTACACCGGAGGAGGCTATAGGTTTGCACGCCGTCCCTCCGTCTGTCTGTCAGTCCGTCAGTCCGTCAATCCGTCAGTCCGTCAGTCCGTCAGTCCGTCACGCAAAGAACAGTTTTCCGGACTTTTTTTCTAAACGCTTAAAGCTAATGATTTCAAACTTGGCACATGGTTTCCTCATGATAAGTTACAGGTGAAGGTAGAACTTCACGACGTTTCGATCATGTTTAACAAAGTTATGGCACTTTGAACTTTGGTAATTCTGATAATTCTGATGATCCTTCACTCAGTGCCATTTTAAGTTTTAATTTCCTTTAAAAACCAATTTCTCTGCAATAATAGGACCGATTGAGATAAAAAATTTCACCATTTGATGGACTCGGTCTGTAGAATATTTTAATGGTAATTATGACGTCACAGGTCACGTGGTTCAGTCGCCATATTGTTTTTCGTGAAAACACGAAAACCCCTTTTTCTCTGCAACGGCTGAACAGATCGAGGCCAAACTTTGCAGGCAGAATCGCATACCCATGACGAACAAAAAAGTCAACGAGCATGACGTCATGAGTCACATGGTTTCAGAGTTATGACGTTTTTAAGCATGAACCTTTAAAACCGAGCTCCTCCCTCATTCTTGATCCAATCGAGGGGAAACTTCACAGATCTGTTCAGCACTAAAATGTCCTTTTGGAATTTGCGATAGGGCACGTGGTTTGGCAGATATCGTTAATTAAACGAAAATATTTTTTTAAATGGATATCTCTTGTTTATTCTCGAGTTCTCCTCAAGCCGCACTGCGCGTCCTCAGTCTCGTCTCGCGAACGTCAACAGCACGACACAGCGCGCGCGCTTTCCAGAGGGGCGGAGCCAAGCCGAGCAACATATATATATACACATCGATCATTGATCGTGAACCGGAAAATATAAAAAATTACTGATGGTTTCAGAGTTATGACGTTTTTAAGCATGAACCTTTAAATCCGAGCCCCTCCCTCATTTTTGATCCAATCGATGGGAAACTTCACAAATCTGTTCAGCATGTCAGTCTACTAAAATGTCCTTTTGGAATTTGCGATAGGGCACGTGGTTTGGCAGATATCGTTAATTAAACGAAAATATTTTTTAAAAATGGATATCTCTTGAATCGCCAGTACCTCAGACCGTGAGTTGGTAATAATTTATATAATTCACACAGTGCAATACGTGCAGGCCGCTGCACGGAGCGACCTTGCGGGCTTATCAACGAGGCGAGGTGTGACACACATGTGTCTCAGCATACCTCAGATAAAGTTTGAAAACCAGCATCAACCGTGCATAAATTTGCATATTCGATCATTTTTGACAAAGTTATGGCAGTTTGAACTTTGGTAGGGGACATGTATTGCAGCGCAATACTCAGAATGCTTGTTTTTCAAGATATTTCGCTCACAATGTTCAGACATATATATGGTGGCGGCCATCTTGGATTTTGACGTGGCGACCCAATTTTCAATAGCGTTCTTCCTTGTGCCTAGATACACCCACACACCAGATTAGAAGTTGGTACTTCGCTTATTTTTCAAGATATTCAGCTCACAAGGTTCAGACATACATGGCATCAGACATACATGGTGGCGGCCATCTTGTATTTTGATGTGGGTTGCACCCACACACCAAATTCGAATGCGGTCCTTCGCTTACGCACGCACGCATGCCCGCACACATGCACGCACGCCCGCACGCACGCACGCCCGCACGGACGGGCGGACGGACGTTCGTTGCACCCACAAACCAAATTTGAATGCGGTCCTTCACTTACGCACACACGCACGCACGCCCGCCCGCCCGCACGCACGCACGGACGGGCGGACGGACGGACACACGGAGGGAGGGGAAAACCGTAGTCCCCCTTTCGCTCCGCGGTGCGACGGGGGACAATAAAGACAGAGGGAAGATCACAGGGGCGATTTACACACTGGGGAATTATTCTTTAAGCCCTATAATTAATTAGCACAAAGCCACACCCCTTATGGCGACATGCAAACGCTCTTATCCAGACAGACGGCCTACTTAGTACATCGAGATTCTCCGCATCATACGGAGCATGTTAATTTATACGATTCTGACTTTCCTATGAGCTATTTCATGCCTACCCCCCACAAACATAACAATATATACAGGTATATTGTTGTGGATATGAGAATGTTTTTTTATTTTGTTGTTGTGGTAAAATGTTGTTGTAAAAGGTTGTTGTAAAATATCACCCCTCCTCCCTCCGTTTGTGGTTGTATAAAGGTCAAAGGGCGTTTCCGTAGTTAGTCCATAAAACATACATGCAGGACACGATATATCCTTTCTTTTGACAGTTATATCTTATTCTGTGTATTAGTGTAAGGCTGTGTCTTCCATTAATTGAAATACTCCATTGCACCAGTGAAAGAGATAGATTCCCTTCATTCCCATTCCCAAAACCTCCATTCCCCCTCTCGTCACTGCTGAGCCCTCGATTACCAATTACCTCCGATCCAATTGCCGCCATTAACCACGAGGCATTGAGTCGGAGAAGAAAGGCGTGTCGCACCTCGTCAGAGGGGAGGAGGGGCGCGCCCGCCCGTCGTCATCCAGGGCGGAGCCCGAGGGTCGCGCGACCAACCAGGGCCGAGGTGAGCACCCCCGATGGGCGTGTCCAAAGCGCCGGGGGCGTGATCGCTGGGGGCGCTATAAAAAGCGCAACCGGAAGTGAGTAGAGAGAGATGCACTCTGGGTTGGACTGAGTCGGTCGCAAAAGAGAGAGAAGGGTTGTTGAGGGAGAAGAGTTGGTTGAGGAGTTGGTTGCAAGGTTGTTGGTTGCGGTGAGGAGTCGGTGGTGAGGAGTGAAAGAAGCAAGGAAGAGTTGAGGGTTTGGACCAGACAAGTCCTGAGAACGTAGCGGACAGAGGCCGCAGCCGCAAGACCACCCAACCGCCAAAGGGGGCCTGAACGGCGGTTTGGAGCAGGGCCAAAGAGGACCGGCGGCTGCTGAACGCGCCGGTTGTGCTGCGGGACCCCCCCTTGGACCTCTCCCTCTCCCTCCAGCCATCCACCTTCTGCCATTCCTATCATCAATTCCCCGCGTGAGTCAGTGTTCTGTTTGTGCTGTCCTGGGTTAGTTAAGTCTGTAGATAAGCTAAATTTGCACTGTGTCATCTGCGTCTTGTACTTGTAAATAAACTGAATTGCTTTTTGTTGCTTGTGTGTAAATAGTAAATAAATTCAGTAGTAATATTTCAAACCTTTTGTCTTTCGTCTTGGCCTTCTTTTTCCTCTTTGCATTCGTCGCCTTTGTCTTTTCCCCATTGGGCAGCTACGGTGCGATCCGGCCAAAGTCTGGGTGAATCGGGTGAGTTTTTGTTAGGTCGCGGTTTTAAACCACCGCTCGGTCTATAACATCATAACCGCGATCTGTAACAATTGGTGTCTGGGAGTGGAATTCGGGTCCCGAACCAAATTTTTAAAACATCTAAAAAAAAATTTTGGTCAAAATTACGAGCTGCCGAAATTTGGTTTTTTTTAAGCAAAACCCGAATTTTGAAATCGCGCCATGGCTGTTCAAGGCGACGGGATGCCGGTGGGAGAGATAGACGGGGTAGAATCGACCCAGGACTTAGGAAAAAAAATGGTGGAGGAGAGTAAAGAAGGTGTGGTTGCGGGAATATCAGGTGCACAAAATGGCAGCCTCCCGTACGTGACGGCGATAGCCGGACCCGCAGTGCCAATGGACTGGGGTGTTTGCATGATGCATTTCAGTGCCGCTCTGAGGGGTGACAGTAAGGGATTTGATGCAATGATGGCTACCCAGGGGCTAGACGCGGAAAAAGCGAGGCACGAAGCAAGGTACAACCCGATTGGATTTGAGGAGCAAATAAACGCCACGGTAAAAAGAATACAGGAAGACATTGACCGCAGGTTGGGCGAGCAGGTCCCACGGGTGCACGGGGAGGTAACGCGTGTCGAAAAGCGCTGGTTGAGCGAAGCGGAGGAAAGCACGGGTACAATGACGGGGGTAGAAATCGCGACACGGGGTTTGGAAAAGCCGGCGACCGATGAAGTAGAGGGAATTTTATTAAAGCCAACAGTCGCCGAGGTTAATAAAGAAAAAGCAGTAGCGGGAATTAAAATTGAAGAGATGACGGAGGTAACCCGGGAATTGCAGGGAGAAATGGATTATGTACAAAGTCCCTGCTCAAATCATGATGCTGTACTCGCTAACCCGAATGGAAGTTTGCAGGTTCGCGTGGAGAAAAGGATCCCCCAGGTGAGTCGTGCTGTATATTGTGCGGGTAGATTTTGCAGGAGGATGTTTAGCGACAAAAGAATTTTCGCGCGCTTGGGATCGAGGAAGCATCCGGGCGTTGGTGAAGGGTCCCGTGTGAGTGGAAATGGCACGCGTGGGAGGAAAAAGTGTGCGTCGGCGAGTGGGTGTGTTATAAAGTGTGGGAGTGAAACCGAGTGCGAGCGAGAATGCACGTCGGGGTGTACGGCGAGTGACACGAATAGTGAGTTGGTGGTGGCGCAGGTGCGAGAGGGCACATCGGAGCGCGAGTGTGAAACCGAGTGCGAGCGAGAATGCACGTCGGGGTGTACGAAGTGTGACACGAATAGTGAGTTGGTGGTGGCGCAGGTGCGAGAGGGCACATCGGAGCGCGAGTGTGAAACCGAGTGCGAGCGAGAATGCACGTCGGGGTGTACGGAGTGTGACACGAATAGTGAGTTGGTGATGGCGCAGGTGCGAGAGGGCACATCGGAGCGCGAGTGTGAAACCGAGTGCGAGCGAGAATGCACGTCGGGGTGTACGAAGTGTGACACGGAGAGTAAGGTGGTGGTGGAACGTGTGCGAGAAAGCACACCTGAATTGGTCATGGCGCGGGTGTGGGAGAGCCCATGTGAGCGCGTTAGTGGGTGGATGCAAGAGTGCACGCCCATGGTGAGTGTTACGGAGGACGTAACGGAGGAGAGGTGTGGACCGAAGTGTGCGCAAGAGGTGTGGTGTGTAACAGAGAGAGCGTTGGTGGAATGTACGGACGGCGTTGGAACGCCAGGTTTTGTGAGGGTGAAAGGGGTAGCGTATGCTTGTAAGCATGCAAGTGAAGCATCGATGGTAACCGGTTTAGTGGTTAGAGCGACGGATAGCCGATGCGAGCACTCGGTGCGAGGGGTGCTTGGTTGGGTGCGAGGCCCGGCGTCGATCGAAGCTGCGTCGTTTCTCTTCGAAGCGTCGTTGCCGATTCGGGCTTGGCCCCGCCCCACACGGTCGAGTCCGGGCTTTGTCGGGCGAGGCGACCGGTCCGGTTCGAGGGCGAGTGGGAGGAAGCGGAACGGTGCCCCCTCGTGGGGACGGGGTTCCGACCGGGGGAGATGGAGCCATCGGGCCCGGGACCGCAAGGTGCCGCGCCGAGATGGTGCGTGGAATCTCGGTCCAACCAAACCACCTCCCTTGAACCGAAAGCCGGACGGATTCAACCTGCAGGCGACCAAACCACCCGAATTCATTGCTCGGCTTTACGAACCGAGTTTAATGATGTCACGGCGCACCGAGAGGATCTAATAAGTAGACGGATGATGAGGATAGTGTTTCGGCCCCAAAATTAGAGAAAAACAAAATTTGATGATTGGCAAAGGATTGGCAGTAATGATTGGCAGATGATGGGCAGTGATTGGCCAAATTTTTGATTTGT
Source organism: Myxine glutinosa (assembly GCF_964187855.1). Lineage (NCBI taxonomy): Eukaryota > Metazoa > Chordata > Myxini > Myxiniformes > Myxinidae > Myxine > Myxine glutinosa. Next base: position 207,334,823 of record NC_136265.1, read on the forward strand.
TGAAATTTGATGTGCAAAATTGGTAGTGAGCGATGGGCCCGGTGGGTAAGGCTGGCATCCCTGCCACCCTTCCCAGGTGGGGGCAAAGGAGCTATAGTTTATGGGGTGTATGGCAGTGAAAACTAGCCCGGGTGGGTTAGGTTATATGGATAGGGCCCTAGAAGATGACATTAGGTAACGTTAAGTTTAGTTAGTGACTGATACCTGTAGTGGGGACGCAGGTAGATTAGTGTGGATGATAATGACGTGGGAGCGCAATAGTTTAAAGGGACGACTGGGAAGCGCAAGTTTCAGAAGGGAGTAGTTAGCTGAGATGATGCCGTGTGTGTGAGGATTGAACAGGTGAGAATTGGACAGGTGTGATTGCACAGGTGTGCAACTGAACAGGTGTGTGGAGCAGTGTATGAGGGAGTAGTGGTGATTGTGTGTTGTGTTGACCAACTGGTCCAGGAAGAGGAGGAGGGTGCAGGTGGCACCAGGTAGGATTGCACAGGTGTGCAACAACAGGTGTATGTGGTTGTATGGAATAAATGGTATGGAGTAGTGGAATGGATGGTAGTGGAGTGAGAATGGTGGAAATTGTGGAGTGGAGTGGATGGTGCAAAGGTGTGAATGGGGGAAGAGTGGACCCCCATCACGGATACCCGGGGCGGGTAGTGTAAGTGTTAGGTAGAGGGTACAGGTAAATTGTAGTTGGATATTGGCATCTGTGGTGCGGGTGACAGAATGGTATGTGGATGGGTGCGTTGGTGTTGTGGAAATGGCTGGGCGTGTAGCCTGTTAGTGTGTGTAGTTGGTTGGGCGCTCCACCACTGTGAGGATGTCGGCCAGGTGAGGCCGCAGGTGGGCTCTGGGAGCCGGTAGTAGTTGTTGTGGATGGGGCCCGAGGATCCGGAGGACGGACCCGGGTAGCCCAGTGCCAGAGGGCACCGAGTGGGGTGACAGAGCCAGGAGGGGCCTGCCCCAGTTAGATAGGTTAGGGTGAGGAGCTAGGTAAGCTCGGGTGGCAACTGCAGTGGTGGAGGTGTGCAGGTGGGTAGACCCACTGGGAGAGGTACACGTCGCAGCCCAGAAATTGTGCTAGAGCACCGGGAGATGAATCGGGGGAGTGAGACCCCAAATTGAGAAGCACCACAGTTTGGCCAATGGGAATTGGTTTTTAGAACCCATAGTGTAAGAGGGCCAATGGTTTGGCCGGAGAAAGAACCCGGGTAGTGTAAAGTGTGTTAAAATCATTTAGAGGATAGTTAGGATGAAGGATCTCCTCGCACCATCTGCATCCACTCACCTGAGGTGACAGGTACTCCACACCATGCCATGTTTAATTATTTTTACTGTGCAAATGTTTGGAATGTGAGACGCATCATGACGTGGGTGTGACATTGTGCGTAATTCCATCTCTTCCTCCTTATGAGGATTGATGATGAATTGATGATGGCAAATTTTTGAAGTAGAGGGATTGTGGTGACGAATTTGGTATAGGGGAAATATGGGGAAGACGTGACAGTAGTGACGAATTGGTAATGTGTAGATTTTGTACATATGGCGTAAGGGCAAGGGTAGGCTAGGTGACAGGGGGGTGACGTACGGTAGGGACGAGCTTTCTCACTTCGCCCTCCGTACGCATTTTGCCTTGCATTGCCTTTTTGACGTGTACCCTTGAGACCTTACCCCTCGCTCATCTGTCTTGTCCCCCCTTTTTGTCTCCCACATGAGGACCTGAGCGCCGTTGGGCGCCGAGGGGAGCGTGCGTGGGTCGGCCATTGTGCGCCCGAAATTCCCAGAACCAGCTGTCTGCATCGATGCACCACGTTATGGACCACATGTCAGTGGCCGAGCACCACTTATGGACCCCATGGGTTGGGGCAAGGCCCCTCTGCTGGAACCGGCCATGAGGGCCCGAAATCTTGCTGGCGGACCTTGGCCACAGGGCACCGATGCCCCACAGGTGAACCACACTAGTCGGCCCTGTGGGCCATAAATAAAATCAAATAAAAAAAGGACACATTGGGCACACTTTATTGAAAATAGGCCGCCAGTAAGCAAAGCAAAAGAATGACAACATCTGGAAGAACAAATAATAACCAGCAGAGGGAGCCGAAGAGCAAGAGATCACCTGCAGGGTTTGGGTTTGTTGGATTTATTTTATTGATGAACAGTGGTGACTGCACTGATTGGTGCTTGAGGGTGTGTTGGTGCGTTATAGGTGCTTTCATGGTGCATTGATGCAGAGCAGACTGTCCTCCCCCCAGAAAGAACAATTACAGGTCCTGGGTTAGTTTTGTAAATAAAAATAGCGTCAATTGTAAATAATGCTTCCCACCGTCAGTGTGTAGTTTGAAGACCATTCCGCAATTCGGTTAACTGTGGGCGTAAGTCTGTTAGGCAGGGTGCAATGGAGCAGCGGGACACATTTATTTATGTTTTAAAACTGTCGCACTCAGGGTCAGGCTAAAAGTAGAGGGAACTACACCTACATGCCACACTAAGGTAAAAGTAATAGGCCCGGGACGTGCCTAAGGGGAGGAGGGTGCAGTGTTGTGGATATGAGAATGTTTTTTTATTTTGTTGTTGTGGTAAAATGTTGTTGTAAAAGGTTGTTGTAAAATATCACCCCTCCTCCCTCCGTTTGTGGTTGTATAAAGGTCAAAGGGCGTTTCCGTAGTTAGTCCATAAAACATACATGCAGGACACGATATATCCTTTCTTTTGACAGTTATATCTTATTCTGTGTATTAGTGTAAGGCTGTGTCTTCCATTAATTGAAATACTCCATTGCACCAGTGAAAGAGATAGATTCCCTTCATTCCCATTCCCAAAACCTCCATTCCCCCTCTCGTCACTGCTGAGCCCTCGATTACCAATTACCTCCGATCCAATTGCCGCCATTAACCACGAGGCATTGAGTCGGAGAAGAAAGGCGTGTCGCACCTCGTCAGAGGGGAGGAGGGGCGCGCCCGCCCGTCGTCATCCAGGGCGGAGCCCGAGGGTCGCGCGACCAACCAGGGCCGAGGTGAGCACCCCCGATGGGCGTGTCCAAAGCGCCGGGGGCGTGATCGCTGGGGGCGCTATAAAAAGCGCAACCGGAAGTGAGTAGAGAGAGATGCACTCTGGGTTGGACTGAGTCGGTCGCAAAAGAGAGAGAAGGGTTGTTGAGGGAGAAGAGTTGGTTGAGGAGTTGGTTGCAAGGTTGTTGGTTGCGGTGAGGAGTCGGTGGTGAGGAGTGAAAGAAGCAAGGAAGAGTTGAGGGTTTGGACCAGACAAGTCCTGAGAACGTAGCGGACAGAGGCCGCAGCCGCAAGACCACCCAACCGCCAAAGGGGGCCTGAACGGCGGTTTGGAGCAGGGCCAAAGAGGACCGGCGGCTGCTGAACGCGCCGGTTGTGCTGCGGGACCCCCCCTTGGACCTCTCCCTCTCCCTCCAGCCATCCACCTTCTGCCATTCCTATCATCAATTCCCCGCGTGAGTCAGTGTTCTGTTTGTGCTGTCCTGGGTTAGTTAAGTCTGTAGATAAGCTAAATTTGCACTGTGTCATCTGCGTCTTGTACTTGTAAATAAACTGAATTGCTTTTTGTTGCTTGTGTGTAAATAGTAAATAAATTCAGTAGTAATATTTCAAACCTTTTGTCTTTCGTCTTGGCCTTCTTTTTCCTCTTTGCATTCGTCGCCTTTGTCTTTTCCCCATTGGGCAGCTACGGTGCGATCCGGCCAAAGTCTGGGTGAATCGGGTGAGTTTTTGTTAGGTCGCGGTTTTAAACCACCGCTCGGTCTATAACATCATAACCGCGATCTGTAACAATATATATCATGCATAATTATGCACATTATACAATTATTGTCCCCCGTCGCACCGCGGAGCGAAAGGGGGACTATGGTTTTCCCCTCCGTCCATGTGTGCGTCCGTCCGTGCGTGCGTGCGTGCGTCTGTTCGTCCGTGCGTGCGTATGTGCATGCGTAAGCGAAGGACCGAATTCTAATCTGGTGTGTGGGTGTATCTCGGCATAAGGAAGAACGCTATTGAAAATTGGTTCGCCACGTCAAAATCCAAGATGGCCACCGCCATGTATGTATGAACCTTGTGAGATGAATATCTTGAAAAACAAGCATTCTGAGTATGGCGCTGCAATACATGTCCCCTACCAAAGTTCAAAGTGCCATAACTTTGTCAAAAATGATCGAATATGCAAATTTATGCTTGGTTGATGCTGGTTTTCAAGCTTGATCTGAGGTATGCTGAGACACATGTGTGTCACGCCTTGCCTTGTTGATAAGCCCGCAAGGTTGCTCCGTGAAGCGGCCTGCACGTATTGCACTGTGTGAATTATATAAATTATTACCAACTCATGGTCTGAGGTACTAGCGATTCAAGAGATATCCATTTTTGTATTAAGTATTTTCGTTTAATTAACGATATCTGCCAAACCACGTGCCCTATCGCAAATTACAAATGGGCATTGTAGTAGACCGACATGCTGAACAGATCTGTGAAGTTTCCCCTCGATTGGATCAAAAATGAGGGAGGGGCTCGGTTTTAAAGGTTCATGCTTAAAAACGTCATAACTCTGAAACCGTGTGACGCATGACATCATGCTCGGTGACTTTTTTGTTCGTCATAGGTATGCGATTCTGCCTGCAAAGTTTGGCCTCCATCTGTTCAGCCGTTTCAGAGAAAAAGGGGTTTTTGTGTTTTCACGAAAAACAATATGGCGGCCGAACCACGTGACCTGTGACGTCATAATTGCCATTAAAATATTCTACAGACCGAGTCCATCATATGGTTAAAATTTTATCTCAATCGGTCCTATTATTGCAGAGAAAATCTTTTCTAAAGGAAATTAAAACTTAAAATGGCACTGAGTTAAGGATAATCAGAATTATCAGAATTCCCAACGTTCAAAGTGCCATAACTGTCAAAAATGATCGAAATGTCGTGAAGTTCGAACTCGATCTGTAACTTATCATGAGGAAACCATGTACCAAGTTTGAAATCATTAGTATTAATTGTTTAGAAAAAAAAGTCCGGAAAACTGTCCTTTGCGTGACGGACTGACGGACTGACGGACTGACAGACTGACAGACTGACGGACTGACGGACGGAGGGATGGTGTGCAAACCTATAGTCCCCTCCGGTGTAGACCGGTAGGGGACTAATAAGCAAAGTACCAACTTATAATCTGGTGTGTGGGTGTATCTAGGCATAAGGAAGAACCCTATTGAAAATTGGGTCACCACGTCAAAATTCCAAGATGGCCACCGCCATGTATGTCTGAACCTTGTGAGTGGAATATCTTGAAAAATAAGCGCAGTACCAACTTCTAATTTGGTGTGTGGATGTATCTAGGCATAAGGAAGAACGCTATTTAAAATTGGGTTGCCACGTCAAAATCCAAGATGGCCGCCTTGCGTCTTCCACTTTGTCAACTCGCATCACTTCACCGACGGGGGACCTAGGCGTAACGCTTGTTACAATTAAAAAGGCCGCCAAACAACACCAGCGATGTAATGTACTCATTCGCTCACCACGCCGCCAGGTCCGACAGAAACATCATTTGCCAATCGGCAAGGGAACGACGTCATCCGAACTTCCTGAACAGGGATTAGACTCCACCCACCGACGACTCGTAACAAGGAGGCCACGTCCCAGCCTTCATGATTGGTGGAGGCACAATGGTATGATTGAACAGAGCTCGGTGATTGGACAGAGTGTGACGTCAGCGTGGAACATTCGAGAGCTGGGAGAGGAAAAAGATGCCGTCTCGCCATCTTGGTCTCTCTTTTGAGCTGGCTTTCAACGAGGACAATGGTGTGCCTTTCTTTCTTTCTTTTTCTCTTTCTCTCTCTCTCTTCTGGTCCTGCCATTCATTGGAGGTGGTAAGCCCTTTGTGTGGTAAGAAGCTACACAAGGTAAGCCCTTTGCTGTTTTGAACCTTACCTGAGTTCCTCCACAGCTATAGACATTTACAAGTAGCACATGCATGAGAACCCAAATGCAACATGCACGCATCAGGCATAAGACTTCTTTCATCGTTTGTTAGTGAGTTGTCAGCGACAGCTTAGACATAACTATGCACTACTGAGGCTGGTAAATATGTAGCATGTGCAATGTTGATAGCAGTCAACATATTGTTGCGTCAGAGTGGTCCTTTAACCCAAACGGCTCTCAGCCGGATGGTCCAATACTATTCACAAATCCAAAAATGGTGTTTATAATACTGCATTCATCTAATACAGAGATTCCCCAAGGTTCACCCAAACAATGCTGAACTTGGCAGCACAATGTGCAGGAGGCAAGAGGTGGGAAAATACTTCTTATAGTCAAAATTGTTGTTTCTTTACAATGATAGTCGTTGCCAAAAATATTGCCACCCTTGCACTTTTTTCAAATAACTCACAATTTTGTCGAAAAAGAAGTTGAAATTGACAAAATTATTTGATCTCCACAATTCTATATTTCACTGTTAATATTACAGAACCTTTGTTTTTGATTCAGAACTTAATATATCCTTTTAAATCAGAAAATAAAAAGAAATGGCATTGACAAAATTATTGACACCTGACACTTAATATTTGGTAGGACAGCCTGTGGATAAAATAACTGCAGTCAAGCACTTCCTATAGCCATGAATGAGCTTCCTCCACCTCTCTACTGGCAGTTTGACCCACTCCTCCTGTGCAAACTGCTCCAGTTCTCCCAGATTTGTAGGGTGCCTTCATCCCAACTGCTGTTTTCAGATCTCCCCAGAGGTGTTCAATGGGATTTAGATCTGGACTCATTGCTGGACACTTCAGAACAGTCCTGCGTTTTGTCTTGAACCATTCCTGGGTACTTTTTTTGAAGTGTGTTTGGGGTCATTGTCCTGCTGCTAGACCCATGACCTTTGACAGAGACCCAGCTTTCTGACACTGGGTTGAACATTGCAATCCAAAATGCCTTGGTAATCTCCTGATTTCATGATGCCATGCACCCATTCAAGGTATCTAGTGCCAGAGGCAGCACAGCAGCCCCAAAACATCACTGAACCTCCTCCATGTTTGACTGTAGGGAAGGTGTTTTTTTCTTTGAAGGCTTCATTTTGTTTTCTCTAAACATAGAGATGATGCGTTTTACCAAAAAGCTCTAATTTGGTCTCATCTGTCCACATGACATTCTCCCAGAAGGATTTTGACTTTTTCAGATGTGTTTTGGAAAACTCCAGTCGGGCTTTCTCAGCAGTTGGGTACTCCTGGGTCTCCTACCATAGAACCCCCTTTCATTGAGTTGGTGACAGATGGTGCAAGTTGAAACTGTCGTACCTTGGGTCTGAAGGTCAGCTTGAATATGTTTGGCAGTTGATCGACGTGCTTTCTCCACCATTCGAACAATCCTTCGCTGTAATCTTCGATCAAGTTCTCTCTTGCGGCCACGTCCAGGGAGGTTGGCTAAAGTACCATGGGCCTTAAACTTCCAGACAACATTGCGTACGGTGGCCATAGGAACATCAATGTATCTGGAGATGGACTTGTATTCTTGAGATTGTCCATGCTTGGCTACAATCTTGTGTCTGACCTCCTCAGACAATTCTTTGGTTTTCTTTCTTTTCTCCATCCTCATTGACACGGTGACACCAAACAGCAGAATGACTCCTTTTCTCTATTCAAACAGTTTGAATCAGTGATTTTTATATTGCAGGCACCTGCAACACACCACAGGTGAGTTCAATTCCAAAGCAAAGGAAAATCACCTGCTTGAAATCTAATTATTTATAACAACTTCTAAAAGGTGCCAATAATATTGTCTGGGGCATTTTAGGATTTATGTGTGGAATAAGCTAAGATTTAGTAATTTTGTCAGCGTTTTTTTGTTTTTGTTCCACTACAAACCAAAGAAATACATATGTGGATCCCAAAAGGTTTTTTAATTTCAACAATTTTCTGGAGATGGTGCATTATTTGAATAAAGTGCAAGGGTGCCAATATTTTTGGCCACGACTGTATATGAGAATAAGCGTTAGCGTGACAATCAATAAGTATGGCACAGATCTGCCAGTCGATAGACACAGATAGGGATGAGGGCCATGCAAGCTTGTATACACAAGAGAAATAAAGCCTAGCACAAATAAGGCACCGAATACAAGACTTGCACATGCTCCAATGGGACAGGCGAGGGCTTGAGGTAGGCACAAAGCTGGTGGCGTGCAGGGGTGACGATGGTTGTGACTGCAATGTGGCAATGGTTATATCTGCAGTGTAGCCCAGGGTGTGGAGGTGAAGGGTCACAAAGGTGATGCAAGGTGATGTCCTCCCGACTCTCTTCACAGCCCGATGTGACCAGTGATGGAAGCAGAGAGAGATGTTGTTCTCCCGATGGTGCAGCTTCACCTCCATGACTAGAACTAGAACTGAATTATGAACTGGTTACAAATGTTCATGTTCAACTCTACTGTAATCACACAGATAATAAACTGAATAATAAACTGAACTGCCAAAGCAAATTGGGAACGAATATTGAACTGCCACGCTCAGGAATGGTTGTTGCCATCATAAACTTTGGCACCACCCTTCAGGGCGGCACGTCCCCACTCATTGGCCGTCTGCTTCTGTCCACGTGCCATCTTTGGGCTGTCCAGCCCCACGTGGCGGTCGCAATAAAAAGTATTATCTGCAACGTCTGAAACCAATCTCTCCGCCATGGCTTGCTGTCCAATGGCCAAACAGTGCATGCTGTTTCCTCCGAAAGTGCAATGCACTTTCCAGTTGTGCCTTTATGCCTAAGTCCTCACCCGGACTCGCTCAAAAACAGGAAAGGGCATACCCTGTGTAGCTTTCATTGGTTGCTTTATGCAGCCTTTTTTTTGACCGGAAGGGCCGATAGATCTCTCTTTATTTCCAGGTTAATTTCCAGCAATGTGAATCGTGAATACAGGGAAATTATGAATTCACGAAATCATGTTCTGAATGTTTGTTAAAACCAAGGTGCCCGATACAGAGGTTTGACCATATTTGTAAACATACTATACTTTAAGACTTGCCGTAGTATATCGTCTGTAAACAATAAATGTTTATGACTTCTTTCCACTCACTGTACCTCACTGTAAACAACACAAACACCCAGATACTTCTGAAATCCTAATACTATAAAACGGAGAAACAACAGCTCCCTCCGGGGGCGATCGTGCCCGTACAAGATCATGTGACGTCTCATTGTCTTGGGTTATGTGGCCCATTGTGAGCAGAGCGAGGAAACACTGGCCGACTTTTGTTTATGGATATTTTCATTTACATAATTTTCCTGGGGTGTTGGCTGTAGGTTACATCAGTAGGAAAAATTTCAGCTTTCGAGCCCACCTAAAAAGTACTAAATATTCATATGAGTGAGGGAGTAGTTAGAAACAAGTATGGGAGAAGCCCGAGAACATATAATGGGAGAAACGTGCAAGAGTCATGCCCAAGCACCACACTTTACATGTGGGCCCACAAATGATCAAATGGTGATCGGCCAATAAGACCGCGAGGCAGGAACATTGATGTTCCCTATTTTTCCACCTGCTATGATGGTTTGACTACCTTAACACAGTAGTTCTTTCACACAATTCCAAGACAAGTTGGCATCCCCAAGCTAGTGCTCAGAATTTATTACAAATGATGAGGAGATAAAATTAAACGGAGCAACAATGAACCCAATGGTATTCAATAAATTACAAAGGAAGATATGAGGCTCAAAATCTCAATGAAGCTTCAATGAAAGACAACACCTAACACACACTTAATGATAATGATATACTTCTGGAGTATGAACGTACATCTGTAAAAACAAAGGGATGGCTTGGATGGTGGGAGAAGCAAGAAAATAGAAGTAAGCTGTGAGCTGAGGCAAATGATAATTACACAAGATAACGGGTAGGAGGGGCGGTGGGAGAAGACGGCGCATCATTGCATCTTGCATTGGTTTGTCAGAAGGCGGTCATGTACGGAACAAACCTCAATTGAACGACAGAAAAGGCATGGCCATCTCGCAATGCTCAGGCTGAAATCAGCCCTTGGTGCTGCCGGGTTCACAGTAATCCTCACTGTGATCAGTTTGCACAACCAATTGACCAGAGTGATCCCATGGGAGAGAAAGCCATGAAGAGAGAGGGAGCGCAAAAGCACCACGCCTCAAACTGAACTTTTTGTCCAAATGTCCCTCCTAACTGCAGCTACTTATTTCTATTCTGACCAAGCTGTGGGGGGAGTTTTCACACATCCGGGCATGAAATATGCCTTTGTGTGCCCAAATAGAAGACGAAGGATGAAACTTTGAGAGGATGAAAACAGCTCACAGGGTGCTGGGACCCATAGAAAACAAGAACTTATGGGGAGTATAAAGCAAAACTGAGCAATGGAGGGGATAGTAGATTCACGGGATGCATAATTAATTCATAACCTCATGCACAAACACACAGATTAGATTAGTAGACACAGCATTCACTTTTGAACAAGAATGACCGCAATGTTATCACAACATGCGTCACAAAAAATATATATATATATTCACCTCTCCTGTTCACTCAACTCCCTCATCCTTGCTGTTGAAGGTATTATACAATTAATCTCCGAGGGCCTTCATGGTTTGCTTCAATATCAATTACGAGTCTGACGGACAGCTGGGTCTGGTTTCAGGTAACTAGTGTACCCACTCCTAACAGGAGTAGCAGGAAGGGTTATGTTATTATCCTCTGTGGGGTATATAGATTACAGTAGATCTAGGGTCGGGCCTCAAGAATGTCAGAGGTGTGTGTATTCAGTTGGCAAGTTTCCAACCTCCCGCTCTCACGCTTGTAATAAACCTTTTGTTCATAAAAACTTGTACGCGATCATTCATGGGATTCATTAAGCGCGAGGGAATTGGCTTTGCAAATCCGCAAACGGGCTGATTAGGAAATGCGCATCTGGCACCGTTCAAAAATTACCTAACGCTATCTTAATTAAAAACTTAATCATCATGCAGTGACCGAAACAAAGCCAAAGGCAATTTGATGCACCAAAGCCGGCCAGTGTATAATAAGCAGAGGCCTATATCAGCCAAATGTGCTAGGTCCACCAGGAAACAAGATGGCGGCAATATCATTTCATCTCAGCACTATTATGGGAGGAGTCAAGCAACAGATGTGGGCGTGTTCGGCAAACTGCCTGACCAATGCGTGCACGTTTCAAAAATCGACCCCCCCACCAACAACAGCAACAATGCAAAGCTCTTGTATACCTGTGACATGTCGCAGGTAAAAAGAATAAATGTGCCCAAATTTACACATGGGAGTTGTGACCTCCTGTCGTTTATGCATACAATACAACAACACAACAACATGCATTTTAAGGCCATTTTCCCTGCAAGAGCGGGGGTTAGCCTAACGGTCCCCATGACAATCTTTTCCATTTTGCCCTATTTTCTGCATCTCTCCTTGTTAACCCCCTTGCCCGCATTTCTTCTTCCACCATCTTTAGCCAAGTCTTTCTCGGTCTTCCCGTCCTCTACTTCCTTCTACATTCATTTCCATCACTCTTCTCAACCAGTCACTTTCATCCTTCCTCAACACATGACCAAACCATCTCAACCTGTTCCTCTTCACAACATCAATCACAGGCAATATTCCCATCATCTTTCGCAATTCATCATTTGTCTTCCTCTCTCTCAACGATACTCCGCACATCCACCGAATCATTCGCATTTCCACCCTTTCCAGCCTTCGTTGCTGCTCTACGTTCATTACCCATGTCTCGCTCCCATAAATCATAACACTTCTCACACATGCAGCATACACCTTTCCCTACGGCTTCAACGACACTCCCCTCCTCATCAACATGCCACTCAGTTCCCGAAACTTCTTCCATGCACATCTCACTCTAGCAACCGTTGCCGAGTCTGAGCCACATTCTCCATTCAGCATGTCTCCGAGGTAGCAAAATGTTTTCACACCTTCCAGCTTCACGCCGTCTCCAACATCCAACTCAACATTTCCTCCATCTGCAGCTCCCTCTGTGCACACCTTACATTTGAATGTAGCTGCCACACTGGTTAATGACCCTCTCAGACCACTACATTTTTGATGAACCCACTCAGTGCACATTGTACATTGAATGGAGTTCACTCCAACACCCTTCCTGCACACAGCACATGGCCACTTCCCAGTTCTTTCCACCTCACCACATGCTTTACCACTTGCCATCACCTTCTTCTTTCCGATATTCACCTTCATACCTTTGCCTCCATACATTCCTTCCACTTGTTCATCTTTTCCTTCAGTCCATCCATACTTTCCGCAACACCAGATCAACTGCATACAACAACTCCCACGGTAAACCCTCCTTTACGTTCTGAGCCAGCACCTCCATCACAGCTACAAATAGTAGTGGACTTAGTACCGACCCCTGATGCACTTCCACCTTCACCTCAAACTCACCACTGTTCCCGTCCTTCGTCATTACAGCTGTGCGCGCTCTTTTGTACATTGCCATCACTACTCTGATCAACCATTCCTCCACTCCTAACTTCCTCAATGCCCATGTCACTACTTCACGTGGAACCCTATCGAATGCTTTCTCCAGATCAACAAACCCAAGAAACAACTTCTTCCTCATCTCCATGTACTTCTTCTGCAACTGCCTCACAATAAAGAGCTTGTCTGTCGTTCCTCTTCCTGGCATAAATCCAAACTGCATTTCGTCGATCTTCACCTTCTTCCTTATCCTCCTCTCCAACACCCTTTCCAATACCTTCATTCCATGCTCCAATAACTTTATCGCTCGGTACGAGCCACACTCCAGAGGGTCACCTTTCCCGTTGTATAGAGGGACGAGGGTACTCGGTTCCCAATCCACTGTGATGCGGCCTTCTTTCACCACCAGATTACAGATCTCTGTCATTCTCTTCACACCCCAACTTCCTGCTGCCTTCAACATATCTCCCACAACTGCCGTCGGCCCTCCCGCTTTTCTACTCTTCATTGCTTTTATCACTTCCTCAACTTCCTTCTCAGTTATCTTCTCTGCCGGTCCTAAAACTGGGTTACTCTCCATGTTGCCATCCCATTCATTCTCTGTATTCAACAGCATTTCCATATATCTTTTCCATCTTCCTTTAATTCTATCTGGGTCCACAACGATTTGTCCCACTTCATCCTTCAAACAACTCACCCCCATCACATCACACCTCTCTTTCGCTATGTGCTTTGAAATCCTGAATACCACTCTCTGACCCTCTTCCGAATCCAAGCGTTCTCCGAACATTTTCCTACATGCCTCCTGCGCCTTTGCTACCTCTTTCTTTGTAGCCTTCTTGGCTGCCTTATAACTTTCATGCTGTGCTTTTTCTGCTACCATGCCCTTTGCCTTTTGTCACCCCTTGAAATTCTTCCTCTTCTTGTCAATCCTCTTTCCAACTTCATCATCCCACCACCATGTTTCCGAGTGCCTCGGTGGTCCTTTTGTCCATCCACATACCTCACCAACGGCTCCCAACAGACTATCTTTCATTGACATCCAACCACTTTCAAGCTCAACCACATCATCCTCTACCCTACTCAGCCTCTCTTTTAATGCCTCCCTTACTGTCACCTCTTTCAACCTCCACACCTTCATTCTCGGTTGGTACTTCACCTGCCGAGGTCTCCTCACACCTTTCACCCTTATGTCGCAGACAACCAAGTGGTGCTGTGAAACAGCCTCCTCCCCCGGGATCACCTTTGTGTCCCGGAGGTGCCCCCTATCTCGCCTACGCACCATCAGGTAGTCAATAGTTGTCATCGACCCACCTGACGTGTATGTAACAAGCTTATTATCCTCTTTCTGGACCTGAGTATTACAAATCAACAAATCAGCTCCATCAGCAAACTCCAAAATCCTTTCACCTTCTCCATTTCTCACACCATATCCGTAACCCCCATGAACTCCCTCAAAACCGTCCATACTCCTTCCCCCATGTCCATTTAGGTCTCCTCCTACCACAACAACTTCCTCATCTTTCACGTTTTCCATCAGCTTCTCTATCGCACACCAGAACTTGTCCTTCTCTTCATCGCTCCGACCAACCTGCGGAGCATATCTCAAGGTGACGTTCACCAAGAGCTTTCCAATCATCATTTTCACCATCATCAACCTATCGCTCACTCTAGTCACACTCACCACACTGTCTACAAACTCCTCAGAAAACAGGCCACCAACACCATTCACGCCCTCCGGGCAACCTTGCCACACAAACTTGTATTTCTGTCCCTGCCTACCCTTCACCATTCTCACACCACTTCCCTTCCATCTAGTCTCTTGCACACAACATATGTCCACTCTTCTTCTGACCAATACTTCAACCACTTCTCCTGATCTCCCTGTCATTGTCCCTACATTCCATGTCCCAAACCTCAGAAACCGATCTCCACTTTGGGCTGTACCCTGCCCACATGTAGTTGTAATTGTCATGGTTCTCTTTTTGAGGCAATGTTTTTATGGCCGGATGCCCTTCCTGATGCCAACCCTCTTAGTCGCCTCCTACGACACACAGAGATACGGTGTAGCTATTCTAAACCAGGGTACACACCGTTTATGTATATAATATATATGTATAATATATATATATACAGGGTGAGCCAGAAATATGGTTATTTTTAACACACATGTAAAGGTAATAAAAAGTTGTATTTCAAAACAAATTCTTACAAGAAAGTGAAGTACATAACATGCCATTTATTTGTGGAAAATAACATCTAGGAGATGCGCACCATTTGTTGTGGATTTTGTGGATTTTGCGCACCAATATATATATATTGTTGTTAATTTGAGAAATAAAGGCAACACCCCCTTTAGTTAGTTGCACCACAACATGTAGCCTCGCTTTAGTTCAGTTATTTCTTATTAGTCCCCTACCGGTGTATACCGGAGGGGACTATAGGTTTGCACGCCGTCCCTCCGTCCGTCAGTCCGTCAGTCTGTCAGTCCGTCAGTCTGTCAGTCCATCAGTCCGTCAGTCCATCAGTCCATCAGTCCGTCAGTCCATCAGTCCGTCAGTCCGTCAGTCCGTCACGCAAAGAACAGTTTTCCAGACTGTTTTTTCTAAACGCTTAAAGCTAATTATTTCAAACTTGGCACATGGTTTCCTCATGATAAGTTACAGATCGAGTTCGAACTTCACGACGTTTCGATCATTTTTGACAAAGTTATGGCACTTTGAACTTTGGGAATTCTGATAATTCTGATGATCCTTAACTCAATGTCATTTTAAGTTTTAATTTCCTTTAAAAACCAATTTCTCTGCAATAATAGGACCGATTGAGATCAAATTTTCACCATAGGAGGGACTCGGTCTGTAGAATATTTAATGGTCATTATGACGTCAAAGGTCACGTGGTTCGGTCGCCATATTGTTTTTCGTGAAAACACGAAAACCCCTTTTTCTCTGCAACGGCTGAACAGATCGAGGCCAAACTTTGCAGGCAGAATCGCATACACATGACGAACAAAAAAGTCAGCGAGCACGACGTCATGCGTCACATGGTTTCAGAGTTATGACGTTTTTAAGCATGAACCTTTAAAACCGAGCTCCTCCCTCGTTTTTGATCCAGTCGAGGGGAAACTTCACAAATCTGTTCAGCATGTCAGTCTACTAAAATGTCATTTTGGAATTTGCGATAGGGCACGTGGTTTGGCAGATATCGTTAATTAAACGAAAATCTTTTTTTTTTAAATGGATATCTCTTGAATCGCCAGTACCTCAGACCGTGAGTTGGTAATAATTTATGTAATTCACACAGTGCAATACGTGCAGGCCGCTGCACGGAGCGACCTTGCGGGCTTATCAACGAGGCGAGGCGTGACACACATGTGTCTCAGCATACCTCAGATCAAGTTTGAAAACCAGCATCAACCATGCATAAATTTGTATATTCGATCATTTTTGACAGAGTTATGGCACTTTGTTTATTCTAGAGTTCTCCTCAAGCCGCAACGCGCGCCCTCAGCCTCGTCTCGCGAACGTCAAAAGCGTGACACAGCGCGCTCTTTCAGGAGGGGCGGAGCCAAGCCGAGCAACATATATATACACATCGATCATTGATCTTGAAAAACAACGTATTTTGTCGTGCTTCTGCTGACCTGTCTGCGAGTGTATAAATCGAAGTCCCGAGTGCGAATCACAGGTGAGCCCGTCCTGAGGTAATTAGTGATTGGGAACGATTCAGAACCTGTGGGTAAATAACCCTTGGTAATTTCCCTAACTGTTTTCCGGACTATAATTTGGAGTGCGGTAAGTCAAAGCTGTTAATATTCCTTGTGTACAATATGCTGTAATCGTGGACTGTTCTTTAAAATGCTTTCCTAGAATAAGCATCAAGTCAAACACGTTTTCACTGAATTTTGTTTCCATTGACACAATTCTTCATATCAGGCAAGAATACATTGAATTCACATAGTTTACCAATAAATCAACAATACATCTCGGGAGGTTGGAGTGTCACTTTACCATATGCTTCTGTGCGTATAATCTGCGTGAATACTTCTTTAAATATGTATCTGATACTCTGCCCTCTTAGCAGTATACACAGTACGCGTCAGAAGTAACCTACCTTCCACGGTCCGTGGATAACCTGGTCAGGATAACCCGGTCAGGATAACCCGGTCAGGATAACCCGGTCTCACATCATCCGCGCCCACATTCAACCGTGCATAAATTTGCATATTTAATGAGGTTCGTCTGTCACACTTTGGTTTCGTGCGATAACTTCACCAAACATTGGCTGATTTCAACAAAAATTTGTACACACATGTGTCTCAGCATAACTCAGATCAAGTTTGAAAACCAGCATCAACCGTGCATAAATTTGCATATTTAATTAGATCCGTCTGTTCGGTTTCCGTATGATAACTGCACCAAACATTGGCTGATTTCAACAAAAATTTGTACACACATGTGTCTCAGCATAACTCAGATCAAGTTTGAAAACCAGCATCAACCGTGCATAAATTTGCATATTTAATTAGATCCGTCTGTTCGTCTGTCACAGTTTGATTTCCGTACGATAACTGCACCAAACATTGGCTGATTTCAACAAAATTTTGTTGAGAAATGCCTAATAGAAAAAAAAAATGAAACAACTCCAACAACAAATACTACAGGAAAGCTAAGCATTTGTACTTTGGCCCCAATATCTAAGTGCACTGTCAAACAAGACTTGTCAAACGAATAAATATGAATACATGTATGCATCTTCGCCCGAAGACACGGTAACCGAAAAATGCATGTATACTAGCATACTGAGCCAGAATGTAGGGTTGCACAATAAAAGTTTTGTTTTTCCGGACCACTGCCCTCTGTTGAGAAGACTTTTTTGTTAAAAAAAAAAAGTAAAAAGTAATATATTATAAGAAAGCTAAGGACGTGTATATTGGCCCTCAGACAAAAAGCCAAAGTACACAGTCAAGCAAAGTTTGTCAACCTGATACACGTGCACTTTAGCGCAGAGGCCAAAGTTTATTGTCATACAAAAAAACCCCACATCTTACCCCACAAGGTCAGAATGCAAGGGCATCTCAAAACGGTTTAGGCCCTGTTGAGAGCATCTTTCTTACATGAAGAAGGTAAAAGGTCAAACATTGTATATAACAAAGCTATGGATGTGTACTTTGACCCAACGGAAAAAGTATCCAGTCCAATAAAGCTTGCCAATCTAATGCATGCATGTACTTCAGCCCAAATATCAAATCAGATGGTCTGACAAACAAATATATCCCAGCCAGCCCACAGGGCTAGAACGCATGATCATGCCAATGCATACATGCTTGGTCACATCAAACTTTATCAGTTGTCAACTCATCCGAAGACTCTGCCTTATTTGCTTCCACAAAACCTGCACAGATTGGAGTTCCACTAGGAATTGAGCTAACAGGCGATTCCATGAGCGATTACAGTATACTGTATATAACTAAACTACCACCTCTTAACTACGAATGGTGGCCACGAAACATGTCAGCACTTGCTGTAAGTGCCACGATCAACAGGGGGGTGAGGGAGGGGTGCTACACATCCACCCTATTTACTTACACATTACACAGTCAATAACATCTCGAAATTGTAGCTGGGAAGAAAGATATCAAAATTAAATACGCATCCCGGCTCAGTTGCAGTCTGCAAGAAACACAAAACTGCCCATTGCCGAATGCAGTGTCAGCTGCTACACCTCTGACCACAACATCAGTCAGCTTACATAGGGCTCGGAAGCCTTTCGTTAATTGCATTGCTCTCCAACCAGCAGATGGCCTTTCATACTCACAACCCACTTCTGGCCACATTCTGGAGAATGATGTAAAAAAAAGTATCAGATTTGAGCTATCTTCATCATTGATTGTTTGCTCCATCTTTTGCTTCTGGGTCAACAGATCCAGGAAGTAAACAATGCACCGAGGTGCTCTCCCCCCCCCCCCACCCCCCCCCCATGGAGGCATGATTTTTTTTTTGTATACAAGATCGAGGCTCGTGTAAGAGCGAGCACATTAAACACAAAAAACGTAAACGGACACATAAAACAATAAAGGGAGTGGGGGGACAAGATGGGAAGAGAGAGGGAAGCACACAAGCACAACAGTAGAGAACAGGGACATCGGGAGATCTGTTCGAAGGAAGAGGGCTGGGGGGGGAGGGGGAGGGAAGGGGTAGACAGTACAAAACAAATTGACACCACAAGGAATTTCAGGAATGAAGTCGGAGATTGAAAGATGTGGATCTGGAGTGCATTAACGGGGGTAGAGAAGATCAAGGTTTTGGATGGGGGAAGATGAGAGATGGTGGTGAACAGCTGTTTTAAAGACCTGGAAGGAGGAGTGGGATTGAAGAGAGTGGGGGAGTTTGTACCAGAGGTGGGAGAAAAGAGGAATGAAGGAGTGAAGGTGAGCAGAGAGACTTGATTTTGGCAGTTTAACCATAAGAGGGTTGCAGGCAGATCTTTTGCGACCTGTAGGAATATTTGGGGGACAGAGCACAGACAGAGCTGGTTGAGCTAGGCCGGAGAGGAGTCGGTAGAAGACGGAAAGACCACCAACCTGCCTGCGGTGAGTGAGTGAAAGGCCCTTGGAGTTAGCTTCATCGCGGGAGATTCCAATTATTCTGAACGCTTTGGTTTCAACAGCGTGAAGACGAGCTAGGTGTGAGGCAGGAGCACCAGCCCAGAGGGGAAAGCAGTATTCCATTGAGCTGCGGATGAAAGCCTTGTATGTGGTGAGGAGCTCAGGTGTGCCAAGGAAGGACTTCGCACGACGGAGGATGCCCAGTCGGCGACTGGCTTTGGAGGCCAGCTTGGAAATGTGGTTTTCCCAGGAAAGATCGTGGCAGATAGTGAGACCCAAAAGCTTGAGCGACAGAACTTCTTGGAGAGGATTGTTGAGAAAGTGGATGGGAGGGTTGTCCAGTCGGTCTTTTCGGAGAGACATCGTAAGAGTGTGAGATTTGTCAGGATTGAAAGACATGTTCCACTTTTTTGACCAGTCTGTGATTTTGTCCAGGTCTGCAGAGAGTGAGGTGGCTGCAGACTGCCGATCTGAGGGATGAGATATGGAGTGGCAGAGAGTGGAGTCATCAGCAAAGAATCATTGTGCAAATCAATCAAATCAAATCAAATGAATCAAAGTGGAATGATGCCCTTTTTTAATGATCATTATGCAAAAACAACATTCTTTAAGGATGATTATTCTTCATTATAGTGACAGAGATTAACGTTTTCCCACATAACAATTGCTTTGCTGTCCTTGTATATTCAATCATAATGTTATTTTGACAAATACACATGTAATACGTGTTGCCTGCATTACCTGCACGTTACCTGCAACTGCAAAACAAGATGTATTCTGTTCCGTCTGTCTGTCTGTCTGTCCGTCCATCCGTCACTCTATGTCCTCTGAAATTGTTGTGCAGAAATTCACGAATCTTCAGAGTTATGATCACCACATAGCACAAAGGTGCGAGCACAGTATCATTTTTGCCACTCACCTACAATCCCTCTCCCCTGCCCACGTTCCCTCCACCCCAGGTGGAGTCAAATACCAATAAATGCAATCACAGGCACATTTTAAACCATTTTTAAATGAAACTTTGTATATGCAATCAACATTGGGGGACAGATGAAATATGTGAAGATTTTTTTGCATTTCACCTCCGGTTCACGACCCTGGGGGTGGGGACTCGGTATCACAGGGGTCAAAATGGAAAAATAAATTTAACTCAAAATTTGATATTGTGCCATTCCTGGTGGAACTTTTTGTGCCATCTTTCAACTTTACCTTCGGTGGGAAGTGTGCGGGTTTGCGATCGTGTGCCACCGACTTTGCTCTAGTTCAGCTTTGCTTTGTGGGTGTTGGATAATCATAGGGGAACCTTTTAATTGTAGGAGTTTTTAAATCCTCTTCCATTTATTCCTATTTTTCAGTGTAAAAACACGTTAAAAAATTATTTACAATGACGTTTCATTTATATCCTCGTTTTATTTGGCAAATAACGTTTGATTTGGAGGTAAAAAAAGAGATGAAGAAAAAGCGGAATGAGACGTAGAAGAGCAAGAATAAAATAACTGGAGTTCTTTTGTTGCGGAGTTCAATTTTCAATTGCATCCCTGATCAGCACTATGGCTTATCTTTCTGGTCGCACAAAGAGCTGCCACCTGTGTCTTTGGCTGAGATAAATTAGGAATCATTATACTTTCTCTAAGATCGTGCAATCATGGCAGCACTGTTATTAAATAGGATGGCAATGCAGAACTCGGTGTAAGGTTGTCAAAACAGAGTGTCAGGAAAATCCCACGTTGTCGTCATAGTGCACCCGAGACCTCAGGAGCTGGTGGACTGATTTGCAGTTAAAATGAACAGAAAGAGATTGTACATATCGTCTTGTATTGTGGAAATGTTTTGGGGTTTTTTTCTAATGCTTATATAATTCAAGGTGCCATTTTGGTGATGTAATAGTTAGAGTATCAACTGTGAGTCAGCTTTAGGAACCCTGGCCGAGTCATACCAAAACCTTTAAAAATGGTACGTGCTGCTTCCTTGCTTGACGCTCAGCATTCACAAAAAGAGAGCACAGACAAACAACAATAGGTTGGTAATTATAGTACAAGCTTTTATGGACCTCCTCCTACGATTAAGGTCCACAAGGGAACTCAGAGAAGAACCACCTTTAGAGGCCACTTTTCCCCCGCAGAGTGGGGGTTGGCCTTTTTAGGGCACAGTGGCTTTTTAGGGCACAGTGGTCCCCTTTTTGAAGCAATGTTTTATGGCCGGATGCCACCAACCCTGTTAGTCGCCTCTTGCGACACAGGGAATTACCAGTGAACTGGTACTCAATTTGCCAACCTCGGAAGGATGACAGGCCGAGTCAACCCCCCTGGCGTTAATTCAGCGATCGACTGGGATTCGAACTCAGGATCCTAGGATCCCAAGCCGGCACCCTAACCACGAAGCCAACACCAGGCTTGACCACAAGGGAACTCATATTATGTTTTTGTACATCGCACCTTTCCTATGCCATCTCCAGGCGCTGCATAACGTCATTACCGGGCACCGAAGGGGGCTCGGCAGTGACGCACGCTGAAAGGGAGTACTCAGTTTTCACTCTGTTTGTTTTCTTGCTTTCTTGCTTTCTTGTTTGTTTGTTTGTCCGGGCGATATCTCAGCCATCCTTTGAGCTAGGAAGCTGAAATTTCGGCACAGTAGTGAGCAAGTCCTTTGGCAAAAACAGTAGTTTTTGTTTTTTGATTAATCAATTAATTGAGGAGTTATTTAATTATTAGCGATTAATTAAGTACTTATACATTTCCTTTCTCTTCTGGCCATGATCTCAAGCACCTTTTGAGTTAGGAAGCTGATATTTGGACATGCCAATGACCAAGTGATTTGGCTGCAAAGGCTATTTTTTATTTATTGATGAATCAATTAATCAATTAATCGATTAATTATTTAATTATTCGATTAATGACTAAAATTTTTTTTTTTAAGTTACAGGATCTGATGAAATGGTGGTGGTGTATGTGTTATATTAGCGAATTGATTAATAATTTAAATTTTTATGATTATTATTTATTTATTTTCATTATTAATTATTTATTTATTTTCTTTCTCATCTGGCCAATTTCACAGGCACCTTTTGAGCTAGGAAGCTAATATTTGGACATGACAGTGACCAAGTGATGTGGCTACAAAGGATATTTTTGATTTATTGATTAATCACTTAATCGAATCATTATTTATTGATTAATCAATTAATTATTTAATTTTTTTATTAATGCCTTATTTAATTAAATTTCTAAAAGATACATCTTCGGATGACGCACTAGTGGTTTAGTGATGCTATTAGCCAATTGATTAAGGAAGTATTTTAGGATAATCTTTTCTTGATTTTAATTATGCAATTAATCAATCAATTATTGTGCACCTCTCCCTCCAAATACAGTCTCTATGAGTTGCACGGCGGTATTGCCGGGCGCTAGAGGCGCCCCGGCAATGCCGCGCTAGAAGATATTTCATTATTTGGCATGGGGGTGGTGTACTTTGAATGTATCTTTACTTGTTATTGTGGCGGTTACCTTATGTGCAAGTAACCGCATGTGGCGGGTACCTTATGTGATTACCTTATTTGGGCATAATACACGTGCACGGGCCTGTTGGACTTGTGGTTGTGCGGACGTGACGCACGCGTGGTTGCCGGAGCCACGCCCTCCGAAGAGGGCTTTTGGCTTTATATAAGCATGCTGACTTCCGTTCGAGTTTAGTGTGCTGGATCTTGCTGTCTGAATAAACCATCTTCGAACCCTACGAATGGCCTCGTTCTCTCGTCTTCCGCGACTCCTAAATTATTATTATTATTATTATTATTATTATTATTATAACCTGCTGAGTCGGTCTCTATTGTTGTGGCTACACAAGGTTTTCCTCTCCACATCCCTGTATCACGCGCATCCTCTCTCTGCACCCCTGCCTCTCTCCTGTTCCTCTCCACCATGTCCTTCTAGCTCAATTCTGGTCTGCCCCTTGTCCTCCTACCAATTACATCCATATCAAAATACCGGCCTGAAGACATCCTCTTCTTCCTCCTTTCCTTATCCTATTTCCTAAGCTCATGCTCCAACCAATGCAGAAGGGTCTCTCGTTCCTTTTCGCTATTGTCCCTTACACCTGCACATCTCATATCCTCATTCCTCTTTCTTTGCCTCAGAGAGATCCCCATCAGCCCTCTCAGCATCCCCATCTCTACAACAATCTCCTTTTCTTTTCTCAAGGCCCAGTTTCCCACTCCATATAAATATATTATGTATAGTTAGTGTTTAATTTGGTGGCCTACTGGTGAGATGCTGGACTTGGATCCCCGAAGTTGTGGGCTTACATCCAGGTGGAGCTAGAAGTGATAAGGATTTGGATTCCAATCTTCAGGAGGTTGAGCTATAGACTCAAGTGAATTGCCATGTCACTATTGGATTGTTCATTATGGGATAGCCTGAAAAAAATCCAGCTGGCTCATGAACGACCTACACGGTGGGATAAATGTGTCTGCTCCATCTAGTCTGCGACACTCATTGTGGTAAAGTCTTGTTCCCCTCTTTTGTTGCAGGTCATTCCAAATGACTACAGGATTTATCCCCTTCTTCTGTACTTTACACTAGAAATAAAAAAAATCATCTGCCAATTCTCATTTTATTAAACACATTTTGCACATATATGTGTCCTAATTCAAAATCAATTGAACATTTCCATCCCCTTGCTGAAATGCTCTTTCAGGTTGGATCTACTTTCAAAGGAGTTATGGATTTTATGTTTCTTTTTCTTTTAAATAACTTAGCACCAGGAAATGTAACCTGCTGATTCTCTGCAAACGCGTAACCAGGACAGCAATCGACTGAAGGCATCTAGCTTTTTGTAGATTGATGCTGTCCAGTTGTCTGGTGTGATTTTAACAATATTATTCAGGCACATTTATAATCGTACAATGCATGCAAGTGTTTATGCTATGCAAAATGGCCCCTTTATTTGTGTGATAAAGATGGGCCAGTGGATCTGGAGGGGATGATAGAGGGTTTTGAAATACCACCCTTGGATATACGAGTATAATATTATATATATTATATATATATTGTTGCGGTTTTGAGAACCCACACAGATAACATCATTAAAGGTTAAAGGTTGCACCCCATAGATAGGCCACAAGCAACACGTAGGTCACCATAGGACGTCAGTTATTTCTTAGTATGTGTTTAGATAAGGCCATTCCCAATAGTTGCATCTGCGTTGCGTCAAACAAATAAGAGTAGGCCCCTTTCATTCATTTTGGCAGCCTCCCCTTCATCGACGCCATTAAGCGCTCTCCAGTCTGTGCCCCATCGGCCCTCCCAATTTGTTACGCTCCTTGGCCAACAGCCTTCGCTGCCCTTGGGCTCGCTCAGCCCAGCCCAATTGCCACAAGGTAAAGCCCGAAAAAGGGGGCAGAGCGTAAGGGAGGAGGTGCGGCCATGTCACACAGCCTTCAAGGTGGGGCCGGTAAGCCATAACTAGCCAACCAGGGCTGGAGTGAGGTCGCCTGACAGGGCGTGGTTTGGGCTTCCAGAGCGTTCGCTGGCTTGAGTTATAAAAGCGTGAACACAAAGCCCTCATGAGGACTGATGAAAAGGACTGATAAAGAGGACTTATGAGGAGGACTTACAGAGAGAGCTTGTGCTGAGAAGGACTTGTTGGAAGGTTGGCTTATTAAGGACTTACGCAGCAGCGCTCATTACAAAGGACTTGAAGGAATTGCGCTTTACGAGAGTTGAGTACGAGAGGGAGAGACGCGCTGTGGCAACCAGCTTACCAAGGGCGAGCGCGCGGCACGCATTGGCGAGAACTGCAGCGTGCAGAGGGACATTGGGGAAGGGGAGCGGTACACATATTACATACGCGGCCAAGAGCCACGAGGTCGCGCTAGCCCGGCTTACCCTTTCCCCGTGACAAGAATTGTCCGCTCGCGCCTACGCTACGCGGAGAGCTACCTGCCGGGTTTCCACCATCATCGCCTGGTACGGGTCGAGGACCGGAGCCGGACCGGAACCTGAACACCATCGCCGGACCTTCCACCCTACCATCTGCATCCCCGCGTGAGTCTGCAGTCTAAGACCGAATCTGAGAGCGATCGGGCCCATGTCCAGGGAATAGAATAAGACTGTTATTAAGAATGCCCTGTGTACTTTTCCTTCCTCTTTCTTGTACATTCCTTTCTTTTCCTCTTCTTTGTACATTGTAAATAAATTGCCTTGTTCTTTCTGGTTTCCTCTTAATCCGATCGTCCTAGTCTTTTCTCCATTGGGTAAACGTGGCACGATTAGGAACCGCTATAATCGGGTTAGCCATTGTTAACAGCTCGGATCGCGGATTGCTATCCGCTCGGCATATTCCATCCATATCCGTGATTCGGGCGGGAGGTATTTCCTCGTTTCCGGTCAGCGTTAGTACTTAGGCAATAGCGAGTCCCTAGTCCTAAAAACCCCACCTAACGCTGCCCGGGAAGGACGTTATAACTTCCAGGATCGCGTCGGGCAGATAAAAGACAAGGGGATTAACCCCCTCTTGATAAGGGGAGAGCCGACGTCGGAGATCCGCAACAATTGGTGTCAGGAGTGGGATTTGGACCCGAAGTGCGCCTAACGCACTCAAAATTACAAGCGGCCAAAATTTTTATTAACACCTAAATTTTAAATCGTGCCATGGATAGCCAAGGCGATCGGATGCCGGTGGGGGTAGATGAGGAGGAATTAGAGTTAACCCAGGACCCCCGGGAAGAAGTGGGACAATTGGGAGGAATGGAAGAGGAGATTGAAGAGGGTGCAGCAGTAGGGGTTGCAGGCGAACAAAATGGCGGCGCCGCGCACATGGCCGCGGTAGCCGAGCCTGCGGTGCCAATGGACAAGGACCTATTTATGGTGCAAATATGGGCCTATATGGTAAAATCGGACCATAGAATGGATGCAATGGGAAAACAAATTGGGGGATTGAGAAACGAAGTGGGAAACCAAATTGGGGGATTGAGAAACGATGTGGGAAATCAAATTGGGGGATTGAGAGACGGGTTGAGTAATTTGGAAAATAGAATGGGGGAGCAATTGGGAAGTCAAATTGGGGGGTTAGAAAGCAAATTGGGGGGATTAGAAAGCAAATTAGGGGGCCAGTTGAAGGACGTGAATGGCCAAGCCAGAGAAATGAACGAGGGGTTAACGGGGCTGGAAAACAGGATGGCCACCCGAGAGAACTAGATGGAAGGAATGAAGGACGGGTTAACGGGGTTTGGAAACAGAGTGGATGACCAGATTTAAAAAATGCAGAAAGACATTGACCGCAGGTCGAGCGGGAAAGGCACATCGGTATGCGACGGGGTAGCGTGGCTTGAGGAGCGCAGGTTAAGCGAGGGGGAGCAAAGCACAGCCGGGTGGACCGGGGTAGAAATCGCGACACGGGGGATAGAAAAGCCGACGGCCGTTGAATAAGAAAATTTTATTTTATTAGCACCAGCGGTCGTCGAGCTTAACAAGGAAAAAGAAATTGAAATAAAAGAAATAGTTGAAATCGGGGTTAAGAAGACGGCGGACTTAGAAAAGCAATCGCGGGAGGAAAAGATGGAATATGTACAAAGTCTGTAATCGCATCATGATGCCGTACTTCCTAACCGAAATGAAAGTTTGCAGCGGCGTGAGGAGAGAAGAATCCCAAAGGTGAGTCGGGCTGTATATGGCGTGAAAAGGTTTGGCGCGAAAGAATTTTTCGCGCGCTTGGGATCCCGGCGTCGCCCGGGCGCTTGTGGAAGGTCCGTGGTGCGCTGTGTGAAGGTGAATGGCGCGCGTGTGAGAAAAAAGTGTGCACCGAAGCACGGGTGAGTAACAACAGAGTGTGAAAGTGAGGGTGAGTGCACAACAGAGTGTGAAAGTGAGGGTGAATGCACACCAGAGTTGGTTGTGGAGAGAGTGCGAGAATGCACACCAGAGTTGGTTGTGGAGAGTGTGCGAGGAGGAACACCAGATTGTGTTGAGGAGCGTGTGTGGGGATGCACACCGGAGCGGGTGATTGGGTGTGTGCAAGAGTGCACACCCACGAGTGTTACGGAGTACGTAATGGAGGAGTGTGCGCGAGGGTGTGCGGTGTTGATTGGGTATGTGCAAGAGTGCACACCCATGGTTGTAACGGAGGAGTGTGTGATGATGGAGTGTGCGAGTAGAATGAGTGCGCAAGAATGTGCGCGAGTGTGTAAGAAAGGAGTGTGCACGAGAGCGTGCGGTGGCAGAGTTAACGGAGTGTATGGGATGTACGAGTGAGAAACGGGTCGCATATGGATGGGAGAATGCGACTCGAGCATCGACGCTGACCGGGGCAGCGCTTGGGCTGACGTTTAGCCGAAGCGAGCTCTCGGGGCGTGGTGTTCTTTGTGTGCTGCGGGGGCCAGCAGGGATCGTTGCCGCGGCGCTCTTGCATGGAGCGTCGTGCACGATTCGGGCCGGGCCCCGGCCTGTATGGTCGGTGCCGCGTCGTAGCGGCGACCCGCACGATTCCAGGGGTAGGCCAGGTCAGACCTTCGCCCCCTGGCAGGCGCGGTGCTCCGACCGGGGGAGGTTGGGTCATCGGGATAGAGACCGCAAGGCTCCGCGCCGGGATGGCGCCTGGAACCTCGGTCCGAGTATGCCTCCTCCCCAGAATCGAAAATGCCGGATGGACCCAACCTACAGGAGACTGACCATCCGCACGCATTGCCGGCTTTTCGAAGCCGAGCAGTGAAAATGCATTCCCGCACCGAGAGGCTCAAGTTTAATGGACAACTAGTAGTGGTAGTGATAGGAATGGTAGTTGTACCATTCATTTGGGGCAGAGGAGCTATAGGATTATGGGGTTTGGCGGTGAGAGCTCGCCGAGGGCGGGTTAGAATAATGGTTTGGGACCTAGAAATGACTTTAGGAGACTTGAGATTTAAGTAGTGACTTTGGTACAAGTAGTGGGGACGTAGAGAGATTAGGTGGATGATAATGACGAGGGATGTGCTTAGTGTAAAGGGATGACAGGGAAAGCACAAGTATTAGGGGGAAAGAGTTAGATTAAATGATGCTGTGTGTGTGAGTATGAGGATGCGCTCTATGCGCAAATGAGGCATTGCGAATGAGAGTCTTGGTGGTGCTGGTGATGAAATGAGGCAATGCTCGAGAATGGATGTGTGTGTGTGTGTGTGTGTGAAAGTGTATGAGAAGAGTATTGTGGACAAGTGTAAGTGTATTGAGTGATGGCTTGCATGGTGTGCATGTGAGAACAATGAATGGGGTGGAATAAATGGTGTGGAGTAAATAGTGTATGGAATGAGTGGGGTGGAGTGCATGGTGCGAAGGAGTGGATGGGGGAAGATGGACCCCTTCACGAATACCCGGGGAGGGTAGTTAAAGTTAGGTAGAGGGAGTAGATAAATTTGTTGGATATTGACATCTGTGGTGCATGTAGTAGCAATGGAGTGCTTAGAGGGGTGCATGAGACTGTGGAATGGCTGGGCGTGTGGCTTAATTGGTACGTATGGTTAAATGAGCACTCCGCCACTGGTAGTCTGTCGGCCAGGTGAGGCCGCAGGTAGGCTCTGGGAGCCAGGTATTGTTCAGCGGGGCCCGAGGATCCTGAGGAGAGGACCCGGGTAGCCCAATGCCAGAGGGGGCATTAGCGGGGTAAGAGCCACGGAGGGCCTTCCCCGGTTAGGTAGTCATCAGGAGCAGGCAAGCTCGGGAGGCGGCTTCAGTGGCGGAGGTGCGCAGGTAAGTACACCTGCTGGTAGAGCCACACGACCCAGCCCCGAAATTGTGCGAGGGCACAGTATTGAAAAAATGGGGGAGTGAGACCCCAAATTGGGAGAGCACCTGCTCTGGTGGGGACTGCAGTATGGTCAATGGGAATTGGTTGTTAGAACCACATCGAGTAAAATGGCCAATTGGATTGGCAGGGCAAGACCCCGGGTAGAGTAACTGAGTTAATGTCAATTAGAAGGAAAGTCAGGAGGAAAATCTCTTCGCACCATCCATTTCCACTCACCGAGGTGACAGGACTCCACACCATGTTTTGCAGATGATTTGGGAATGAAAGACGCATCATGACATAAGTATGACATTGTGTGTGATTCCATCCCTTCCTTCTTGGGAGGGATTGGGGATGAATTTGGTTTAGGGGAGATATGGGGGACGAGACAGTAGAGACGAACTTGTAAATTTGTAAATTGTGTAAATACGGGGAAGGGCAAGGGTAGTGTAGGCTGACATGGGGGGTGACGTACGAGCACGGACGAGCTTTCTCAGCTCGCTCTCCCATGCCCCTCATATCGCATTGCCTTATATTGTGTGTACCGTGTGCCCTTTCTCCCCACTAACCTCTGCTTTGTCTGCCTCCCCACTCATGGACCATGGTCTTTTGTGCGAGGGGAGTGTGCAGGTGTCCTGAATTGTGCGGCTGCACTCTGCGCTGCACCCTTGCTGCTGCCTGCCTGCCTGCACTGATACACCATATGGACCACACGTTCTGTGGCCTGGCACCTTTGCTGGGACAGACCATTGCTGCCAGCAGCATCTGGCTTGCGGAGCACTGTGTTTTAAGTGGCATCGATGCCATGCAGGCGGACCACCTACGCTGGCCCTGCTGGCCAAATAAAAAAGCGGACGTGGTTTTGTGCCCTTTTTTATTAATTAATCAATCAAAGAAGAAGATGAAGCAAAATACAGCCAAGATACATCGGCCCAGCAGCAAAGCACAAGACGTCATCATTCATTAATTATTGAAATGTTTTTTGTGCATTTTGGTGCTGGTGCTTTTTGTGCATTTTGTTTATTTTGTGGTACATATGGGTGTATGGTGTATTGGTGCAGTGCATTGCAATTGGCATTTCCTCTTCTCAAAATCTCTCTTCTTTTTCCCACAAAAGACAGGTCCTGGGTTGTAGTAGTAAATAATTAGTAGCGTCTTGTAAATAACATGCTCCCCACCAGCTTAAATGTTTAGTTTGGAAATAATTCCGTAATTCGGTTAATTGTGGGCGTGCGTCAGTTAGGTAGGACGCAACGCAGCAGGTGGGACATATCTAGTGTTAAAACTGTCGCACTCAGGGTGAGGTTAAAAGTAGAGGGAAACTACACCTAAGTGTCACATGTAGTTGTAAAAGTAGTCCTGACCCAGGTATCGATTCGGCTCGGGCAGAGCCTGGCAAAAGGAGGGGTGCAGTGTTGCGGTATTGAGAACCCACACAGATAACATCATTAAAGGTTAAAGGTTGCACCCCATAGATAGGCCACAAGCAACACGTAGGTCACCATAGGACGTCAGTTATTTCTTAGTATGTGTTTAGATAAGGCCATTCCCAATAGTTGCATCTGCGTTGCGTCAAACAAATAAGAGTAGGCCCCTTTCATTCATTTTGGCAGCCTCCCCTTCATCGACGCCATGAAGCGCTCTCCAGTCTGTGCCCCATCGGCCCTCCCAATTTGTTATGCTCCTTGGCCAGCAGCCTTCGCTGCCCTTGGGCTCGCTCAGCCCAGCCCAATTGCCACAAGGTAAAGCCCGAAAAAGGGGGCGGAGCGCAAGGGAGGAGGTGCGGCCACGTCACGCAGCCATCAAAAAAAAATTTTCAACTTAAGTTTTCAACTTCAATTGTTTATAAAATGTAATATCACGTATATTACAAATACATTTGTGCAAAATAATTGTTTGAATTATGATTGGTTTAAACCATGACAAAACGGCAACCCCGGTACAGTCATCTATATATATATATCTGTGCAGCGTCTGTCCTGTCCTGTGTTGTGTTGTCATGTCTTGTTTTGTCTTGTCACTGAACTACTTTCTCAAACTTTTGTGAAATCGTACCAAACTTCTGGTATGCACATATCTCTCCCGTCGGTATGTCCTAAGGGTATATTTTTAGAAAAATTTCCAATTTTTTTTTTGTTTTTTTTTGTTTTTTTTGGGGTATATTTTTTTTTTCAACTGAAGTTTTCAACTTCAATTGTTTATAAAATGTAATATCACGTATATTACAAATACATTTGTGCATTATGATTGTTTGAATTATGATTGGTTTAAACAATGACAAAAACAGTAACTCAGGTACAGTCATTTATCTATATATCTACATATCTGGGCAGTGTCTGTGTTGTCACTGAACTACTCCCTGAAACTTTTGTTTCCGTGGTTGTGAAGTGTTTTTAATAACATGGTCGTGGTTTTGAATCACGTGGTGGTGAGGTATTTTGAATTATGTGGTGGTAAGGTGTTTTTAAATCACATGGTGTTGAGGTGTTTTTAAATCATGTGGTGGTGAGGTGTTTTTAATTATGTGGTGGTGAGGTGTTTTTAATTATGTGGTGATGAGCTGTTTTGAATTACTTGGTGGTGAGGTGTTTTAAATTATGTGGTGGTGAGGTGTTATGAATTACTTGGTGGTGAGGTGTTTTTAATTATGTGGTGGTGAGGTGTTCTGAATTAGTTGGTGATGAGCTGTTTTGAATTACTTGGTGGTGAGGTGTTTTAAATTACGTGGAGGTGAGGTGTTTTGAATTACATGGTGGTAAGGTGTTTTGAATTATGTGGTGGTAAGGTATTTTAAATTATGTGGTGGTGAGGTGTTTTGAATTATGTGGTGGCGAGGTGTTTTGAATTGAATGGTGGTAAGGTGTTTTGAATTACATGGGGGTGAGGTGTTTTAAATTACTTAGTGGTGAGGTGTTTTGGATTACATGGTGGTGAGGTGTTTTAAATTACTTAGTGGTGAGGTGTTTTGGATTACATGGTGGTGAGGTGTTTTAAATTACTTAGTGGTGAGGTGTTTTAAATTATGTGGTGGTGAGGTGTTTTAAATTACATGGTGGTGTGGTGTTTTGAATTACATGGTGGTAAGGTGTTTTGAATTACATTGGGGTGAGGTGTTTTGGATTACGTGGGGATAATGTGTTTTAAATTACTTTGTGGTGAGGTGTTTTAAATTATGTGGTCGTGAAGTGTTTTAAATTACGTGGGGGTGAGGTGTTTTGGATTATGTGGTGGTAAGGTGTTTTAAATTTGGTGGGGGTGAGGTGTTTTAAATTACGTGGGGATAATGTGTTTTAAATTACTTTGTGGTGAGGTGTTTTAAATTATGTGGTCGTGAGGTGTTTTAAATTACGTGGGGGTGAGGTATTTTAAATTACATGGGGGTGAGGTGTTTTGAACTTTGTGGTGGTGAGGTGTTTTAAATTACTTGGTGGTGAGGTGTTTTGAAGTACTTGGTGGTGAGGTGTTTTGAATTATGTGGTGGTGAGGTGTTTTGAAGTACTTGGTGGTGAGGTGTTTTGAATTATGTGGTGGTGAGGTGTTTTGAATTACGTGGTGGTGAGGTGTTTCGAATTATGTGGTGGTGAGGTGTTTTGAATTACGTGGTGGTGAGGTGTTTCGAATTACGTGGTGGTGAGGTATTTGGAATTACGTGGTGGTGAGGTCTTTTGAATTACGTGGTGGTGAGGTGTTTTGAATTACGTGGTGGTGAGGTGTTTGGAATTATGTGGTGGTGAGGTGTTTTGAATTACGTGATGGTGAGGTGTTTTGAATAACGTGGTGGTGAAGTGTTTTGAATTACGTGCTGGTGAGGTGTTGAGAATTATGTGGTGGTGAGGTGTTTTGAATTACGTGGTGGTGTGTTTTGAATTACTTGGTGGTGAGGTGTGTTGAATTACGTGGTGGTGAGGTGTTTTGAATTACTTGGTGGTGAGGTGTGTTGAATTACGTGGTGGTGAGGTGTTTTGAATTACTTGGTGGTGAGGTGTGTTGAATTACGTGGTGGTGAGGTGTTTTGAATAACGTGGTGGTGAAGTGTTTTGAATTACGTGGTGGTGAGGTGTTTTGAATTACGTGGTGGTGAGGTGTTTTGAATTACTTGGTGGTGAGGTGTGTTGAATTACGTGATGGTGAGGTGTTTTGAATAACGTGGTGGTGAAGTGTTTTGAATTACGTGCTGGTGAGGTGTTTTGAATTATGTGGTGGTGAGGTGTTTTGAATTACGTGGTGGTGTGTTTTGAATTACTTGGTGGTGAGGTGTGTTGAATTACGTGGTGGTGAGGTGTTTTGAATTACTTGGTGGTGAGGTGTGTTGAAT
This sequence comes from Myxine glutinosa, assembly GCF_964187855.1. Classification (NCBI taxonomy): domain Eukaryota; kingdom Metazoa; phylum Chordata; class Myxini; order Myxiniformes; family Myxinidae; genus Myxine; species Myxine glutinosa. The sequence goes on from NC_136265.1 coordinate 207,367,948, forward strand.
TACATGGTGGTGAGGTGTTTTGAATTACGTGGTGGTGAGGTGTTTTGAATTACTTGGTGGTGAGGTGTGTTGAATTACGTGGTGGTGAGGTGTTTTGAATTACTTGGTGGTGAGGTGTGTTGAATTACATGGTGGTGAGGTGTAATCATCCCAAACTTCCAGTCTGCACCGACCCCTCCCGTATGTATGTGCTGAGGGGTTCTTTTTTTAATTTTAATATATTTTCAACCGAAATCTTCAACCGAAATTGCTTATAAAAATGTAATATCCAAAACACTACAAATAAATTTGTGCAAAATACTTCTTTGTATTATGATTGGTGTAAATCATGACAACACAGCAACTCAGGTCCAGTCATTATCCTCAGCTAAAATAAGCCCATTCCTCAGTAACGACGCATGGTGAGGCGAGCGCAGCGAGCCGAGCTAGTGTGTATGTATATATATATCTGATGAAGCCCCAACAAGGGCGAAACCAGGTCGGTAACTGTGAGTTTTGCATGCACTTGTGACAGTATCTGGATTTATAATCCGTAATGACGCACTGCTAGATGGTTCCGCTGGAGCTTTGCAGGCAATGCGGACATGCATGGCGATGACGTCATGCTGTCCGCTCATTAGGTTGGAGAACCAGATTACAGATACCATTATTAGTAACTCCCAACCGCAACCAGGTCGACTCCATATGATGAGTGGATACCAGAGATAACGTTACCGTGTGGCAGGCGGTGCTTATCGCTCCCAGCAAGGTGCAGCAGCAGCTGTATGGGACACCTTGCTGGCGGTTCTCCACTGATGATATGGGGGTCGCATAGTGACTGATATAAAAACCGAAAGGTTCACAGAGTTACAAGTGTATGGAAAGCCTCACTGCGTTGCCCTGATGAAGCCCCAACAAGGGCGAAACCAGGTCGGTAACTGTGAGTTTTGCATGCACTTGTGACAGTATCTGGATTTATAATCCGTAATGACGCACTGCTAGATGGTTCCTCTGGAGCTTTGCAGGCAATGCGGACATGCATGGCGATGACGTCCTGCTGTCCGCTCATTAGGTTGGAGAACCAGATTACAGATACTGTAGCGGCTGCCGCTGGGGTTACACAATCGCCTTGCACCTATCAAGGACGCGGAGCGATCACCAGGCCGGGCTCGTCCAGGACGCCCGGGCAGGCCCGCGCTCGACTTGCCAGGCCTCGGTCGGGACGCCCGGGCAGGCTCGCCCTCAACTTGCCAGGCCGCAGCCGGGACGCGGGGCCACGCCCCCTGGCGCCAGGCCTGGGCAAACCCCCTGGCGGAATAGATATATATTGCTGACCGTAAAACGTTTTTCCCAGAGTGCCTGAGTGTTTGATTCGAATAAAGCAGCTCAGATGAATTCAAGCTTTTTGTCGCGTCCATTCTTTCGATCGACGTGGGAGCCACAGCTCCTTCATTGGTGACCTACCGACATGGACACGGCAGTGACGCTTAAACTGCCTACCTTCTGGGAGGCTCACGCGGCTGTTTGGTTCGCTCAGGCGGACTCTCAGTTCGCCCTGCGAGGCATCACCGCGGACGACACCCGCTTCCACCATGTTGTGGCGGCGCTTGGTTCCGCCACCGCGGCCCGCGCCTTGAGCCTCCTCGAGCACCCGCCGGCTGCTGACAAATACGGCGCGATTAAGAAGCTTCTACTCGATGCTTTCGCCCTCCCAGCGGCGGAACGCGCACGGCGCCTGCTCGATTTGCCCGAGCTCGGCGACACGCGCCCTTCCGAGCGAATGGACTACATGCTTTCGCTGCTCGGCGAGCACTCTCCGGCATTCCTGTTCCGGGAGCTGTTCCTCCGTCAGCTGCCTAACCCGGTACGCCTCGCCCTGGCAAGCACGACGATCACAGATCCCCGGGCCCTTGCCAGAGAAGCCGACAAAATCTCCGCCGCGGGACAGCGCATCGCAGCGGCGACATGGGACCCGCCGCCGCCTGATGCACCATCCATGGCGCCCGAGCACCCGGCGCGTTCGACGGCCGAACTGCCGACGCAATTGGCGGCCGCTATACCGAGCCGACCACGTCCAGCACGACGTCCGAAGCCTCCACCCGACCAAGCGTGGTGTTCCTATCATGCCAGGTTCGGACAGAAGGCCCGGACATGCCGACCCCCGTGCACCTTCGGCGGGTCGGGAAACGGCCAGGCCGGCGTTCATTACCTGCCATGAGCGCCGGCCACAGTCACACGGGCAACTTACTGTTCATCACGGACAAAGCGTCCGGACGGCGCTTCCTGTGCGACACCGGCGCCCAACTGAGCGTCATGCCCGCCTCTGACCAGGACAGGCAATCCGCGGTTTGCGGCCCCTCCTTGGTTGCGGCCAACGGATCGACTATCCGCACCTTCGGCCCGCGCAACGTCACCCTCTGCTTCGGCGGCCAACGCTTTGCTTGGACGTTTGTAACCGCCAACGTGCCCATGGCTCTGCTAGGCGCCGACTTCCTCTGCGCACACGGACTGCTGGTGGACGTCCAACGGCGTCGTTTAATCAACGCTGAAACCTTCAGCTCCCTGGTATGCACATTAAGCAGCTCCGCGCCGACCGAGCTGGCATGCACCGTCCCGGCGGCGAACGAGTTTGCTCGCCTGCTCGCGGAGTTCCCGGCCCTCACGCGGCCGACGTTTTCGGCCGTCGCAGTACGGCATGGGATCGAGCACCACATACCAACCACGGGCCCGCCGGTCTACGCCAGGGCCCGCCGCCTCGACCCAGCCAAGCTTGCCGTTGCGAAGGCCGAATTCGACGCGTTGGAGCACCTCGGCATCGTGCGGCGCTCCGATAGCGCGTGGGCCTCGCCACTGCACATCGTGCCAAAGCCGGGGGGTGGATGGCGCCCGTGTGGCGACTACCGCCGTCTTAATGACGCTACAACACCCGACAGGTACCCGATCCCGCATATCCAAGACTTCTCCGCCCGTCTGGCGGGACGGGTCATTTTTTCGAAAATTGATCTCATACGGGGATATCACCAGGTACCTGTCAGGGCGGCCGACGTCCCTAAAACGGCAGTCATCACGCCGTTCGGCTTATTCGAGTTCTTGCGGATGCCGTTTGGTCTCAAGAACGCGGCTCAGGCGTTCCAGCGCTTGATGGACGGCGTGCTGCGTGACCTGCCGTTCCTTTTCGTTTACCTGGACGACATCCTCGTCGCCAGCACGTCCCGGGCCGAGCACCTCCTCCACCTCCGAACACTGTTCGGGCGCCTCAGCGAGCACGGCCTCATCGTCAACCCGGCCAAATGCCACTTCGGCACGACGGCCGTTGATTTTTTGGGCCACCACATCACCAAGAACGGGGCTGTGCCGCTGCCAACCAAGGTCGAGGCCATCACCACTTTCCCGCGTCCCCGCACCATAAAGGCCCTGCAGGAATTCCTGGGAATGGTGAATTTTTATCACCGCTTCGTGCCCCGCGCTGCTCAACTCATGCGGCCCCTCTACGAAGCCCTCCGGGGCAAGCCGGCCAAGCACGACATCGCCTGGTCCGCAGCAATGGATGCGGCCTTCCAAAGCTCAAAGCGGGCCCTCGCCGACGCAACACTGCTCGCTCACCCGGTGCTCAACGCTCCCATCGCCCTCACCACGGATGCCTCCGACTACGCGGTGGGCGCCGTACATGAGCAATGGGTGAACGGGGTTTGGCAGCCACTCGCTTTTTTCAGCCGGCAGCTCCGGCCGAACGAGCTCAAATACAGCACGTTTGACCGGGAGCTCCTCGGTCTACACCTGGCCGTCCGCCATTTCCGCCACCTCCTGGAGGGTCGACCTTTCACGGCGTTCGTCGACCACAAGCCGTTGGTTTACGCCATGGCCAAGGTCACAGAGCCATGGTCGGCCCGCCAACAGCGCCACCTCTCCGCCGTGTCGGAGTTTACCACGGACATCCGGCACGTCGCCGGCAAAAACAACGCCGTGGCCGACTGTCTTTCCCGGGCCAGCGCGAACGCGGTCCACCTGGGCGTGGATTTTGCGCTTATGGCGGCGGACCAAACCACCGACACCACGGTGCAAGCCCTCCGGGCGGCGGACACGGGCCTCCGCCTGGCCGACATCCCCTGCGCGGACACTGTCCTGCTCTGCGACGTCTCCCAAGGCCGGCCTCGCCCCATCGTGCCCGTCACCTGGCAACGCCGCATCTTCGCCTCCCTCCACGGCCTTTCCCACCCGGGCCGGAAAGCTTCCCAGAAGCTGGTGTCGGCGCGTTTCGTCTGGCACGGCCTTCGTCGGGACGTCCGCGATTGGACCAGCGCCTGCACCGCCTGCCAACGGGCCAAGGTCCACCGACACACCCAGGCCCCGCTGGCACCTTTCACCGTGCCCGAACGACGTTTCGACCACGTCAACGTGGATCTGGTGGGCCCCCTTCCCCCATCACGAGGGTTCACACACCTGCTCACCATGGTGGACAGGACCACCAGGTGGCCGGAGGCCGTTCCCCTCGTCTCCACCACCACCGCCGACGTGGCGCAGGCCTTCATCGCCACCTGGGTCGCCCGCTTCGGCGCACCGGCGGACATCTCGTCAGACCGCGGACCACAGTTCACCTCCGAGCTGTGGGGCGCGGTCGCCCGCAACCTGGGGGTCAAGCTCCACCGTACTACGGCCTACCACCCCCAAGCAAACGGGTTGTGCGAGCGATTCCACCGCTCCATGAAGGCCGCGCTCATGGCCGGCCTTCAAGACGGCGGTTGGGCCGACCGGCTGCCGTGGGTCCTTTTGGGCCTTCGCACGGCCCCCAAGGAGGACCTCCAGGCATCCACCGCCGAGCTGGTCTATGGCCAGGTGCTACGCGTCCCGGGCGAATTCGTGCCCGACGCTACCAGCCCCTGGTCCGCAGCTCGCCAGCGCTCGGACCTCCAGGAGGCCGCCCGACGGTTTGCCCCCGTGCCGACATCCCACCACGGTGACCCCCAGTCCTACGTCCCCCCAGCACTCCGCACCGCGGAGTATGTTTTTGTGCGTCACGACGCACACCGGCGGCCACTCCAGCCGCCGTACGACGGGCCCTTCCGGGTGCTGCGACGGGACGACAAGTCGTTCGTCATCGACATCGGCGGCAGGTCGGACCGGATTGCAGTGGACCGCCTCAAGCCGGCGCACGTGGACGTCGACCACCCACCACGGGTGGCCCTCCCGCCGCGGCGAGGCCGCCCCCCGTCCACGGTGCCCCCCACTCGACCGCCCACCACCTCACCGGACCCCCTCCCACGACCCGCCAGGGGTCGCTTCGGCCGGGTCATCAGGACCCCCCTCAAGTTGACCCTGCCGGTGCAAGTCGATTCTGGGGGGACGTGTGTAGCGGCTGCCGCTGGGGTTACACAATCGCCTTGCACCTATCAAGGACGCGGAGCGATCACCAGGCCGGGCTCGTCCAGGACGCCCGGGCAGGCCCGCGCTCGACTTGCCAGGCCTCGGTCGGGACGCCCGGGCAGGCTCGCCCTCAACTTGCCAGGCCGCAGCCGGGACGCGGGGCCACGCCCCCTGGCGCCAGGCCTGGGCAAACCCCCTGGCGGAATAGATATATATTGCTGACCGTAAAACGTTTTTCCCAGAGTGCCTGAGTGTTTGATTCGAATAAAGCAGCTCAGATGAATTCAAGCTTTTTGTCGCGTCCATTCTTTCGATCGACGTGGGAGCCACAGCTCCTTCAATACCATATATATATATATATATATATATATATATATATTGTGAGAAACCACCGGTGAAACCACCTGTTCTCACGACCGATTTGGTGCCCCGCCCACCGCGTGACGTGGCATCCTTGGAGCCTCACGCGATCGGGGGGGAATTCGGCACGTGATTGGTGGAGGGGTCAGAGAGCGCGGTCGCCATCTTAGGCGACGCACACGGCTCGAAGGCTCCGAGTGGGAAATATCATAAGGGTTTTCCTTGAAGCCTCCGGACAGCCGAGTTGGGCTGGTCGAATACCGTTCTGTATTTTACGAGCGAGGAACTCCAGAAGAGAACGAGTGATTCCCGGCTTCGTGTTGGAGCTACTGGCCGACCGTTCCTGCCGGCCTTGTGCGGTATTCCATCCTGTTACCCTCCGAGTCCCGGAGGTCGTCGATTGGAACCGCGAGAGATATTACCTGCGTCCTGGTTGGAGCTCCTGGTGCCGACCGTTCCTGCAGGCTTTGTGCAGTATTCCATCCTGTTACCTTTTATGGTTTTGTGATCGAGCCAATAAATAATCGTGCCTTACCCCTAGAAGGCCAATTAAAACACAATTGTGTTTATTGAGTTCTCTTTTGTTCACTCCGTGGACTACTTGAAGCCCGGACATTAACGTCCGTATTCCGTGCTGGGATACATTCCACAGACGGGATCGCGACAAATGGGTTGCTCGTCCTAGGATCATTCAAGTAAGAGCCATTCGATTGAGACGGGAATTCTGCAGTGGACGACATCTTCTGGCATCTGTTCATCGCCTTCTCACCAGCGGACGCCGTCTCGGAGGAACTTTCTCGCCGTAGGACGCTGTCTTGGGCAGAGAAGTGAATAGCCTCGGATCCCTCCAAAGAACCGACAAAGGATAAGCGAATAGCCTCGGATCCCTCCAAACAACCGAAAAAAAAACAAAAAAAAAAACGTGAGTATTTGTAAGTGGTATTTTTCTCATTGGCAATTTGATGTGCGGGTGATATTGCGTAGTTTGTGTCGTATTTCCCCAACAGAGCGTTGTGTTTGAGCGTTGTGTTTGAGGTTGTGTTTTGTGCCTGGTCGTATGATAACTCGTAGCCAAGCTATGTCGACCAGGGAAGTGAGAGTTCAACCTGATCATGTTGACAGTCACGTGGGTGGCGAGGTGAGCGACGCAAGCAGCCTTGACCCGGTCACTCAACCCGAGATGTTAGGAAGCGATCCCATCATGACTAAATGCATGCGTTCGCCCTTCTGGACCGGGCTGACTCCGGTTCAACAACTTGACATGTATAACAGGGAGAATGACAGGGCAGAGGCAGAGCGTGCGGCAGCAGCAGAGAGAGAGCGTGCAGCAGCAGAGAGAGAGCATGCGGCAGCAGAGACAGCAGCAGAGAGAGAGCATGCGGCAGCAGAAGCTGAACGCGTCAGAGAGCATGAGTTGCGAATCTTGACTGAACGACTGCGGGCAGAGGGGTCTGCTGCAAGAGTCCCGGAAACTGTTCATGTTCGTTTGCCGGACTGGACGGGAGACACGAAGCCAGAAGCGTATCTGGAGATGGCGGAGAAGTTGTTGGCTGCCGGTGGCATTGATGAGAGCTTGTGGGTCGGTCATCTTGTGAGCCATCTATCTGAGAAGGCGAGGGAGGTATATGCGAGGATGGCAACCGAGGACGCAAACAGATACAGGGCATTGAAGGCCGAGATTTTGAACGCCTATGCGGTGTCCGCATGTATTTATAGGAGAAATTTTTTCAGCTGGACTCGTGAGTCCAGTCAAACCTATGAGGAACATTCGCGGGCCTTGTTGGAACAGCTGCAGAGATGGTTCAAGGGGAGCAAGGTTGAGTTACCTCAAGCGGTGGCGGAACTCCTGGTGCGTTACCGTATCGATCAACAGCTTCCGCCTGACTTAGCATTGTTTCTTGTCGACAAAGACATTGCTTCCTTGGCAGACTGCGTCAACCTTATTGATAAACATGTTTTGGCGTGCAAAATGCTGCAAGTCACGCAGTCGCGTCGTAAGACGGAGGAGTCTGCGATCAAGACCGCCCCCTGTCTGCCCGGCGGCTGGATCGAGGGGAGGGGTTCTCCGATGCCCTCCACTGGTGGCGGTCGCGAGCCGCAGACCAGGGCAGGGCCCTGGTGCGATTTCTGCAAACGCGTGGGGCACGGTGAAAACCGCTGCTTCTCTAATCCCGCTAGTCCGGCCTACCGAGGCAACCCTCCTGTTAAGTCGGAGGGAGATCAGTGGAGCTCATCCGCCGGGCCCTCGCACACGACGGTGGCATCGGTGACCGAGGTCACTGCCACCGAGGCTAATTCCATTCATCCACTGTACCAGGATTATTCAGGGACAGCCTTAGTGGGTGGCCCTGATTCGATGCTGAAGTTTGAGGCCCAATACCTTCGGGATACTGGGGCGACACGGTGTGTTCTCCGGGCGGGGGTAGTTCCGGCCTCTCAGATGCGTTATACCGGCGAGTATACCCTCCTTCGGGGCATTGACCGGGTTCTTGGCCGGTATCCCCTTGCCCTCCTCGAGGTCCGGAGTGACATTTTTAAGGGTCCAGTGACCTGTGTGGTGGTACCCTACTACCCGATACCCGGGGTCTCCTTGCTGATTGGCAATGATGCCATGGCCAGGGAGGAGTCATTGACTCTGACCTGTGGGGGGGTCACTAGATCCCAGAGTAAACAGGCGGAGAGAGTGGCGGAGTCAGACATATCTTTACTCTGGCCCGAGGAGCCTAGCGCCTCGACTCCAGTTCCCGACGGTGACGTTGCGTCAGCTGAAGTCCACCCGAGCCTCCCGTCCAGCCACCCTCAGGTGCCGTGCTCCTCAGGGACCGCTCCCGCCATGTCGCGATTCAGCAGGAACGCTAATGCTAAGGTATATGTGGGAAACCTGGGCAATGGAGCAGCGAAGGCCGAGCTAGGGAGGGTCTTCGAACATTACGGACCACTCCGCAACGTATGGGTGGCTCGAAACCCACCTGGATTTGCAGTTGTTGAGTTTGAAGAGCCACGAGATGCTGAAGATTCGGTCAGAGCCCTTGATGGAAGGTTAATTTGCGGATCGCGTGTGTGCGTCGAGATGTCGAATGGCATGTCGCGGCGGCCTCGTTTCAGACGCCCTTTGGTCCGCAGGCCTTTCGACCCGAACGATCGATGTTACCAGTGCGGTGAAAGGGGTCATTACGCATATGACTGTTGTTCTCGACACCGGAGGAGTACCCGCCGCTCTAGGTCTCGGCCCGTTCCCTTTTCCTGTCAACGCTTCCCCCAACTTGAGTTTGGCCCCCTTGCCTCTCTATTGTGCTTGTGTGAAGTGTAACTCTTGTAGGGTAGATATTAATGTGGTGTATGGTGTTAACTATTGTGTGTGGAAAAAAAAAACCAAACTGGTTCATTGTTAACCTGTTAATGCCTGTTAATGGCCTGTGCGTTAATAATTGCGTTATTGTTGCGCTATTGCGTTGCGTTGTATTGTGGCGTTGTTGCGTTATTGTTGTTAATAAGTGTTAATACTTGTTAATGGCGTTAATTGCCTGTTAGCGATTACCGCCATCATCTTGCCATGTGATTTGCACCTACTACAAATACTGGTTTTTAAAAAAAACGCCGTCTATTCGACGGGGTTTTTACTTAGGGGGGGAGGACTGTGAGAAACCACCGGTGAAACCACCTGTTCTCACGACCGATTTGGTGCCCCGCCCACCGCGTGACGTGGCATCCTTGGAGCCTCACGCGATCGGGGGGGGAATTCGGCACGTGATTGGTGGAGGGGTCAGAGAGCGCGGTCGCCATCTTAGGCGACGCACACGGCTCGAAGGCTCCGAGTGGGAAATATCATAAGGGTTTTCCTTGAAGCCTCCGGACAGCCGAGTTGGGCTGGTCGAATACCGTTCTGTATTTTACGAGCGAGGAACTCCAGAAGAGAACGAGTGATTCCCGGCTTCGTGTTGGAGCTACTGGCCGACCGTTCCTGCCGGCCTTGTGCGGTATTCCATCCTGTTACCCTCCGAGTCCCGGAGGTCGTCGATTGGAACCGCGAGAGATATTACCTGCGTCCTGGTTGGAGCTCCTGGTGCCGACCGTTCCTGCAGGCTTTGTGCAGTATTCCATCCTGTTACCTTTTATGGTTTTGTGATCGAGCCAATAAATAATCGTGCCTTACCCCTAGAAGGCCAATTAAAACACAATTGTGTTTATTGAGTTCTCTTTTGTTCACTCCGTGGACTACTTGAAGCCCGGACATTAACGTCCGTATTCCGTGCTGGGATACATTCCACAGACGGGATCGCGACAATATATATATATATATATATATATATATATATATATATATATATATATATATATATATATATATATATATATATATATATATATATATATATATATATATATATATATATATATATATATATAGTCACGTGAAAAAGTAAGTACACACCCATGTAGAGTTTTGACTTTTTCAACATATTTCAACATATAGCGATTTGATCTTCATTTCAACAATATTGGCAGATAAAGGTGATATAATATAACAAATATCATGAAACATTTACATTTTGTAGTCCATTGTATAATTTAAATAAACATAAATGCAAATTTCGCATGTGGAAAAAGTAGGTACACCCTTGGCTCTAATAGGTGGTATTGCCCCATTTGGCAGAAACAACCTCAAGTAGGCATTTCTTATAACTGTCTACCAGTCTCTGACATCGACTGGGAGAAATTCTTGCCCACTCCTCCATGCAGAATTATTTCAACTGTGCGATGTTTGAGGGGTTTCTTGCATGCACAGCTCGTTTCAAATCCTCCCACAACATCTCGATGGGATTTAAATCCGGGCTTTGACTTGGCCATTCCATAACCCTCCATTTCTCTCTTTTCAGCCATTCCTTGGTGGATTTACTGGTATGTTTAGGGTCATTGTCATGTTGCAAGGTCCACCTTCGGTTGAGCTTCAACTTTCCGACAGATGGCCTCACATTATCCTCAAACACCCTCTGGTACAATGAAGAATTCATAGTGGATTATATGATGGAGAGCTGCCCAGGCCCTGATGCAGCAAAGCTGCCCCAAACCATAATATTTCCACCACCATGCTTTACAGTTGGTATCAGGTTCTTGTGGTCAAATGTTGTCTTTGGTTTTCGCCAAACATGTCTTCTGGTACTGTGGCCAAATAGCTCTACCTTTGACTCATCTGTCCAGAGCACATTGTTCCAGAAGTGCAGGTCTTTGCCTTGGTGTTCATCGGCAAACTTTAGTCTTGCCCTGATGTTCTTTCTGGACAGCAAAGGTTTCCTCCTGGCACACCTCCCATGTGGATCAAATTTGTGCAGCCTCTTTCGAATGGTAGACTCGTGCACTTTGACATCAACAGTGGCAAGAGCTACCTGTAGGTCCCTTGATGACATTCTGGGGTTCTTAGAGACTTCTTTCAGCATCTTGCGGTCTGCTCTTGGGCTGAACTTGCTGGGGTGGCCTGGCCTGAACAAGTTGGCAGGTGTTTGGAATGTTCTCCACTTGTAGATGATCTTCCGGACAGTCGAATGATTGATTTCAAGTTGTTTGGAGATCTTTTTAAATCCCTTCCCAGACTCGTAGGCATCTATAACCTTCTTTCTGAAGGCCTGAGAGCTATTTTGATCTAGGCATGGTGACGCCGCACACTTCAACAACAAAGAGCAAACCAAACTCAATGTCTGAGGTTTAAATAAGACAGGTTCCTCCGAGATCCTCTCTAATGATGTTCTAATCATTTGCACCTGAGCTGGTGCACCTGATTCTAATTTTAGGTATTTGAAGTAGTGATAAATGTAGGGGTGTACTTACTTTTTCCACATGCGAAATTTGCATTTATGTTTATTTAAATTATACAATGGACTACAAAATGTAAATGTTTCATGATATTTGTTATGTGTTATCACCTTTATCTCTCAATATTGTTGAAATGAAGATCAAATATCTGTATGTTGAAATATGTTGAAAAAGTCAAAACTTTACATGGGGTGTACTTACTTTTTCACGTGACTGTGTATATATATATATGTATGTATGTATGTGTGTATATATATATATATATATATATATATATATATATATATATATATATATATATATATATATATATATATATATATTGTAACGAATTTGAGAAGTGTAACGGTTTTGAGAAGGGCAACGGTTTTGTTGAGTGTAACACCCTCGTAATGTAAATAATGGTCGCAGCCGTCCTCCTAGTTAATTCCATGAAACTTACACACAGGCCACGATATATCTTTTTAAATAGTTTATTTCCTTATTCCATGTAGGCTAAATATGTGTTTCCCACTAGATTGACTCTGCATTGTATCAAACGAAATAAGCGTAGGCCCCTTTCAATTTCCCCAATCATCTCCGCTCTCCAAAGTTCCTTTCAAAAGCGGTGCGAGTGGTGTTCAATCCCGCAAGCCGCCATTGCCCATGTGCTCATCTCGGAGAAGAGGGGGGTAGGAGCCGCCAACTCACAGGCGTGGCACGTCGTCATGATCAAAGGAGGAATCGGACAGCCCTAACAGCCAACCAGCACCGCGGTTAGCGACCCGGTAGGCGTGCCCTCGCAGCCGGCGGCTTGATTCCGCCCCGAGTAATAAAAGCGACTGGAAGGGACTGCTTCAAGAGATGACATGAGAGATGACATGAGAGAGGACATGAGAGATGAGCTGTGAGCTGTGAGCTGTGAGATGAGAGACACTCCAAACCAAAAAGGAGAGATACTTGGAGAGGAAACCAGCTTTGGAGAGACGTGCTGAGAGGAGGGAGACGGCTCCACCAGAAGGAGAGGAGCAGGTGTGACCGAGCCAGCGCGTGACGTCCACAGCATCAGCAGCGTCGACGCGACCGAGGGTTTTCCCGCCAAAAACGCGAAGAATTGGGAGCTGCTACCTCCAGCCCTGCCGGTTGCAGGGACCTGACCCTGCCTCCCTCTCCAGCAACCCACCTCCACCATTCCTGCCTGCAATTTCCCCCGTGTAAGTGTGAACGTCGTCTGTCTTGAATGTTGTCCTGGGGTTAAGTAAATTGAATAGTATAAGTTAACGATTCACTGTGTGACTGCTTCTTCCATCCATTGCTTGTGTGTGTATAATAAATCTGTTCTTCCTCCGTACTCTGTCTTCTTCTCTTTTCCTTCTCTTTCGGTCGCTTTAGAGGTTTCCCAATTGAATATCTGTGGTGCGATCTGGTCAACGTTGGGGGAGTCGGGCCAATCGGGGATCCTGTAACGGTCGCGGTGGGACCATCCGCTCGGCCCATCATAACATCTAAACCACGATCCGTAACAATATATATATATATATATATATATATATATATATATATATATATATATATATATATATATATATATATATATATACAAAAAGATCTTTCTAACCATTGACTGACTGATATTAATGTTCGGTACCGTACCTTCCGGGTGTCATAAGAAGCTGAAATTTGGCGTGCTAATGGACATTGAAGCCGGTACACCAGGAAAAATCACATAACCGTTGGAAAGCGCCTGTCAATGAAAATTTATGCAAAAAAACCATAAACACATTAAAACAACAACAAAAAAAACCTCAATCAGTATCTAGTATTTGAAAATTGTAATTTATTTAACTGCAAACTGTGAAATAAACATGACAATAATGTCCATGTATGAAAAAAAAGAAAAAGCATCTGTAAATGAAAACTTACGTTAAAAAACCATAAACGTGTCCGTTAAAAAAACTCCTCAATCGATATCTATCATTTGAAAATTGGAATTTCTATAATTGTAAACTGCGAAATAAAAATCTCAATGAAAATTTACATAAAAACCGCAAATGTATCCATAAAATAAATGAATAAATAAATAAAAACCTTAATTGATATCTAGAATAAGGTCGGTGATGCTTGCCGATAATCATAAAGCTTCTATTTATTATGTTTATTATTATACCTACATATGAAGCACGGTTTGTTATTGCTTACACAATGTATAAGCATACTCCACTAGGACACACACACACACACACACACACACACACACACACACACACACACACACACACACACACACACACACACACACACACATATATTATACACACAGTGCCTATATGCACCCCTTTTCTTAAAGATCATTCTCTAATCTCTACGAAAGTCTCTAAGATCTGAGATCAAAGGGGGTATGCACCCCCTTTCAAAAATTTCACCTTCTGTTGCCTTATAGCCAGGAATTCCACCTTTATTTACACATTGTAACCCACAACTTCAAAGTGAAAAACAAATTCTTCAAATTTCAGAAAATTAATTAAAAATACAAAACTACAATATCTTGGTTGGATAATTGTCCACCCCCTTTATAATAGCAATTGTAAACTAGAACGGGCACTCGGTAGAGCGCATACCTTCGCCGCAGCTACTTTTGTTGCCAAAATAAAAGACTACAAGATCTGTGTAGCAAGATTCGAGGGAATGACACTCGATGACTACAAGATCTCGGCGCTAGGTTGAAATGATCGCGGGAGATTGCGTTATAGTGATGACGTCCTGGATGGACATCTTCTTCTTCAGTCGCGCATAACTTTGAGTGAAATACGATCGAGTTAAAAATAGTCAGAATTTGAGCAAATCTGTTTCATTCGTTTGTTAATATGCCTCATCTATTGTCAAATCTGCAATTATAATTTTTTTTGAGGTTGAAATGATCGCGGGAGATCGCGTTATAGTGATGACGTCCTGGATGGACATCTTCTTCTTCAGTCGCTCATAACTTTGAGTGAAATACGATCGAGTTAAAAATAGTCAGAATTTGAGCAAATCTGTTTCCTAAAATCTAATCAAATGTGTCCCGTATAATAACCAATCATCCCACCAAATTTCATGCAATTCGGTTGAATACTTTTTGAGTTATGCGATTAACATACACACACACAGACATACAAATAAATACACAGCGATCAAAACATAACCTTCCGCTTTTGCGAAGGTAATTAGCTCAGGTGTAACCAATCACCTTCAAAATCACACACCAAGTTAATTGGCCTCCACCTGTGTTAAATTGTAGTGATTCTGATTATTTCACAATAAAATCAGCTGTTCCTGTAGGTTTCCTCTGCTGGGTAGTGCATTTCTCAGTAAAGACTCAACCATGAGCGCCAAGGAGCTTTCAAAAGACCTCTGGGATAAAGTTGTGGAAAGGCACAGATCAGGGGATGGGTATAAAAAATATTTCAAAGGCCTTGAATATCCCTTGGAGCACAGTCAAGACAATCATTAAGAAGTGGAAGGTGTATGGTTCCACCAAGACCCTGCCTAGATCAGGCGGCCATCCCTCCAAACTGGATAACCAAGCAAGGAGACTGATCAGAGAGGCCACCGAGAAGGCGATGGTAACTTGCATGTGACAACAATAACTTGCACTGTGTGCATGTGACAACAATATCCCAAGCACTCCACAAGTCTGGCCTGTACGGTAGGGTGGCACAAAGGAAGCCATTACTCAAAAAGGCCACCCCTTGAGTCCCGTTTGAGGGTATGCAAAAAACCACTCCGGAGATTCTGAAGCCATATGGAAAAAAGTTGTATGGTGAGACGAAACCAAGATGGAACTTTTTGACGTTACATTTGGCACAAATCCAACACAGCACATCACCCAAAGAACACCATCCCTCTGTGAAGCATGGTGGTGGCAGCATCATGTTATGGGGATGTTTCTCACCAGCAGGGACTAGGGCACTTGTCAGGATAGAAGGGAAAATAGATGGAGCAAAATACAGAAAAATCCTAGAGGAAAACCTGCTCTCTGCAAGAAAGCTGAAATTCGGACGGAAGCTCACCTTTCAGCATGACAATGAACCGAAACACCCAGCCAAAGCTGCACTGGAGTGGTTAAGGAACAAAAAGATAAATGTCCTGGAATGGGTCAGTCAGAGCCCCGACCTAAATCCAATCTAAAATCTGTGACATGACTTGAAGATTGCTGTCCATTAATGCTCTGCACACAACTTGACTGAGCTTGAACAGTTTTGCACAGAAGAGTGGGAAAATATTGCCCAATCAGGGTGTGCAAAGTTGGTAGAGACCCAATTCCAACAGACTCACAGCTGCAATTGATGTAAAAGGTGCCTCCACCAAGTATTAACTCAGGGGGGTGACACTTATCCAACCAAGATATCTAGTTTTGTATTTTTAATTAATTTTCTGAAAATTGTAGAATTTGTTTTTCACTTGGAAGTTGTGGATTACAATGTGTAAATAAAGGTGGAAAATAAATCTGATTTAATGCATTTTAATTCCAGGTGATTTGCCTGCAATTTAATTCCAGTTGCCATAAGGCAACAAAAGGTGAAAAATTTGAAAGGGGGTGTAGACTTTCTATGGGCACTGCATAATAAAGGCAGCGGGATACAAGAGGGGGAGAGAGAGGGAAGCACAACAACAGTAGAGAACATGGTCATCGGGAGATCTGTGGAAGGGAGAGGGTTGGGTCAAGAACCACCTTTAGAGGCCGTTTTTCCCCGCAGAGCAGGGGTTGGCCTTTTTTGGGCACCATGGCCCCTTTTTGAAGCAATGTTTTATGGCCGGATGCCCTTCCTGCCGCCAACCCTGTTAGTCACCTCTTGTGACACAGGGAATTACCAGTGAACTGGTCCTCAATTTGCCGACCTCGGAAGGATCACAAGCTGAGTCAACCCCCCTGGCGTTAATTCAGTCATTGACCGGGATTTGAACCTAGGATCCTAGGATCCCAAGCCAGCACCCTAACCGCTAAGCCAACACCAGGCTCAAGGTACACAGGATTTAAAAAATGGACACTACAGGGGATTTCAGGAAAGAAAACAGAATTTGGAAAAGGTGGATTTGGGGTGTAATAACAGGTGTAGAAAAGATCAGAGTTTTGGATGGGGGAAGATAAGAGATGTTGGAGAACAGCTGTTTTAAAGACCTGGAGGGAGGAGTGGGATTTAAGAGAGTGAGGGAGTTTGTTCCAGAAGCAGAAAAAAAGAGGCATGAAGGAGTGAAGGTGAGCAGAGAGTCTTGATTTTGGCAGTTTCACCAGAAGAGGGTTGCTGGCACATCTTGTGTGTCCTGAAGGAATATTTGGGGGACAGAGCACAGATAGAGCTGGGGGAGCTAGGCCGGAGAGGAGTCGGTAGAAGATAGAAAGACCACCAACCTGCCTGCGGTGAGAGAGAGAAAGGCCCTCATAATCAGCTTCATCGCGGGAGATTCCAATGATTCTGAAAGCTTTGGGTCAACCACATGAAGCCGAGCTAGGTGTGAGGCAGGAGCCCCAGCCCAGAGGGGAGCGTGGCATCTAGAAAAGTTATGGATGGAATGGATTCAGGCAAAATTTGGTGGACAGGTAATGAGAAGGATGAATTGAGTAAATTTTGGTGAAGATCCAAATCCAGATCCAGATACGAGAAATTTTTTTTTATTTGTAAGTGATTCTCCTCCATTGAAAGATGGGGCCAATAACGATATATAGCATAACATTTCAAAACGTTGTGGAGGAGTTATGACAAAACTAGGTGGATGAGTTGGGCAAGTGACACGAACAAGCCGATGCAATTTTGGTTCATGTCCAGATCCAGATCCGGGATACAAAACTAAAGTGTTCCGACTGGCGGAGTTTGCGCTCTACCGAGTGCTGTTCTCGTTGCTGTCGTTTTATGTGTCTCGTGCCCACGTTTCATTCATCTGTTTTATTAAACTTTATATTTAATCTTTTATTATGGTGGTCGTGGGATCAATCGCTTCTCCTTGGGTGAAATAATGACCTGCGTACATGCACGAGTTCCGTTCTGGGCGTGTGAAACCAAATTGAGTATTATAACATTCCCTATGCTGTCATTCGGTGTGCTCCAGTTTTAATTCAAACTTCCAAGCTCAGGCCATCTTGGAGTCGTTTTGTGTAATTTGCTCATAATGAAGGTAAGCCATATTTAGGCAAGGGGTGGGGATGAGGTTCATCATTCACCTGGAGTGGCAAAGGAGGCAAGAAATAAACATTTAAATACAAATATAGGACATTTTTGGACCAAAAAAAGAAAATCTTCATTGAGAAAGAGCGAAATCCATCCAAGACCTTGATCTTTTCTTCCCCCGCTAATTCGCCCCAGATACACTTTTTTTTGAAATTCCAACTTCTTTCCTGGAAGTCCTTGCAGTGTCCATGTGTTTATACCTCTCCCACCTCCCCCCAAGCCCTCTCCCACCTCCCCCCAAGCCCTCTCCCGCCTCCCCCCAAGCCCTCTCCCTCCCACAGTTCTCTCGATGTCCCTGCTCTCAAATATTGTGTTTGTGTCCTTCCCCCTCTCTCCCCATCTTGTGTACCGCTCCCCTTATTTTTTGTGTTTTGTGTGTCGGTTTGACTTTCTGTGTGATTAATGTTCGCTCTTTCACGAGCCTCGATCTTGTATACAAAAAAAAAAAAAAAAAATCAATCCAAGGGGGAATTTTGGGAGAAACAAGGAAGTACAAGCCAAAATATGTGAAATACAGTCACCGATTAAAATGCAGTATATACACATGAGGAGTGATGTTTCACCCTGTAGCCAATCAGATCCAAACAAAAAAGCTCCCTGAATAGAAGGTTGGCACCTTAAGAAGAAGAAGACGATATAAAAATCAGAAAATGCTCTTAACATGAGCTCACGTTATAGTGACACGTGTGACACCACCTTCTGGGGCACCTTGTGCTTGTTAAAGGTGCAAACATACAGGAACTTATCACATACCCTTTAAGTGAATATAACATGAAAAAAAATCCCCCAAAACCCATAAGGCTAAGAGGCTTCAATGCCAGCTTCTCGAATGAACGGTGTCAGACAAAATGAAAATATACAACTCAGATAAATGTACAACCCACAGTCTTCCTACTTTTACGATAATGTTTGGTAAATAATGTCCAAATTTGCTGTTTCAGGTACTTGTGACTGTCACAAAACAAACACGTGGCTAGGGGGGACTTAGGGTGTCTGCAGCATACCATTCCATGGAGAGACCTTAATGTGCGCTCATGGTTTCCAGCCACCTGCGTTGGCTCACCTTCAAAGATTATCATCTCCTGCCGGGCGTTTATTTGCGGTTAAGAGGATCAATGCAGGCCTCTGCACACCGATCGATCCGTCATTCGTTATAACTCATCTGCCATGTGTATTGTGTAGTGCAGGGAAAAGCCTCGCGCGATGCTTATTCAGCACACGCAAAACGCCGAACAGTTACCCCCCCCCCCCCCCCCAAAAAAAAATATTACAAGTGCTTCATCAAAAGTGAGGAAGTGTACATCGCAGGAACAGTGTGTCGTTGTGTCTTTGCTACCTCACTTCACATTTGCACCGAGAAAGTCCTCTTGGAACTGCACAAAGTGCGTCCGATGAATAGCTTGCTATCTGCATAATCACAATGAAAATGGCTCCTTGTTTTGCCGTTATTATGCTCTTGAAGTCATAGGAACTTGAAGTGGGTCGTAGGAAAGACTATTATGCAGCCGTTTCTTCATTGTATAACGGATGGCTTTGTCAGTGAAGGCTTCAGCAAAATTGAGATTGAACCCAGCAGCCTCAGGTTTCCATCCAAGCAGGAGCTCTACCTGATCTACCCCTGCATGTACCTTCCTCTTATGGACCAACATTAAGGAATACAAGCGTTACGCCTCGGTCCCCCCGTCGGTGAAGTGATGTGAGTTGACAAAGTGGAAGACGCGAGGCGGCCATCTTGGATTTTGACGTGGCGACCCAATTTTCAATAGCGTCCTTCCTTATGAGCAGATACACCCACACACCAGATTAGAAGTTAGTAGTTCGTTTATTGTCCCCCATCGCACCGCAGAGCGAAACGGGGACTATGGTTTTCCCCTCCGTCCGTGTGTCCGTCCGTCCGTCCATCCGTCCATCCGTACGTGCGTGCGTGCGGGCGTGCGTGCTTGCGTAAGCGAAGGACCGCATTCGAATTTGGTGTGCGGATGCAACCCACGTCAAAATCCAAGATGGCGGCCGCCATGTATGTCTGATGCCATGTATGTCTGATGCCATGTATGTCTGAACCTTGTGAGCGGAATATCTTGAAAAATAAGTGAAGTACCAACTTCTAATCTGGTGGGTGGGTGTATCTAGGCATAAGGAAGAAACCTATTGAAAATTGGGTCGCCACGTCAAAACCCAAGATGGCCGTCACCATATATATGTCTGAACCTTGTGAGCGAAATATCTTGAAAAATAAACGAACAACTAACTTATAATCTGGTGTGTGGGTGTATACACGCATAAGGAAGAATGCTATTGAAAATTGGGTCGCCACTTCAAAATCCAAGATGGCCGCCTCCATGTATGTCTGAACCTTGTGAGCAAAATATCATCTCATAGCATGTTTTCTGCGTCTTCCACTTTGTCGACTCACATCACTTCCCCGACGGGGGCCTAGGCGTAACGCTTGTTTTTCAAGATATTTCACTCACAAGGTTCAGACATACATGGCGGCGGCCATCTTGGATTGTGACGTGGCGACCCAATTTTCAATAGCGTTCTTCCTTATGCCTAGATACACCCACACACCAGATTAGAAGTTGGTACTTCGCTTATTTTTCAAGATATTCCGCTCAAAAGGTTCAGACATTCATGGCGGCAGCCATCTTGGATTTTGACGTGGGTTGCACCCACACACCAAATTAGAATTCGGTCCTTTGCTTATGCACGCACGTACGCACATACGCACGCCCACACGCACGGACGGACGCACACATGGACGGAGGGGAAAACCATAGTCCCCCTTTCGCTCCGCGGTGCGACGGGGGACAATAAAACCAGAACAGCAGGCAAACCATCTTTATAGCATTCGATAAAAAAGAGTTGCCTGGATCTGGCACGTATTGACATAAACGGGGTGATCTGGGTGAACACTTTAACAGTATGGACCTCAAACATCCGGGGCCTTCCCTCAAACTTGACTGATCTCTCCATACAGGTTGCTTCTGACAAACCAGACGTGATCTGCTGCAGAAACTTTCCTCCTTCATGATGTCTCTGATTCCTTGGTATCTCTCCCAGGTTACTCCCTCCTCCGGTATGATAGACCTGAGCCTCGTCCTGGAGGGGGGGGGGGGGGGGGGTTGCTATCTTTATTTAAAAAACTCTCTTCCTCACTCGCCCTGCACTGCCCTCTCTCCACCTCACCCCCAGGAATACCTTTGGCTACGGCTTCCCCTTCGCTCCCACCTTTTGTTCGTATGTGTGTTGTACCGTCCACCAAACAGTGATGACTCCATCTACATCTCGCTGTCTGATAATATGGACCAACTTCTACCTACCCATCCAAACTCTCTCTTCCTCATATGTGGTGATTTCAATTGTCACCATGCCAGTTGGCTGGGTGTGGGGACCTCTCTCACCAGCCATGGCTCTTCAGCAAAGGACTTCTGTGACTCACTGGGACTGACACAATCTGTCAATTTCCCGACCCGGATCTCAGTCAATGGAGCATCTTCTCTTCTGGACTTGGTTATGACTAACTTCCTTGAAAACATCTGCTGCTCTTCTTCTGCTCCAATCGGCTCATCTGATCATGTGCTTGTTAAAGTGGAGATCTCTCTGACCATTCTCAGAGAGCCTCCTCAGCGTCGACGAGTCTGGCATTTCACTCAGGCCAACTGGCACGGTCTTCAAGCAGCCATCAACCATCTGGACTGGTCTCCCATCTCTACCACCTCTGACATCAACTCATCCTGGGAATTCTTCCAAAGTAAATTGCTCTCTCTCATGCACAGATTTATCCCATCTCGTCTTCAGTTGTCATACCCTTCCTCCCGTCCATGGTACACGGAATCTTGTGGTGAGGCTATTGCCCAGAAACAACTTGCTTTCGTCTCCTGGAAAGCAAATCCAACGGAAGGAAATCTCATTTCCTTTCACAAAGCCCAAAACAAGTGTGTGTCCACCCTCAGGAGAGCCAGGAAACAATATCTCTCCGTTCTCAGGACAGAACTCTCTTATCTGTCTCCCTCTTCCAAATCCTGGTGGCGTCTGGTCAAATCTGTTTCTGGTGTTTGTTTCCCCTCCATCCCCTCCCTCACCTCAAACGGCCACACGGCTGACTCCGCACGTGAAAAAGCTGAATGCCTCAACTCTGTGTTTGCCTCTAAATCTTGTGTCCCAAACCCATCCCTCTCTGTACCCACCGTACCCAGTCGTACCCAGCTGCTCCTGGACTCTGTGTCCTTTCCTCCTGACAAGGTGGAAAAGTTTCTGTCAACCCTCGACTCTGATTCTGCAAATGGACCTGACGGCATCAGCCCACGGGTCCTAAAATCCTGTTCTTCCGCTCTTTCACTCCCTCTCTCTGTTCTCTTCACCCTCTCTTTTGCTCAGGGTCATCTGCCATCTGCTTGGAAATCTGGCAACATCACCGCTTTGCACAAAAAAAGGTGCAAAAACAGATCCCAGCAACTACAGACCAATCAGCCTTCTCCCAATTATCAGCAAAGTCATGGAATCCATCATTGCTTCAGATATGAAATCTTTCCTCTTCTCCAATGGCTTGACCTCTGATCATCAATTTGGTTTCAGACCTGGTCACTCTACTCTGGACATGCTGCTTCTGCTTTCTCAACAATGGATGGAGGTCCTCAAGGCAGTGTTCTGGGCCCTGTGCTTTTTCTGGTCTTCATCAATGATCTGAACGCCACTCAGTTCCCGAAACTTCTTCCATGCACATCTCAACGGTTGCTCGAGTGAGATGTGCATGGAACAAGTTTCGGGAACTGAGTGGCATGCTGATGAGGAGGGGAGTGTCGCTGAAGCTGAAGGGAAAGGTGTATGCTGCATGTGTGAGAAGTGTTATGATTTATGGGAGCGAGACATGGGTAATGAACGTAGAGCAGCAACGAAGGCTGGAAATGGTGGAAATGCGAATGGTTCGATGGATGTGCAGAGTATCGTTGAGAGAGAGGAAGACAAATGATGAATTGCGAAAGATGATGGGAATATTGCCTGTGATTGATGCTGTGAAGAGGAACAGGTTGAGATGGTTTGGTCATGTGTTGAGGAAGGATGAAAGTGACTGGTTGAGAATAGTGATGGAAATTAATGTAGAAGGAAGTAGAGGACGGGGAAGACCAAGAAAGACTTGGCTAAAGATGGTGGAAGAAGAAATGCGGGCAAGGGGGTTAACAAGGAGAGATGCAGAAAATAGGGCAAAATGGAGAAGATTGTCATGGGGACCGCAAGGCTAACCCCCGCTCTAGCAGGGAAAATGGCCTTAAAATGCATGTTGTTGTTGTTTGTATCAATGATCTCTCTGACTCTCTTGAAAATCCTCTCTATCTCTTTGCTGTTGACTCTACTCTCTGTCGCTCCATTCTTCATCCCTCAGATCGGCAGTCTTCAGCCTCCTCACTCTCTGCAGACCTGGACAAAATCACAGACTGGGCAAACAAGTGGAACATGTCTTTCAATCCTGACAAATCTCACACTCTAACGATGTCTCTCCGAAAAGACCGAACTGGACAACCCTCCCATCCACTTTCTGAATAATCCTCTCCAAGAAGTTCTGTCACTTAAGCTTTTGGGTCTCACTATCTGCCATGATCTTTCCTGGGAAAACCACATTTCAAATCTGGCCTCCAAAGCCAGTCGCCGACTGGGCATCCTCCATCATGCGAAGTCCTTCCTTGGCACACCTGAGCTCCTCACCACATACAAGGCTTTCATCCGCAGCTCAATGGAATACTGCTCTCCCGTCTGGGCTGGTGCTCCTGCCTCACACCTAGCTCGTCTTCACGCTGTTGAAACCAAAGCATTCAGAATCATTGGAATCTCCCGCGATGAAGCTAACTCCAAGGGCCTTTCACTCACTCACCGCAGGCAGGTAGGTGGTCTTTCCGTCTTCTACCGACTCCTCTCTGGCCTTGCCCCCCCAGCTCTCTCTGGGCTCTGTCCCGCAAATATTCCTTCAGGTCGCACAAGATCTGCCTGCAACCCTCTTATGGTTAAACTGCCAAAATCAAGACTCTCTGCTCACCTTCACTCCTTCATTCCTCTTTTCTCCCGCCTCTGGAACAAACTCCCTTACTCTCTTCAATCCCACTCCACCCTCCAGGTCTTTAAAACAGCTGTTCACCACCATCTCTTATCTTCCCCCATCCAAAACCTTGATCTTTTCTACCCCCGCTAATTTCACCCCAATTCCACTTTTTTGAAATACCAACTTTTGTCCTGGAAGTCCTTGGTGTCCTTGTGTTTTATACTTCTCCCACCCCCCCCCCCTTCCCACGCCTCCTCCCCCCAAGCCCTCTCCCTCCCACACATCTCCCTGCTCTTAAATGTTGTGTGCTCTCAAGTGTTTGTGTCCTTTCCCTTCTCTTGTCTTCCGCTCCCTCTTTTTATATATTTTGTTTGTCTGGTTGATTTGTTTGTGAAGTAAATGTCAGCTCTTTCACGAGCCTCGATTCAGTATACAAAAAACAAAAAAAACACGTTGGTGCAGCAAGGGTGCAGCAAGATCCACGAAACATTATATCTTCAGTGGGAACAACCACACCCACTAGGAGAGTTAGAACTGGAAAGAAAAAACCCTCGGTAAAGCCTGCTTTCCCACAGCGTCCCCACAAGCCACTGTGGAGGTTCCGGTTTCTAAAGCCAAATCTAGACTCCTCGAGAAACCAGCGCTTAGGCAGTGTGGTCTTCTTTCTCCATTGTTCAAATTGGCACATTTAATAGATGGCACGTATATCAACAGACAGGCTGTTTTGAGGTTGTATAAAAGTAGTGAATACATTTCCCTGCCATGGAAAAACAAAGAGACAATGAGGTCAAACAACAAGGGTCTCTCCTTGTCCAAACAAGGGTCCAAGCAACAACTCCTAAACGATGTGACGTATGACTTCGTCATGAGGGAACTTTGTGTTCGTCATGGGCATGCGATTCTGCGTGCAAAGTTTGGGCTCGATCTGTTCAGCCATTGGAGGAAAAGGGGTTTTAGTGTTTTTCACGAAAAACAGTATGGCGGCCGAACCATATGACATATGACATCGTAATTTGTTGCCTTCTGAATGTTTTTTCATTAAGGTCATGTAAAAAAAAAATCATATTCATGGCATCAAGGGGTCTATTTGTCGAATTCTAACTTCATAACGTTAGCACTTTTAATATCCGAAGAAAACACATTTTTTGGTCCCATTGCAGAGTTCTTTAGAATGAGCCATGACTCAATTTTTCCCAATGAGCCATTTCAGAGATATAGAGGGGCAAAGTTGAAGGTGTTTTCCAAGATGGCGCCCATACCAAGTGACCTATGACGTCATAATTAGCAATAAAAATTCTACAAGTCCAGCTGATCACTTGATGAAAATTTAGTGTCAATCGGACCAACGGTTGCTGAGAACATTGATTTTAAAGTTTTGGAAGTGAAACTCTGGTGGAATAATAAGAATAATAAAAATTCTAGGATTAATAATAAGTATTCTTCTGCATTTCATGCAGAGGAAACCTAATTAGAGCTCGGCCTTT
Organism: Myxine glutinosa; assembly: GCF_964187855.1. Lineage (NCBI taxonomy): Eukaryota > Metazoa > Chordata > Myxini > Myxiniformes > Myxinidae > Myxine > Myxine glutinosa. Next base: position 207,393,153 of record NC_136265.1, read on the forward strand.
CCCCCAGACTGGCTTTCATGAAACAATTGTGTGGTCCCCTCTTGTCACAGCAAGTGAAATTAAAGTAAAGAATAGACTAAAAGTAAACTAAAGGTGTGTTTGTTTCCTCCTTGAATACTGGACTGTTGATGACCATTGCCATATGTAGTTGAAAAATCAGATTATGTTCCCAATCAACGTTAACACTTTTATTAATGCAAAATATAAAAACAGCACCGCAAAGCGGGCGTAACCCGTCAGCCCATGCAAGGTGGAAACCAATTTCAAGATGGCTGCCGTGGCGGCCATATTGAAAATCGCAGCACGCCCATTTTCGAAAGGAACCTTCCTCTACTCAACCCCAGCACACACTGCAAAAATGGATTTAATCTGACAAGCCGTTCTGGTCGAAATTGACGGAAACCAAAAGTTGACGGACGCCCGGATGGTTGCCGTGGCGGCCATATTGAAAATCGCAGTACGCCCATTTTCGAAAGGAACCTTCCTCTACTCAACCTCAACAAAACTGCAAAAATGGATTTAATCGGTCAAGCCATTCTGGTCGAAATTGACGGAAACCAAAAGTTGACGGACGCCCGGATGGCTGCCGTGGCGGCCATATTGAAAATCGCAGTACGCCCATTTTCGAAAGGAACCTTCCCCTACTCAACCTCAACAAACACTGCAAAAATGGATTTAATCTGACAAGCCGTTCTGGTCGAAATTGACGGAAACCAAAAGTTGACGGACACCCGGATGGCTGCCGTGGCGGCCATATTGAAAATCGCAGCACGCCCATTTTCGAAAGGAACCTTCCTCTACTCAACCCCAGCACACACTGCAAAAATGGATTTAATCTGACAAGCCGTTCTGGTCGAAATTGACGGAAACCAAAAGTTGACGGATGCCCGGATGGCTGCCGTGGCGGCCATATTGAAAATCGCAGTACGCCCATTTTCGAAAGGAACCTTCCTCTGCTCAACCTCAACAAACACTGCAAAAATGGATTTAATCGGTCAAGCCGTTCTCCTTGAAATAGGACGGAAACCAAAAGTTGACGCCCGTGACGACAATACCCCTTAGCCCAATTTGGGCTGAGGGGTGAAAAGGGAAGTGGTATCAATCGTCAATTTCTTCGGTTGGGTTCAGACTTGAAAGCTCAAGTTACTTCTTATAATGCGCTACAAGGAACCCTTTCGTACAACGTCGGTGTTCAACCACGTGGTGGGTTGATCCATTACCTTACAGGTAAGAGGTGATACGTCTAGATGTTTCCTTCTACATTATTCCAAGATGTTTGTAGTTGGTCAGCCAAAGCTGCTTGCGAAATAGGATACATAAACATAGGGACACGTGAACATAGAAACTTAAGAGGGTACATAAGCATGTGAATGAGGACACACAGGAATGGATGCATCACACCTAGCTGCAAATATACCACTTGCTTGCCCAATACATTTCCTTAACAAACACGGCACTGACTTCATCGTCGTCATCATCATCGGCAGGTACCTTGCCTTATACAGAGCGTCGGTGCTGCCGGAGCTGCTAATAGGCTGCAATCGTGGTCGGGTCGCCACTCCGACTCAGGAAGTGAGCGCAGGAATTTGTAATTTGGTCAGGGGGGCGCAATAGTACCTATGAGTACTCTTCGCGAAAGACACCTTGGGATCTTTAACGTCCACTAGCCGATGCCGGCAGATGAGGTGCCCAGTTTAACATCCATCCCGGGGACGGTACACACATTGATGAATTGGATACTTGTAAGATTGGTACTTGTAAAACACCAGGATGACCGTTTACATCTGGGTTGGGATTTAAACCCAGGCTGGCCAACTTCCTTTCTTAAATAGCTTTCTTTTTTCACTTATTATGTGCATGTCAAATCGATATCCCATTTATTTAATTTCTGTCTCATCGAATTGTCTGTAGGTAGGAATAATTTGGCGGTGGATGCAGGCCTTACAGGCCTTACAGGCCTTACAGGCCAGCTCTCGTTTGAAGACGTCAGATAATGTTTACGGTTACAAAAGAGACACCTGGATTGATGTCTCCACCTCAGAAGGACATCGTAACCCTCGGTACCCCCTGAGTTTCTCCACTATTTGGCAATTTCTGCATTACTTTCAAAGGTAGTAGGCCTACTACGCATGTGACAGTAGATTTGTCCTTCACAATTTACACTTGGTATTTTCCAGGTTTTTCACAAACGCTCCATTCACGATGTAATTCTACTGTGCCAGGGAAGCACTAAATGATGAGAGCGGAAGACCCGATTGAAAATTTGCTGTGGTGTGGCCTTCTTTGTCAGTCGCATCCTAACCACAGGTGACCTTCAGGGATCGGGCAAGTTGGGAGTGCATCTCTGCTCGGTAATCCACGCATGTGGTTTGGGTGAGCCGGCAGATGGCCCGGCAAAGTTTATTCCCGAGGTCGGATGACTTGAAGGAAACGGAGGGGTTTATGATAAAGCCAACAGGCCTGTGGCTTTTGCCCACCGCATAACCAACACGATGGCTTCTTGTCTTGCACGCTAAGTCAATGACACACCTTTCTGTGGTTCCTCGTGCTACTAGATCTTCCAAATATGCTGCCTCCCAGCTGCTTTTGTTAATGTACTTTGGTCTTACAGAAAATCGATCAACAAATATCGACGGTATTATTGAGAACATCGTCATCGTCATCATCATCTGAACCTATTATATAACGGCAACGATCATTATTTCCACCTTGAGGAGTTCACTGGAGTAACCTTTTGGCCCAAATCTTTCACAAACTGGCCTGGTATTTGACTAAGTGGGTTCGGGCAAGAATTTGTAATTTGGCCAAGGTGCCAATGATAGCTCACCTACTCTTTGCAAAGGATATTGCGGGAATTTTAACATCCACCAACTAATGCCAGTGTATGGGACGCATGCTTTAACGTCCATCCGAGTAACGACAACGCATTGATGAATGGTGTTGGCTTAAGAGTCGAGGTGGTTGGCTTATGGACTTTAGGTCTTGAGATTGAGCCTCTGTCGTGCCATTAAATAACACCACGTGGATTAACTCAGCCCGTCATCCTTCTGAGGTCAGCAAAATGAGTACCAGCTTACGGGAAACAGGGGGCACTGCATCAGCAGCACAGCCATGCTCCCAGCAATGATGCAACCTGCAGCCACAGGCTGCATACGAAACAACAACATTTAATGAATCCCCCCCAAAAAAAATAGGACCACAGGATCTGTAGCTTATCTGGGCCCTGGCCTAATGTTGTAGCTCAAATTTGGTGGCATTCTGACTGGTGGATCTGGAGAAGAAGATTTTTGAAAGAATTTATGCGATTTTCAAAAACATTGACGAAGTCAGCCATTTTACACTTCCGGTCATACACTTACGGTCATGTGACCGGCATGACCTCCGCAATTTTAAATCCATACCCTGACATAATGTAACCCATGTTTGGCAGCATTTTGACTGGTGGGTTTGGAGAAGAAGATTTCTTGAAGGAATTCACACGATTTTACCAAATATTATCTAAGTCGGCCATTTTACCACACTTCCGGTTAGGTGATCGGCATGACTTCCACAATTTAACATCTCTACCCTGGCCTAATGTTGTAACCCACATTTGGTACCATTCTGACTGGTGGATCTGGAGAAGAAGATTTTTTGAAGGAATTTACTACGTCCACCATTTTGGCCGACTTAAATCCACATGACCGGAGCAAGCTTTGCAATCCCCGTTACCAGTCAGGAGCAGAACCCTAATGCCAAATCTCAGCAGGATCAGCCCAACGGTTTGGCCGGAGAAGTCAAAATAGGCGACGGACAGACGAACGGATGGTGCACGATGACAATGCCCTATCTGGAATTCCAATTCCAGATAAGCTAATAATAAGAACCCCAATAGCCAATATGAATCCTTATGGAGTAAAAACTGACCAATGGCTAAATGGTGAAGCTGCAGAAGAAAGGAGATTATCTCATGGGATTCTCCAAAAGTGCATTGGACCTGCAGCTTGAGAGAAATTATTGTGACACTTTTGCAATTTTGCAGCCCTGGTGTTGGGCTAGCGGTTAGGGTGCCGGCTTAGGATCCTAGGATCCTGGGTTCGAATCCCGGTCGATCGCTGAATTAACGCCAGGGGGGTTGACTCAGCCTGTCATCCTTCCGAGGTCGGCTAATTGAGTACCAGTACACTGGTAATTCCCTGTTTATCGTAAAAAGGCGACAAAAAGGGTTGGCGTCAGGAAGGGCATCCGGCCGTAAAACATTGCTTCAAAAAGGGGACCAAAAAAACAACAACAACCACGGTCCCCGAAAAGGCCAACCCCCGCTTTGCGGGGAAAAATGGCCTCTAAACGGTGGGTTTTTTTGCAATCAAATTGAAAATCCGTTAAAATGAATAACCATTGTGGATTCCACTTGGATGACACAAAGAGGGAGAGAGCAAACGCCTCTCCATTCCACAGGTCTACCGATGTCCCTGTCCCTGTGCATTCCACAGGTCTACCGATGTCCCTGTTCTCTACTGTTGTCGTGCTTGTATGTTTTCCTCTCTCTCCCATCTTGTAGCCCGCTCCCTTTATTGTATGTTTTATGTGTCGGTGCATGTTTTCATGTTTAATGTGTTATTCTGTATACAAAAAAAAAAACCCAATGAAAGTTCAAGCCTCCATCCCATTCCACATCTACCCCATACGTACAGTGAGGGAAACAAAACCGGCGAGAAAATAAATTCCATTGAGTAAGATTCATTTTTGACACAGTGGTAAATATATTGGCATTAATTCCTCAACTCATACCTGATAACCTTCTAAACGAGAACGGCACCCAGTAGAGCGCACACCTCCGCCAGGCCGAACAGTTTGTTTTGTATCCCAGTGATAAGCCGGATCTGGATTCGAACCTGAACCGAAATATAATCTGCTTGTTTTTTGTCACATAACCAACTCATGCACCACGTTTTGTCATAATCCGTCCATAACCTTTTTGAAATATCGTGCTATATATGGCTTTGGCCCTCTCACTCAAGGGTAAAGAATCACTTAGATTAAAAAACAAAATTTCTCATATCCAGATCTGTATTCAGATCTTCAACAAAATCGAATCGATTCGTCCATGTCACACACCCAACCTGTCCAGAAACTTTCGTCCGAATCCGTCCACAACTTTTTAAAATGTCACGCTATCTGTCAGTTTTAGCCGTATCTGCACTCAATGGTGCAGAATCACTTTTAAATGATCGGATCTGGATCAGCATCCGGATCTTCAACAAAATTGAATCCATTCCTCCTTGCCACACACCCAACCTGTCCATCAAGTTTCATCGGAATCTGTCCACAATGTTTTGAGATATCCAGCTCACAAAAAAACAGACAGACAGGATTTTTTTTTTTTTGTATACAAGATCGAGGCTCATGTAAGAGCTAACATTAATCACAAAAAGACAAACTGACACATAAAACATAAGATAAAGGGAGCGGGAGACAAGATGCGGAGAGAGAGGGAAGCACACAAGTACAACATTTGAAAGCAGAGACATCGGGAGATCTGTGGGAGGGAGAGGGCTTGGGGGGAGGAGGCACGGGAAGGGGGGGGGGGGGGTGGGAGAGGTATAAAACACATGGACACTGCTAGGACTTCCAGGAAAGAAGTCGGACTTTCAAAAAGGTGGATCTGGGGTGAATCTGGGGATCTGGGGTGAATCTGGGGATCTGGGGTGAATCTGGGGATCTGGGGTGAATCTGGGGATCTGGGGTGAATCTGGGGGTCTGGGGTGAATCTGGGGATCTGGGGTGAATCTGGGTATCTGGGGTGAATCTGGGTATCTGGGGTGAATCTGGGGATCTGGGGTGAATCTGGGGATCTGGGGTGAATCTGGGGATCTGGGGTGAATCTGGGGATCTGGGGTGAATCTGGGGATCTGGGGGGAATCTGGGGATCTGGGGTGAATCTGGGGATCTGGGGTGAATCTGGGGATCTGGGATGAATCTGGGGTGAATCTGGGGATCTGGGGTGAATCTGGGGATCTGGGGTGAATCTGGGGATCTGGGGTGAATCTGGGGATCTGGGGTGAATCTGGGGATCTGGGGTGAATCTGGGGATCTGGGGTGAATCTGGGGATCTGGGGTGAATCTGGGGATCTGGGGATCTGGGGTGAATCTGGGGATCTGGGGTGAATCTGGGGATCTGGGGTGAATCTGGGGATCTGGGGTGAATCTGGGGATCTGGGGTGAATCTGGGGATCTGGGGGGAATCTGGGGATCTGGGGTGAATCTGGGGATCTGGGGTGAATCTGGGGATCTGGGGTGAATCTGGGGATCTGGGGTGAATCTGGGGTTAATCTGGGGATCTGGGGTGAATCTGGGGATCTGGGATGAATCTGGGGATCTGGGGTGAATCTGGGGATCTGGGGTGAATCTGGGGATCTGGGGTGAATCTGGGGATCTGGGGTGAATCTGGGGATCTGGGATGAATCTGGGGATCTGGGGTGAATCTGGGGATCTGGGGTGAATCTGGGGATCTGGGGTGAATCTGGGGATCTGGGGTGAATCTGGGGATCTGGGGTGAATCTGGGGATCTGGGGTGAATCTGGGGGTCTGGGGTGAATCTGGGGATCTGGGGTGAATCTGGGTATCTGGGGTGAATCTGGGTATCTGGGGTGAATCTGGGGATCTGGGGTGAATCTGGGGATCTGGGGTGAATCTGGGGATCTGGGGTGAATCTGGGGATCTGGGATGAATCTGGGGATCTGGGGTGAATCTGGGGATCTGGGGTGAATCTGGGGATCTGGGGTGAATCTGGGGATCTGGGGTGAATCTGGGGATCTGGGGTGAATCTGGGGATCTGGGGTGAATCTGGGGATCTGGGATGAATCTGGGGATCTGGGGTGAATCTGGGGAACTGGGGTGAATCTGGGGATCTGGGGTGAATCTGGGGATCTGGGATGAATCTGGGGATCTGGGATGAATCTGGGGATCTGGGATGAATCTGGGGATCTGGGATGAATCTGGGGATCTGGGGTGAATCTGGGGATCTGGGGTGAATCTGGGGATCTGGGGTGAATCTGGGGATCTGGGGTGAATCTGGGGAACTGGGATGAATCTGGGGATCTGGGGTGAATCTGGGGATCTGGGGTGAATCTGGGGATCTGGGATGAATCTGGGGATCTGGGGTGAATCTGGAGATCTGGGGTGAATCTGGGGATCTGGGGTGAATCTGGGGATCTGGGGTGAATCTGGGGATCTGGGGTGAATCTGGGGATCTGGGGTGAATCTGGGGATCTGGGATGAATCTGGGGATCTGGGGTGAATCTGGGGATCTGGGGTGAATCTGGGGATCTGGGGTGAATCTGGGGATCTGGGGTGAATCTGGGGATCTGGGGTGAATCTGGGGATCTGGGGTGAATCTGGGGATCTGGGATGAATCTGGGGATCTGGGGTGAATCTGGGGAACTGGGGTGAATCTGGGGATCTGGGGTGAATCTGGGGAACTGGGGTGAATCTGGGGATCTGGGGTGAATCTGGGGATCTGGGGTGAATCTGGGGATCTGGGATGAATCTGGGGATCTGGGATGAATCTGGGGATCTGGGATGAATCTGGGGATCTGGGGTTATTTTTAATTGAAAATATAACTCAGTCTGATTTATTTTATCAATTTAATAAATACGAGGTAATTATGTACAATGTTGTTTATTTTGAGAGCTTTCAATTTCTTCTCTTGGAGTTTTATTTTCACAGGGTCTAAGGCTCGTAATGGAGCTGACACACACACACACACACACACACACACACACACACACACACACGCACACACACACACACACACAGTTGAACAGTTTGGGAGTTGACAAACAAGGCTTTTTAAAATGGCTAAGAAAAGGTCAGCTCAACTGGGATGGAGAACAAATCATTATAAATGGCCAAGACTAAGGACACCACACCAATGTCTTTAAGAAAATGGCGGAACTGAGTCAATCGGACAAGTGTAGGTTCTGCAAGGTAAAAACAGAAAGTACGAGCCACCTCCTATCGGTATGTAAACAAGACCGAAAGTCTAACACCGCGTAGCCGGGCTTGTTAAATATTATAAACCACAAACACACATGATTAGCTTTTTTAAGTCGCCAATGCTGTTTATAACATTAAACAAAGAAATTTGGAGGAATCCCGACATCCATGAGGTAAGTTTTATATACAGAACTGGGGGAAGATCTACTGTAATCTATATTATACCCCACAAGGGTTAGGTATGTACCGTTTTGTTGGAAGAGACGTAACGCCGATGCTTTCGATATTTGATGATCATTTTAACAATCAGTTCGTTTGTGTTTCACACTGAATGAAAAACGTAAAGGTAGAGCATGGCGGTTGTGATATATATCAGGTTAGACAATATGTTCGGCATGAATGGCATATAAATCAAAATGGCGGTGTGTGGAGAGTCAGCCGCCGAACCGCCGTAATGACATCAGACGTAATCACATAACCCTGTCATGTGACCAGATCCTCAGCTCTGATTGGTATACGTTTGAAGGGACATACATAGTCCTTGAGCCAACCGGCCATATTTTGAAGTGAATGCTCCGGCGGGGGGAGTAATTCTCATTATGATTTTCCATTAGACCAATGTCTCAAGTGTCAGAAAAGGTGTGATGGACATCTGAGAACGGTAGCTTAGTGCCCGGATGGACGCCATCTTTGAAACCACCCAGCTCGAAAATGCCCATTTGGTGGGGTACATTGTTGCACGTGTATCTGGACTTCTATACTAGCTATCGATGTGCGGTTGACGACTAAATATACGTCCGATGTGTACCGTCTAAATAAAAAATAATATGAAGCATTTTGTTTTAGATTAATTATTATAAAAATCAATTATCGAAAAAAAATCATATATTTTTCAATATTTTATTATTAGACTTGTACTTTTTTAAGTAAAACAACACTGGTATGATTTTCCAAATTATGCATTGTGCTACACCGTTTATCTGTCTATAAAAATAACTCAAAAACTAAAACATATCATCCACCACGAGAGTACACAAAAAATATATGAAAAGGCATGCACTTTCCACAAACCGAAACTATGTCAGTTGGAATTTCCCACCGATAATCAACCCACAGAACCCAGTGCCGAAAGTGACGTCAGTCTATTCTATATCTATATTCTATATTCTATATCTCAGTCTGAGATTTGTTGCGGTGACCTGATTAATTTCTGAGGGGGGGGGGGGGGGGGGTGGGTGGCTTAAGAACTAAAAGTGAACATGTTAGATGGCACCACATACAACTCTATTATAGAGTTGTATTGTGGCGCCATCTAACATGTTCACTGACTTGGATGAGTATGTCTATGTAAGCTGGCGAGCTTTTCGGATATCGGAGTAATCTAATGTCAGTCTTTTTGTTCTTTCAGCTGAGATGGCCGGTGTCGAGGCGAAACGGGCGAAGATTGAACCTGAGTCCGGAACGTGCATCCTGTGCAGCAAGAAGTCGCCACTCTCTGAACTAAGCAAGGCAGCGGGCAACAGTTCTTGGAAGACATTGTGTGACGCAGCCGCAGTTAGAAACTTTTATCCAATTCTAAAGCTAGTCCAAGAAGGCGCAGTTGAACTTCCTAATATTCCAATATTATACCATAGGGCTTGTAGATCAGACTTCACTCACAAAAACCACCTAGCTACTTTGACCAATGCAGCTAGAAGTTCTTCAGTTGATACTGGCGATGCGGTGCGACGGCGATCATCACGGGAAGAGACAGGATCAACTTCAACGGTCTACGATGATAAATGCATTTTTTGCCAGCGTGCTTCAAAATTCATAAAAGGCAGTCGTACCCGTGAAACAGTTGTCTTGGCTGTTGAACTTCGAGCAGATAAGACAATAAGAGATGCTGCGACAGCTCGCAATGATGAGAGAGTTTTGGCATTGACTACACGAGATATGGTTGCAGCTGAGGCTCACTACCACTTCTCCTGCTATAGAAACTACACACGGCCCCAAAAACCTCAAGTAGAAACTGACATTGAAGATAATATCGAGAAAAAAGAAATGATACGATGTATATTCAATTTCATTCGCACTGACTTGTTCTTGAACCCGAGGATTGTTCCAATAGTTGATGTTGCAACAGATATCCTGTCTTCAGATACATTTTCAGTTGATGTTCGTGACTCCATCAAGAAGAATCTGCAGCGCACATTACAAAGAGAGTTTGGAGAATCGCTCATCTTCTTCAATGTGAAACACCGTGTATACTTGATGCCCGATAATCTGACAAAGCGAGAGATTGCTGCAGAGTGCGTAAACCTGAAAGCAGAAGTGAAAGCATTTGAACGAACGGACGGTGAAAGTAACATTGTGCGTGCAGCTACTTCACTGCGACACCAGATCAAAGATGCTCATTACAATGAACGTTGGCCGCCTCAGCCAGCAGAACTCACTTCAGATTACGTGAAGATACCAGATTCTCTTCGTGTATTTCTGCATACTTTGATTTGCGGGAGTGGGGGTAGCTCTGCGCGTGCCGACACACTGGTATGGTCGATGGCTCAAGATATCATCAATGCTGTACACCGGGGTACCATCAGAACATCGAAGCATGTCCTACTTCCGTGGGTCATGAAAACGCTCACCGGTAATACAGAGGTCATCAGAATATTGAATCGACTCGGGCACGGATGTTCGTACACAGTTCTGGAAGAAATCGAGACAGCGCTATGCATAGACAAATTAGCAAGTGTGGAGAAAGATACAGTACCACTTCCGTCACATGTGCACCCTTCGGTCCCGACTGTATTAGCATTCGATAACATCGACAGGCTAGAGGAATCGCTGAGTGGTGGCGGAACATCGCATCGCGTCAACGGTATCATCGTCCAACCGAAGTCGCAGTCGTGTTTGCCGCCCCAACCTCCATCGGCAGTATCCAAAGCAGATAAGAAGCGATCTATCCCGTCATCCAGCGATTTACTTCCAATATACAGCGGTGGGAAACGAGAGGGCCCACCTGCAATCAAGCCTGCAGATCTTTCTGACACTCTTGCAGGCGCAACATCCCTTGCGCAGCGCCGAAATCACGTATGGATTATGACTCGCATGCTGGAACCATGCGACCAGACAATCAGTTCGTGGACTGGTTTCAACATCATGACTAGAGATCGTGTTCAGGTGACGGAAGATGTAGTTGGCTACCTGCCGACTATAAACGCGCCTGCCACAGATATGGCAACAGTGCAAGAAATCCTCAGAGAAGCTCTGAACATCATGTCATCACTTCAGCTTGAGCGTATACCGGTGGTGCTAGACCAGGCACTATTTGCTAAGGCGACCGAAATAGCATGGAAAGATGTCGATCGATATGGAAGAATCGTGCTCATGATGGGGAACTTCCATACCATCTGTAACTTCATGTCGAGCATTGGGAAAATGTTTGGAGATGCAGGCCTTCAGGATGTAGCTGTTGAGTCAGGAGTAATCGCTGAAGGTTCCATCAACAGGGTTCTGGAAGGCAAGCAATACAACCGTGCTGTGCGACTCCACAAGTTGATGTACGAGGCACTAATGCGCATCATTTGGAAGGGCTTCCAGGTGTGGATAGAAAGCAATCATCCTGACAAGGAACCCCAGATTCGAAGCACTGACCTCAAAATTCGCAGCATCAAGGAGGATGTTTGCCACGAGACTCTCGCTGCTGCTCTCGATGATGATTCATGTGTACAGAGCTTTGACATGTTCGCGAAATACCTACATTTTCTGCGAACCAAACATGGAGACCTGGCTCGCTTCTGGATGATGTATATTGATATGGTAGAGACCCTGCTGGGGTTGATTCGTGCGGATAGAGAAGGCGACTGGATGCTTCACTTGGCTTGTGTCAGAAGAGTGATCCCTTGGTGTTTCGCAATGAACAAGGTGAACTATGCTAGATATCTACCAGTGTACTATGCACAGATGACGCAACTCCACGAAACATGCCCCGAGTTGTACAGGCATTTCAATCAAGGCTACTTCTCCGTACAGCTTAGACCAGGGAATCCATTTGCCAGAATCGCTGTTGATCAGACAACAGAAGAAACAGTAAACAAAGATACGCAAACAGCTGGAGGAACACGAGGTTTTAGTCTTCGACAAGGGGCTGTGTCACGATACTATCTAACTGCAGAAAATCGGGCTACTGCACTGAGGCAACTACGATAAACTATCCTTGTGAATGGCAGCGACACATCTCACGCCAAGCACCCTGACTTGTCTACTTCTCGCATCAAACGTGATGAGTCTGGCGTCACAGCTATCTGTGATGTACTGGAAAATGACTGGACCAATCCATTCGCCGATGATCCGTCATGTCTTCTCAGTATATCTACCGGAGCGGCTGCGAGGGAGGACGTTTCTAATGACCTACTCAACACCCTGCAAAAGGGGGAAGCGGCGTATCAAAGCTTCCAGAAACGTCTTGAAGAGGGAACAGGCTTTCATGACACATTGAACAAGCTAAACTTGAAGACCTTTGGTAAGATCAAGCAGAAAGTTGTGAAGGGCACAAACAAGGAGATCGTCCTGAGAGCTGACAGACAACTGTTTGCCACCATGATACTCATCGCCAAGACAAGGAACCTCGACATGCAACTTGTCCTTTGTCACCCACTAGGGCCGTTACCATGGTCTTTGGCAAACGTTGATGGGTCAATGAAAAAAACGAACAAAGCTGCACTTGCGAAACACATGGAAGGTCTTGTGGAACCAGCCGAGAACGTTGACAAGCGAAGTGCAACAATAATTGATGCGATGGCTCTCATACAAAAGATGCATGGCGAGAACGACACGTTCGAAGAACTATCTGACCGCATCCTTGCTGCAGCGCTTCACGCTGGTCAAGGCAGTGAGTGCATCGATGTTGTCTTTGACACATACACAGAAGAATCCATCAAAGCAGCTGAGCGTGTGAACCGCGGTTCAAATGAAGGCATCAGTTTCAGCGAGATCAGACCCGCACACAAAATCATGAACTGGCGGCGTCTCCTTGCTTGCAGCCAGACAAAGGAGAAACTGGTTGTGTTTCTGGCGGAGTCGTGGAAACATGAAACAAATCGCGAAAAGCTAGGCAACAGAACACTGTATGTCACCTGTGGTGAAAAATGTCTGGTACTGACCCGCGATAGGTGGAAGTTGGTGCAAGCACTCGAATGTAGCCACGAGGAAGCAGACACGCGTATGTTTCTCCACGCAAAGCACGCCGCTACCCACTACAAGACGATCATCTTAGTGGCAGATGACACCGACGTTCTGATCATCAGTCTTCATCTCAGCAGAACCATCGATAGTCAGCTCTTCATCAGACGAGGAACAAAGGTTCGAGTCAGAATGATCGACGTTGGAAAGTTGGCTGCGGTATTGGGGTCTGGAGTTTGCAGTGCATTGCCAGGGCTTCATGCATGGAGCGGGTGTGACACTGTGAGTGCTCTGGCTAGCCAAGGAAAGATAAAGGCTTTGAAGCTTGTGCAAGCGAATGAGCTGTATCTTCAAGCATTCACAGATCTGGGATCTTCGTGGAATGTACCAACAGACGTCTTCAATAGCATTCAGGCCTTCACGTGTCAGCTGTACGCCAAGAACACGAAGATCGTCGGTGTTAATTCGCTCCGTTATCACATGTTCTGTGCAAAGAAGGGCCAGATCGAATCTGGACAATTGCCGCCTTGTGAAGACTCCTTGATGCAGCATACGCTTAGGGCCAACTATCAGGCGGCTATCTGGCGACGCAGCCTTGAAAACCTACCAGACGTCCCAACACCATCAGCAGGACATGGTTGGGAACTCGATGATGGCGGTTCGCTCACAATCCGATGGATGGCGGGTCTACCAGCTCCAGATGTCGTCTTGAATCTCATCTCATGCACATGCAGAAGGACGTGTCGACCGTCAGATTGCTCCTGCATACTGAATGGGTTGAAGTGCACTGTTGTGTGTAAGCTGCAGGGATGCTCCAACATGGTGCAGGATGATGCTATCGTGGCTCAGGATGCCAATGACTCTGATGGCGACTCTGATGATTAACTTTGTGTGCACTGTATATTGTATAGCATATGTTGTTCTCTATTATAATGCAGGCCAAATTGCCTGAAAATCTTTATAGACAGATAAACGGTTTAGCAAAATGTATAATTTGGAAGATCATACCGGTGTTATTTGACTAAAACATGACATGTTCAATGATACCTCCGCTTGCTTATTAGGAATATACATCGTATGGTGTTAAAATCAGCTCCATACGTCTTTCCAAACTCTAGTAATGAATAATTAATATAATTGGCGGCCATTTTGAAATCCAAGATGGCCACCAAAGTGCAGATTTCCTATGTAACAATTTCCGCCTGCTTATTAGATATCGTATGGTGTTAAAATCCTCTCCGTACGACATTCCTAACTTGCGTTATCGTCAGAATAGATAATGCCAGCGGCGGCCTAAGTCATTTTATGCCTCTTTACATTTATTTGTTGTAAACTCGTGGTGGATGATATGTTTTAGTTTTTGAGTTATTTTTATAGACAGATAAACGGTGTAGCACAATGCATAATTTGGAAAATCATACCAGTGTTGTTTCACTAAAAAAAGTACAAGTCTAATAATAAAATATTGAAAAATATATGATTTTTTTTCGATAATTGATTTTTATAATAATTAATCTAAAACAAAATGCTTCATATTATTTTTTATTTAGACGGTACACATCGGACGTATATTTAGTCGTCAACCGCACATCGATAGCTAGTATAGAAGTCCAGATACACGTGCAACAATGTACCCCACCAAATGGGCATTTTCGAGCTGGGTGGTTTCAAAGATGGCGTCCATCCGGGCACTAAGCTACCGTTCTCAGATGTCCATCACACCTTTTCTGACACTTGAGACATTGGTCTAATGGAAAATCATAATGAGAATTACTCCCCCCGCCGGAGCATTACTTTTGGACTGGCTCAAGGACTAACATACGTACATACAAATGGACAAACACTGCTCTAGACATCTTTGCCCTATGGGCTATGCAGTAAAAACTCATGTAGGAACAGCTGTACACCCAAAGACACAACAAAGTATGTCAAGTAATCCACTGGCATATCAGCAAAAGTCTCGATATCCCAGTTCCAGAAATCTCGTGGAAACATGGACCAAACTCCATCACTGAAAACAAGGAAATAATGCTGACGTAAAACCTGATGATCCCATCAATTTTGGCCTAAACAACGCAGAACTCAAGAAAATGACCAAATACCAATTTCTCAAAAATGAAGTGAAAAGATCCTGGAAGCTGAAGAGAGCTGAAATTGTACCAGTGATTATTAGAGCAACGGGAATGATAACGAAGAACCTTAACAGAGATCTTAAAAACAATCCCTGGGAATACTACGACAAACGATCGACATTCAGAATCTGTCCGGGGCTCAGTGGCGATGCTCGAAAGAGCCCTCGGAACAAAACTTTGAGAAAAACATAACCTCCATCCACCTTTGGTGGCGCAGGTAACAAGAAAACTTCACGAACTGGTCCATGAATCACGATCCCTTGCTGATACGGAGGTGTATACTTTGAGAACTGGATGGACTACGTTCCACCTTCTGAAACCCGCATATGGAGCTAACAACCAACGACACACACACACCAAACTTGGGGGAAGTGCTGTCACTTCCCGGAGCACTCTGGGTATCAGTGAGGCCACAACAATGCAATCCCTTTCTCATCGCACCCAGTCGTGCATTTCTAAAGGAGGAAGTTTCTTATCTCCATGGATGTTAACCTATGAGGATTGTCCACGCTCACAACCGTTTAAATGCTGAACGTCAAACAAGGAAGGAGCTCGTACCGTTTGAAAAGTCTTTGGTGTGACTGAGCCAAGGTTGAACCGTTGATGTCCGAGAGTCGGAGCGGATTCTCCATCACACCACCGAGTTTGTGTTATATCTGTCTTACAAAGGATAAAAATGATCAAAGTTTGGAGCTTTTGCACTTCCTGGTTTACAAGCATGGGCGGCCGTATTTGGGCTTATCTACGGTATTGGGACATTTGTGGCATGCCTCTATTGTTAACTGAACTGACGAAAGCACAATGATTTTTTGTCGTACAAAATATTAAATTCAGATGTGGCACACCCTGGAGAGATACCAGAGATAGTTTGGTGCAAATAAAATACTTCGTTGGATTTTTATTTCAAATGAAGTTCCATGTCCACCCTCCTACAAAAGGGTGAAAACGTGACACGCCAACATATATCAAAATAAAACATGATTAGAATCACATATATGAGGTCAAGTTCTTTCCCTTATCTCTATAATAATAATTACAACATCATTAAGTAAACTTATCGCGTTTTTTTTTTTTTTGAAGTCGTTTAATATTTTTTCTGAATTTTCAAAAATGTAGTGCGCGTTCGTTATGGCGTCTGTCCCCGAAATTACGAACGTGAAAGATAGGTTTTCACTGATTTGTTGTTAATTTTAATTCATATTTTCAAGTTCTTACAATTGTGTAGAACACCGGCTTCATTATGCTGTAGATGTTTTTTGCGTGAAGAGATGATCGTTTGCGAACAAAACGATCGCAAAATGTAGAATTGCATTCTGTCCCCGTTACCAACGTTACCATATGTTCAATATTATGGCAGGTAGGTTTATGCAGATCCAGTTCAACAGAAAGTCTCTCGATTTTGATAAATTTACGGTATACATGACTGATGGATTGCAAAGCTGCATTATGATGTATTTTAAAGGTGTTCAATGAGTATTTGGTTTAAAAACAAATAATTAATGTGGGGCAATAAGTTCAGAATATTTGTCACTGACAAAACTTTATCCAAAACTGACAAAAAATATCCTTATCTTTATAGTTTTGGATAGTGTGCACTCTAAAGAATGAAATATGTAAAAATGAGAATCTGCTCATCAGCTTCATTTTTTGTCCTCCATGTAATACAAATATACCCCATTACCGTAGATAAGCCCATTTACAAACGTCGAGAGATGTTTCATAACTTCATCTGATTCTCTGTATCTGAACAAAAAAAAAAAATACACTTTTGCCTTTAAATAAATTGTGTTTTCCAT
Source organism: Myxine glutinosa (assembly GCF_964187855.1). Lineage (NCBI taxonomy): Eukaryota > Metazoa > Chordata > Myxini > Myxiniformes > Myxinidae > Myxine > Myxine glutinosa. The sequence goes on from NC_136265.1 coordinate 207,410,222, forward strand.
CTGAAACATTCATGTTCCGATTCGTGTTCAAAATGCAACATTCGATTTAAATAAGTCGTTCCTCGGTCATAAACTGATAAGACAGTCGGACCTGAACCAATTGCTTAACCCCGCTTTTCCCTTTGCACGTGCGGGGTAATAAAGCGTGACACACACAAGGATGTATGCTTCTCCTTTTAGTCACAGCTGCATCCATTAACACACAATTTTGCCTCAACCCGGTGCCATGGCCAAGGAAGAAAAATCTTTTAAATGTAGACAAGCCTAGCAGGAAGTAACCACCACATGGGCACGTATTTCATTCTTATTCATTATTTTACTCTTATTTTATTTATTTATTATTTATTTTACTAAAAAAAAAATTTATTTTTATTTTTACATTATTTTATTTATTATTTTTTCATTCTATTTTTTACTCATTATTTAACTGCCAAGATGTCTTGACATATGAAGAGTCCTTTAAACTGTGGCTTTGCATTTCCGAGCACGACCTATGTTCGTTTTGTTCGTGAACCTTGCATAACAGACGTGATGGGAACCACATAACACTAATCACCACCATATTTGTTAGAATGCAGAATCTAAAAACGGTTATTCTGCCCTCAAGGAGAATAAACTGTTATTCCTATAGCTTTTCTCATAGATACTCTGCCCTCAGGGCAGGAATATTTTTTACAAGCAAGGTCTCGACCCCAACTTCCTTCAGTGTAGATTATCAAATTGTATTGTACATTTGACCTCACATGCAACTCCAACATGTTTGTAATCCAGAACAATTAAAGTTTACAGTTAGCATGATAGTCACTTGTTAATACAATGATCATCCAAGTTATGCAGGCCCAATGGATCACATGTTTGGTTACTTGCAAAATATTACGAGACGTATCAATCTAGGAAATTTTCCTAATTCACGTTGATGGCCTAATTTATCAACAGGAAGTGGACGAGGCGAGCAGGCAATCTTACTTCCTCTGCAGCCTTGGCTAGTAATGTGTGTTTCCGAACTTTAGTATATTGGTTTCGGGAAGATCAGACACAAGTCCACAGCCAACCCTAACAACAAGTTAGCCCTAGCAACAGCCATCACCACAAAGAGCAAATACACCTGTCCTGTACTTGTTTCTGCAACTCACTTCCTAATCCTGATGGCATACACTTCTGGATGTGGTTAGGAAAACATCAACCTTGTCTGAAACCAAGTATGTACAATGTACATACTAACAGCTCATGTGATGTAAAACCACAAAATTTGTCAATTTGTTGGGGCATTCAAAGAGATATATTAGCAATTTGTTACCAAAATCACGTGCGCGAAATGACCATGTGGAGAATACGGCATTTGCACTGCGGTTGTGTCACTGTTGGAATAGCGTAAATGTCAAGGACGGCAATAAACGCAGGGATACCTCTCACCTTGACATCGGAGAAATGCAACTTCAGCGCGTTCGAGCTTGGATATCTTGTGTAGAAAAACATCAACTTGGCCTTCTTCAGATGGTTTGGAGTGAGGCCTTCCTGCAGGTGCAATTAAGTTAAGGAATCCAAAGATGGCTATATTCTCAAAATCCCATGAATAACCAAGTGTAAGGAAAAGAGCATAACAATGACAGGAATTATATATAACCCCGGAAGAAATATCTGCTCTCGTGACACCTTTTTCACCAACATCCGTTCCCTTCGCCCACCATTCAGTACCTCTACCTCGTCCACTATAAGGCAACTGGAAAGTCACATGATGCAATTCCTATATTGAAACCTATCCCTGGGCCATCGGACATCTCCAGCTGGATCCACTGCACCTGCCCAGCTCGTTGAGTCGGTGGTGTATTAATGTGACTCCTCTGACACTGTGCCTCCCGGTGAAGTTACTGTTCCTCCCGGTGAAGTTATTGTGCCTCCTGGTGAAGTTACTGTGCCTCCTGGTGAAGTTATTGTGCCTCCTGGTGAAGTTATTGTTCCTCCCGGTGAAGTTACTGTGCCTCCTGGTGAAGTTATTGTGCCTCCTGGTGAAGTTATTGTGCCTCCTGGTGAAGTTACTGTGCCTCCTGGTGAAGTTACTGTGCCTCCTGGTGAAGTTATTGTGTCTCCTGGTGAAGTTATTGTGCCTCCTGGTGAAGTTACTGTGCCTCCTGGTGAAGTTACTGTGCCTCCTGGTGAAGTTACTGTGCCTCCTGGTGAAGTTATTGTGCCTCCTGGTGAAGTTACTGTGCCTCCTGGTGAAGTTACTGTGCCTCCTGGTGAAGTTACTGTGCCTCCTGGTGAAGTTATTGTGCCTCCTGGTGAAGTTACTGTGCCTCCTGGTGAAGTAAGTACCACGTATTTTAAAATCACCAAGCACTGGCCACCATTCCTGCATTATTGGAACATTCTTTGCTCTCCGGCCTGCCCACTAGCCAGGTGTAGGTTTGTCTTTGTACCCTTAAAATGAAACCCTGCAATGCCAAAGTAGGAGGATAAGGACTTCTGCATTTTATTTACATGCGGCGTAGGACTTGCGACTGTGTGCAGGACACAAAGATGCAATATGGAATAAATGTAGACCAATATTATGATTTTAGGGTGGAGGTGGAGGAGATTATAACATTTTGGATGGGATTTCAGATTGGGGAGTTTCCAAGATTAAACACCGAGATTCCATGGGGGAATGCAACTTGTAATCGTTGCCACTGTTTTGCATTAATTATTCAGGCAAGGCAAGGCCTGTCCCTTTTGGCTTGTCTTGTACATTGCTGTGGTCAATATCAGGGAAGAGGATCAGCGAGAATAACATGGATGACATCATGATAACAACATGATTGTTTTCGGCCGTCACAGTGAGGGGAAACTCCACGGACACCATCAAAATTGTTAAATATCCAATCTAAGTGCAGAATAGTTGACACAGATGGCATCAGAACTTGTCGCATTTCAGAGTGGTGAAACAAAGACACCTGAGAACCTCCTGTTGCTGTGGCTACTCAAAGTTAAGGGTTGGAGCAAGTGGTGCTGGGACAAAATATGGGCAAGATTGAGCGTCCTTGAGCGGTCTTTTCACTATGCCGTGGCTCAGGTGACGTGGAATCCATGCTCCCACTTGCCTGGAAGTTGGGCATTGACAGGTATACCCAGCATTCCGACACATCGTGCTGGAGAAATTTCATTCTAAACCTCTCTCTCATCCGTTGCTGCTCAACTCCACTCAATGTCTGGCATTAAGTTCACATATGTAACTTGCATGTTGAGATCAAGACCTCAGTAAGAAATGACAGAACTCTGAAAGTCTATCTCCTTTTTCTGTGTCCACATGTCCTTTGTGTTATTTGTGTTTAAAAACCTGTACACAGATTTATTTCTTAAATTAATGATTATAGCCGGCGAAGCCGGTGTTGTGAATGAACGCGTATTATGTTGAAAAGCCAGATTTTGCTGGATCCCTAGAGAATTTCGAAGCTTTGACGCACCAAATCTCTCCATGGAGGCCGCCATCTTGCGGATGCGGAAGTATGCATAGAAATTGCGAAAAAGTTCAATAGGAGTTTGTTTCATCCGTCTTTTTTTGATTCACAATCTTATGCACCTCTAATTTGTAATTAAAATACTTTAAGACCAACCTCGTTCCCCGGGCCCGCACGGGCCCTGGTTATCTTCAACGAAAATCGTCACCAAACACCGGAACCAATGAGATTCGAGCATTTGAAAAATTATTTCAAAAAAAGCTTCTTACCACGTTTCGGAGGGTGAAAACGGCGTCAAATATTCTAAAATTGACGAAGAATTATTTTTTAGAAATCTCGCGGCCGCAGGGGATAGTTTTTCACGGCCGGAAATATCCGAAGTTGAGACGGAATTCACCGAATTAATCAAGAAGGAAATTTTATAAATTTTCATCTCATCCAGAATGCAAATGGTGTCATTTTGAACTAGGTACGGTACCTACTACACCCACCTACTACCAACTACCTAACCTACTGATGCCATAGTAATGGGTAAAATAGTGGCAAGAGGCTTTGGCTTCGCTGGCTCATTGCGGCTTTGCAGTAGGGTCATATTATGTCTTGACATAGGAGGAGTCCTTTAAACTCTGGCTTTGCATTTACGAGCACGACCTATGTTCGTTTTGTTCATGAGCCTTGCATAACAGACGTGATGGTAACCACATAACACTCATCACCACCATATCTGTTAGAATGCAGAATCTAAAAACGGTTATTCTGCCCTCAGGGAGAATAAACAGTTATTCCTATAGCTTTTCTCATAGGTACTCTGCCCTCAGGACATGAATATTTTTTACAAGTCTGCCTAAATGGAAGTTTTTGAAATTAACAAAAAAGGCGATTCTACAATGTTCAAATATATAGTTCAATTGAAAAAAATAATAAGATTTTAATGGTTGTAGGAAAATTTTTGCTAGTTTACCGCCATTGATGCACCGTCTTTTACACCACCTTTTAACACGTTACATTAGTCTTCATGCCTGTTGTTTGTGTCCTTTATAAGGTCCTTAAGAACAATAAGTTTCCTGTTTGGAACGATTTTCAATTTTGCTTGACTGGCAGGCAGGTAGACAAAGTAAAAATATTATGTCACTCCTCTCTGCGCATGCGTGATCAGGATGAATACAGAGTCAACGTAATACTAAAGTCCAGGTTTGTATTCCAATTCGTGTTCAATATATAACATTCAATTGAATTTATTTTTGTTTGTTTACTAAGTTGAGGCTCGTGTAAGAGCGAGCACATAGAACATATAATAAAGGGGGCAGTAGCCAAGAGGGGAGAGAGAGGGAATCACAATACCAGTAGAGAACAGGGACATCGGGAGATCTGTGGAAGGGAGAGGGCTGTGGCAGGGTACACGGGATAAACAAGATCGACACTACAAGGACCTTCAGGAAAGAAAACGGAATTTGAAGGAGGTGGATTTGGGGTGTATTAATGGGGGTTTTCTTTTTGTATACTAAAAGTTTGTAAACGTATTTGTAAGTTGTTCCTTGATCATAAACGTACGTTTGTAGGCAGACAGGCAGACAGACAGGCAGACAGACAGGCAGACAGACAGACAGAAGTGAACCAATTGCTTTATCCTGCCTTTCACATTACATGCGCAGGGTAACAATCATTACTTGGATAAGAACAACCTGATCGACTAAGGAATTCATATGCAAGTATCAGAAGCACGAGCATTTTCTGGAAGATTGATTTGAGTGCTATTTATTATTGGGATTATGTCCATACTTAAAAAAAATAGTAGTTATTGTGGTTGTAGCTGGACTGGCTCTGGTCGTGTCTGGTCTGGTCTGGTCTGGTCCATGTCTGGTCCATGTCTGGTCTGTTCGTTTGGTCAAACCTCCCTGCTCTGTTATATTTTTGCAGGTCCATGGTACAAGGATGACCATCACATGGGGTAAATCTAATGATTTTGATTGCAAGAGCTAATAGATTCAGCAATTATGACAATCGGTATCAGTGGGGACATTTGGGATCATTGAGGACATGTTGTACAGTCGTGGCCGAAAATATTGGCACCCTTGCACTTTTTTCAAATAATGCCCCGTTTCTTCCAGAAAATTGTTGAAATGAAAAAATATTTTGGGATCCACATATGTATTTCTTTGGTTTTCAGTGGAACAAAACAAAAAAGCTGAAAAACCTACGAAATCTTAGCTTATTCCAGACAGAAATCTTAAAATGGCCCGGACAATATTATTGGAACCTTTCAGAAGTTGTTAGAAATAATTAGATTTCAAGCAGGTAATTCTCCTTTACTTTGGAATTGAACTCACCTGTGGTGAGTTGCAGGTGCCTCCAATATAAAAATCACTCATTCAATCAGTTTGAATGGATAAAAGGAGTCATTCTGCTGTTTTGTGTCACTGTGTGTACCGCAATGAGCATTGAGAAAAGAAAGAAAACCAGAGAATTGTCTGAGGAGGTTAGACACAAGATTGTAGCCAAGCATGGACAATCTCAAAGCTACAAGTCCATCTCCAGAGACCTTGATGTTCCTGTGTCCCCCGTACGCAATGTTATCAGGAAGTTTAAGGCCCATGGCACTGTAGCCAACCTCCCTGGACGTGGCCACAAGAGAAAATTCATCGAAGATCGCAGTGAAGGATTGTTCGAATGGTGGAGAAAACACCACGATCAACTGCCAAACAGATTCAAGGTGACCTTCAGACACAAGGTACGACAGTTTCAACTTGCACCATCTGTCGCCAACTCATTGAAAGGGGGCTCTATGGTGGGAGACCCAGGAGGAGCCCACTGCTGAGAAAGCCTGACTGGAGTTTTCCAAAACACACCTGAACAAGCCAAAATCCTTCTGAGAGAATGTCCTGTGGACAGATGAGACCAAGTTAGAGCTTTTTGGTAAAGCACATCATCTCTATGTTCACAGAAAACAAAATGAAGCCTTTAAAGAAAAGAGCACCTTCCCTACAGTCAAACATGAAAGAAGTTCAGTGATGTTCTCCCCCCCCCCCCTTGCATATGGTACAGAAGAAGACGCCGAGTGACTGGAGTCCATGTGGCAACTCCAGAGCTCTCAATTGCAGCACCATCCACGATTGCTACTCCATATGCTACCTGCAGGATTTCACTTCAACCTTACATGGGATGCGAGTATTTGCAAAGCTTGATTCGGTGCAAGCATATCAGCGAATACCTGTTGAGATGGCTGAAACCCATAAGACTGCAGCCACCACACCTTTTGGCTTATTATCTTTTTCCAATTGACCTGAAATTTTAAGAATTTGCATATTGGATCACAGAATTGGTTCACCAATACAAATCTAGAAGCTGATTATTCTTTTAGATCTAAAGCACAAAGTTCAAGGCTGCATAATATTAAAAATTTTCAATTTGTATTTTTAAAAACTGTTTTCTTTATTTTGAGCGTACGGAAGAGGAAGAAGTCTGAATACAAACGGATGCAGACGGGCTTTGCATTTTCAGATTCTTTCTGGTTCTCTCTTCATTGAGTTACACTACACTCGCACGTCTCATGATGGTTGCCATCCTTATCATGTTAAGCTTATTGACGGTGTCTATTTGAGTTAGAATACCAGATGGAACATCCATATCGGCATCAACTCTGGACTGCATGCTTCAAGATGCTGCACCTCCTGCTTGCTCTGGCTCCATGTTGACAATTTCACTCAAATTGAACTCTGTGAAGGCTGTAACGAGCTATCAACTTGCTATACTGAAGTTGAGCATTATTATTATTTCGTTGCGATAGTATTAGAAGGCCCCAGTTGGTGGCTGTCGTCATCAACGTTAGTCATAGCTGTTATTTAATTCCATTGTATCGAGACTAATGCTTACCTTATTATACTATCCGTCCCCTTAGCAATGGGTTCCTAATCACAGTAATTGTGCCTTCACGTTTTGTTCTGTACAGCAATAAAATATACAAACAAATAACCTCGCTGTACCAGGAGCCGAGGTTTTGTAAACAATTATTTAATGCAATAAAAACATCAGGTTTTTCACGCACGTTTAAAATTCTGATAACGAAAGAACCTGCACAAAACTGTAGCCATACCGTCGATTTGTAGCTTGTACGATGGCTTAAAGATAACATAATTACAGCCGATCAGGGAAAAAGTGCGGTTAAATTCAAATTTCGGAAACAACCAAATTTAGAACAGTTTAGAGACCCAAGACCTCAATGCAATGGATATGTGTAACACTGATCCCAGCAAATGTACTGTTTTCCAGCACTTCTTGTGAGACAAAGGGATATCAGGTTTACACCAGCAATAAAAATAAAAAGTCTCTTCGAGGAAACGTCTGTGTGCGGTGATTCATGTTTAAAAAAACAACAAAAAAAAACAAAAAAAAAACCTTTTGCAAACAAGCTTAGAACATTGCTGTGTGTGCAGATCTGAGCCTGATTAAACTGACTGCCTTGCCCCAGTTACTCGGTTACTGACGCCGCTAGCTAAAGGTCAGGGAAATAATTCAGGTAGAAATGACTTATCTCAACTATGTTGTCTGAAACCGGAGATGTTTGAGCAGGTGTGTGAGGCAGGTAGCGAACATAGACACCCGATTACAATCTGCTAACACTTAAGGATAAATGAGAACCCTTCATTGATGACGCTTGCATTTTCAAAAACCACCGAGCTGACTCCGGCCATGTTCTTGGCAATGACCGGGAGACAACATGAAGAAGAGCTCGCTTATTGCCTTACGGTACATTTGATGAAAAATAAGTAGTTGTATCTTCCTTAAGATTAATACTAAGCAACTTGTGTTCCCTTTTGCTGAAAATAAAATAGGCCTCATTTACTTGCGGATTAAGCGAAACATCTTCAGCATTATTTCATTCTATTATCATACTCTTCTTCACCCCCACCTTTCTACCCCTTCCCATCCCTCCTCCCAACCTATTCAAACGCCATCTGCCCGAATTGCACGCAATAACATCCTTCTTTATCAGCACAGGTCATCACAAGGTCTCTCGCAAAGGCTCAGCCAGTCTGTAAGCCACCTGCTCACAGAGGCAAGACACACCTGATTCTGCTTTTACTAGCCTCGAAAGGATAGAGGCCTGAAAGAAATGAAGATGAGATTTGCTTGGCAACTCAACTTCGGCCCACCGTGTTTCCATGGATATTCCACCTGCTTGTTCACGCACCAGGAAGAATGGCCGATGTCATCTGTCAATCTCGATTGAAGGACGAATGTTCATGAATTTATTTTTATAATAGGAATTTATTAAATACGAATTTGCGTATGGTGGTGGAGTGGTTAGGACGATGGACCGGCCTCCTCGAAGTTGTGGCTTTGAATATAGCTGAAGACAGCTGTATTGAGGATTTGAGAAATAATCTTGTGCAACTCAGCTTCACTCAGAAAAATTACCATCATTATGACGTTGAAATGCAGCAGACTCATTCGATGGACCTTGGGATGGTGGTGGTCTGGTCTGGTCTACATGGTACACATTGTGGTTGACTTTTAATCTGCTCAGGGCAACGTGAGATGAGCAGCATTCAAAATCGCCCAAAACCAAATATAAAAATAAATAAATAAAGTTATTCTATGCCATAGTTCAGATAAGCATGAGCTGTGAATAGGACTCCAGGTGTGGTTCACAATAGGATTAAAAAGTGCACTTGTGCAACCCTATCGTTCCCAGGTACACGAGTGAAGTAACGGAGCCACTGTACTGATACCGAAGAACTACAGTAAGACCTCCAGAAATGTTTACAGTTTACCTCTACCACCGAAGGTAGATGGAGGTTATGTTTTCACTCCTGTCTGTCTGTTGTTAGTTTGTCTGTGAAGACGATATCTCAAAACGTTGTGGACGGATTTGGACGAACCTTGGTGGACGAGTTGGTTCGGTGTCGAGAACAATCCGATTCGATTTTGGTTCAGGTCTGGATCCAAATCCGGCCTATCAGGAGGATACAAAACAAACTGTTCAGACTGGCAGAGGTATCCAAGTACCATTGTAGTTTTGATTTGGAACAGGTTGGTTGTGCGACAAGGACGAATTGATGAGATGTTGGTGAAAATCCGGATCCTGAATCTGATCCGATAATGTTTCAAGTGGTTCTTCACCATTGAGAGATAAGGCTAACACCGATATATGGCAGGATATTCCAAAAGGTTGTGGATGGATTTAGCCGAAACTTGGTGGATGAGTTGGGCAAGTGACAACAACAACAACAAGCCGATTCGATTTTGGTTCAGGTACAGATGCAGATCCGGCCTATCAGTGGGATACAACACGTAAACTGTTTGGCCTGGCGGAGGCATGTGATATACCGAGTGTCGTTCTCGTTTGCTTTTCGCTACGTTTTCGAATCTTATATTTAGCCGGTACCAACAACATTGTCTTTGGAACTATTTTACAGGAACGTTGTTTCTACGATTAATGCAAAGTGACGTCACTTAAAGTCCAGAGCAGTTATGGTGGTGGGCGTTGTGTTATTAGGGGGTTAGAGTTGGCTATATATTTTGTATCGTGAGGCCGCTAACCGTCAACGCAGCACAGAAACACATCCAAGCGAACCTCAAAAACAGAGCTGAAGTATTGTGAACCGACCAGGCCTGCATCAAAGGTAGTAGGAGACATTCCAAATCTCTGGCCAAATTCCAAATCCTGCTCCAACCTACAGGGGGAACTGCATCAGCAGCACGGATGTGCCTCTAGTGGATGATGCGAGCCACAGCGATGTTCTGAATATGAAAGAAGAAGAAGAGGAAGAGGAAGCAGAAGAGGAGGAAGCAGAAGTAGAAGCAGAAGAAGAGAAGAAGAAGAAGAGGAAGAAGAAGCATCAAAGGCAGTCAAACGATCAAGGTAAGTGTTGCCAGTGAAATGTGAAATATTCCCTTCCGCTGTAATGTTTCTTCGTAAATTGGATGTCTGTGTTTTCCATTCTATTTCTGTGGTCAAACATAAGAGGAAGAAGAAACTGGACATAAGAGGAGGAAGATATATCTTATCTTATGTCCTTATATCTTATCTTATCTTATATCTTATATCCTGACTTATCTTATGTCCGGTTTATATCTTCCTCCCATAAGAGGAGGAAGATATAAACTGGACATAAGAAACATAAGAGGAAGAAGAAACTGGACATAAGAAGAGGAAGAAGAAGCATCAAAGGCAGTCAAACGATCAAGGTAAGTGTTGCCAGTGAAATGTGAAATATTTCCTTCCGCTGTAATGTTTCTTCGTAAATTGGATGTCTGTGTTTTCCATTCTATTTCTGTGGTCTATCCTATTAGGAGCAAAGTATATAATGGAAAGAAAAATGCATTATATATGTATTTCAATCATAATTTAGTTATCTTAAATGATTCTTGCTCTCGCTCAAGTTGTGGTTACAATGCGTAATAGTAAGTTGTTGCTTCAACTTTTCAACCTGGAGTTAAAGAGGAACCTGGGTTAGGGTTAGGATAAAGGTGTTCAATTACACTTCCTCGTTTCAATAGGCACATCCTGAAAGAAGTTTCATTTCCTATTATGTGAATTAAAACAACAAATAAAAGGGGGGAGAATGGGTGGGCTAAACTGATAAGACCTTGTCGACAATGTTTTTATGATTATTAAAGTTTTATCCAAAAAGATTCAACAAATGACTAACAAAAAGCAAAAACAGGTGATCTAGCAGAAAGGGAATCTCAAAACCAACCAAACATACCTTTACAAACATTGCTCTGGCAGGCATACAAGAAAAGCATCGTTAACAAAAATTATAGCTGAATTAAAAAGGATATTGCAGTGTTGGCATTTGGTAACATGTCGGGAATCTCGCCACGCTGGAAGTTCTCACCCTTTACAAAGGGGTGCTTGTCACTCATGAATCCGATAGACGCTGGAGATGATGCAAGGCAGTTACTTGCAGAATGCCCCCGATGGCCTGAAGCCTCGCCATGATACCTGTTAAGCAAATCTCTCGATGCCGACTGAACTGTGTCAGAAGTGCCGCCTGCGTAACGAAAGGTAGTTGCCCTACACTGGGCAGGCTTAATGTCTAATGCTGTAAAGGTCGAACCTTGAAACATCCGACTCTTCTGGTTCCCCTTTGGTGCGTGATAAGTCATTGGCAATGGCGTGGGCACCATGGGCAGAACATGGCTGTCAAGGCACTGACCCAAAGGCAAAAGGTGAGGCTGATCCGGAGACGGTTTTCGAACAACCAATGGCAGCGCCTCAGTTTGATCACTCGGTGGACTGTGCTTTAGGGTTGGTTGCTGGCCTGACTTATTGGGCTCACTGGTAAACTTGCGAGAGTGCTGCTCACTGCTTGAGGCAGGAAGTGTACTGCTTGAGGTGCCACATGCTGACCCGTACTTTTGGAGATTGCTTGGAGATTTCGATGTAGAAGCAGAGTTATTACATACAGGCTTTTTACCAACAAAAACCTCAACCACAGCGTCAACAACCTGAGCCAATGATCCCTGCAAGCTGCGTTTTAACATGTCAGCGAAGTCCTCACTCTGGCGCTGGCATAGCCATGCCGTCATCCCATCTCTAATACCATTCCCCAAATGTTCCTTTCTGAGGCAACATTCAGTGTCCTCATCTTCAAATGCATCGTCACTCTCCTCCGCCTCTGAACCGCTCCTGCTTGTGCCAGGCCCACTATAGGCCCTCCGCAACCTTTCCTGCAGCTGCCGCAATTGAAGCTGCAACTCTTCGAGCTGCATTTGAAGCTGCCTGCGCTCTTCGGCCCTCTGTGAACGTCTATCAGATGTCTTCCGACAAGCAACACCTGCCATATTGTTGTGTTGTTGCTGTGGAATCCGCTGCTTTCGTTTATTCTCTCTCAATGCCTGCATATCCTCATAACCCAATTCATCGACAGATGAAGATTGACACCATGTTGTTACACCTTGCTGCAGCATCCCAAACTTCAACGGCTCTGACCCCCACGGTGGAGAGGCATTTCCATTGAAGTCACTGTTGCCAGCATTTTCCATCTGCCTTCCGGGAGAACCACTCATGCCACGGATAATGTTCTCAACACGAGCACGCTTAGCGCGGTGCACATGCTCAAATGAATCAGGGGCCACAGCAAATAGCTGACAATGTGTTGAAAGACCCCCACCACAGTGTCCAGGATTGGCGCAAAGAATAGCTCGAGTGTTGTTCAGGGGATCGGTAAAGGCAGGTATGTTGGATGGTCCTCTATTTGCTTGTCCAGTGGAAGTTTCTGCATCATCAGCACATTTCAAGTTCTGGAAAACACTCTCGCCTGGTGGAGAACCCCCTCGTTTGCAGCCATTTATATCGTTCTTGAGAAGCATGGAGAGTACAGGAGAAGAACGAGGATTCTCTGGTGTGTGCAGACTCATAATGCCTCTTGCAAAGTCCGAATCAAAAAAAATTCCACCGTGGTCCTTTGGTCTGAATATAAACGAGGGGAGAGGGGGTCAGAGAGAGAGGGAGAGAAAAAGAGATAGGGGTGGGGAGAGAAAAAGGCACAAAGCGAGACAGAGTAGAAGAGAAGAGCAGAAGAAGAGCGGCAGAGAAGAAGTGAAGAAGAGAGGTAGAGAAAAAGAGATATGGAAAAAGACGGGAAGATGGAGAGAAATTGACACAGTGAGAGATGGAAACACGGATGATAGACACCGTAAGAGATAGATACCATGAGAGATAGATACAGTGAGAGATGGAAACACGGATGATAGATACCGTGAGAGATGGAAACACGCATGATAGATACCGAGAGAGAGAGATACCGTGAGGGAAAGATACAATGAGAGATAGATACCGAGAGAGATACATACCGTGAGGGAAAGATACAGTAAGAGATAGCTACCGAGAGAGATAGAAACATGGATGATAGATACAGTGAGAGATACATACCATGAGAGATAGATACCGTGAGAGAGATACCATGAGAGATAGATACCGTGAGAGATAGATACCGTGAGAGATAGATACCGTGAGATAGATACCGTGAGATAGATACCGTGAGATAGATACCGTGAGAGATAGATACCGCGAGAGATAGATACCGTGAGAGATAGATACCGTGAGAGATAGATACCGTGAGAGATAGATACCGTGAGAGATAGATACCATGAGAGATAGATACCGTGAGAGATAGATACCATGAGAGATAGATACCGTGAGAGGTAGATACCGTGAGAGATAGATACAGTGAGATAGATACAGTGAGAGATAGATACAGTGAGAGATAGATACAGTGAGAGATAGATACAGTGAGAGATAGATACCGTGAGAGATAGATACCGTGAGAGATAGATACCGTGAGAGATAGATAACATGAGAGATAGATACAGTGAGAGATAGATACAGTGAGAGATGGAAACACGGATGATAGATACCGAGAGAGATAGCTACCGAGAGAGATAGCTACCGAGAGAGATAGCTACCGAGAGAGATAGCTACCGAGAGAGATAGCTACCGAGAGAGATAGCTACCGAGAGAGATAGAAACATGGATGATAGATACCGTGAGAGATACATACCGTGAGAGATACATACCGTGAGAGATACATACCATGAGAGATAGATACAGTGAGAGATAGATACAGTGAGAGATAGATAACGCGAGAGATAGATACCGTGAGAGATAGATACCATGAGGGATAGATACAGTGAGAGATAGATACCATGAGGGATAGATACAGTGAGAGATGAAAACACGGATGATAGATACCATGAGAGATAGATACACGGATGATAGATACCGTGAAAGATACATACCGTGAAAGATACATACCGTGAGAGATAGATACCGTGAGAGATAGATACCGTGATATATAGATACCGTGATACATAGATACCGTGAGAGATAGATACCGTGAGAGATAGATACCGTGAGAGATAGATACCGTGAGAGATAGATACCGTGAGAGATAGATACTGTGAGGGATAGATACAGTGAGAGATGAAAACACGGATGACAGATACCGTGAGAGATAGATACACGGATGATAGATACCGTGAAAGATACATACCGTGAAAGATAGATACCGTGAGAGATAGATACTGTGATATATAGATACCGTGATATATAGATACCGTGAGAGATAGATACCGTGAGAGATAGATACCGTGAGAGATAGATACCGTGAGAGATAGATACCGTGAGAGATAGATACCGTGAGAGATAGATACCGTGAGAGATAGATACCGTGAGAGATAGATACCGTGAGAGATAGATACCGTGAGAGATAGATACCGTGAGGGATAGATACAGTGAGAGATGGAAACATGGATGATAGATACCGTGAGAGATAGATACACGGATGATACATACCATGAAAGATAGATACCGTGAGAGATAGATACCGTGATATATAGATACCGTGAGAGATAGATACCGTGAGAGATAGATACCGTGAGAGATAGATACCATGAGAGATAGATACCGTGAGAGATAGATACCGTGAGAGATAGATACCGTGAGAGATAGATACCGTGAGAGATAGATACCGTGAGAGATAGATACCGTGAGAGATAGATACCGAGAGAGATAGATACCGAGAGAGATAGATACCGTGAGATAGATACCGTGAGATAGATACCGTGAGAGATAGATACCGTGAGAGATAGATACCGTGAGGGATAGATACAGTGAGAGATGGAAACATGGATGATAGATACCGTGAGAGATAGATACACGGATGATACATACCGTGAAAGATAGATACCGTGAGAGATAGATACCGTGATATATAGATACCGTGAGAGATAGATACCGTGAGAGATAGATACCGTGAGAGATAGATACCGTGAGAGATACATACCGTGAGAGATACATACTGTGAGAGATACATACCGTGAGAGATACATACCGTGAGAGATACATACCGTGAGAGATACATACCGTGAGAGATACATACCGTGAGAGATATATATATATATATATACCGTGAGAGATAGATATCGTGAGAGATAGATATCGTGAGAGATAGATACCGTGAGAGATAGATACAGTGAGAGATAGATACCGTGAGAGATAGATACCGTGAGGGATAGATACAGCGAGAGATGGAAACACTGATGATAGATACCGTCAGAGATAGATACCATGAAAGATAGATACCGTGAGAGATAGATACCGTGATATATAGATACCGTGAGAGATAGATACCGTGAGAGATAGATACCGTGAGAGATAGATACCTTGAGAGATAGATACCATGAGAGATAGATACCGTGAGAGATAGATACCGTGAGAGATAGATACCGTGAGAGATAGATACCGTGAGAGATAGATACCGTGAGAGATAGATACCATGAGAGATAGATACAGCGAGAGATAGATACCGAGAGGGATAGATACCGTGAGGGAAAGATACTGAGAGAGATTGATACCGTGAGGGATAGATACCGTGAGGGATGGATACCGTGAGGGATGGATACCGTGAGTGATATATACCGTGAGGGATATATACCGTGAAAGATAGAAACACGGATGATAGATACCGTGAGAGATAGACACCATGGGAGATAGACACCGTGAGAGATAGATACCGTGAGAGATAGATACCGTGAGAGATAGATACCGTGAGAGATAGATACCGTGAGAGATAGATACCGTGAGATATAGATACCGTGAGATATAGATACCGTGAGATATAGATACAGTGAGATATAGATACCGTGACAGATGGACACCGTGACAGATGGACACCGTGAGTGATGGTCACCGTGAGTGATGGTCACCGTGACAGATGGATACCGTGACAGATGGATATCGTGACAGATGGATACCGTGACAGATGGATACCGTGACAGATGGATACCGTGACAGATGGATCCTGTGACAGATGGATCCCGTGACAGATGGATACCGTGACAGATGGATACCGTGACAGATGGATACCGTGACAGATGGATACCGTGACAGATGCATACCGTGACAGATGGATACCGTGACAGATGGATACCGTGACAGATGGAGACCGTGACAGATGGATACCGTGACAGATGGATACCGTGACAGATGGAGACCGTGAGAGATGGATACCGTGAGAGATGGATACCGTGAGAGATGGAGACCGTGAGAGATGGAGACCGTGAGAGATGGATACCGTGAGAGATGGATACCGTGAGAGATGGATACCGTGAGAGATGGATACCATGAGAGATGGATCCAGGGAGAAATGGATAGAGGGGGATATCGATACGGGCAGAGATGGACACAGGCAGAGATGGACACAGGCAGAGATGGACACAGGCAGAGATGGACACAGGCAGAGATGGACACAGGCAGAGATGGACACAGGCAGAGATGGATACAGTGAGTGATGGATACAGGGAGAGATATATACAGGGAGAGCTGGTTACAGCGAGAGATGGATACAGGCAGACATAGATTCAGGGACAGATGGATACAGAGAGAGATGGATACAGGGAGAGATAGATACAGGGAGTGATGGATACAGGCAGAGATGGATACAAGGATAGATGGAATCAGGTAGAGATGGATACAGGCAGAGATAGATGCAGGGAATGATGAATACAGGGACAGATGGATCCAGGCAGAGATGGATCCAGGCAGAGATAGATACAGGGAGAAATGGATCCAGGCAGAGATGGAACCAAAGAGAGATGAATACAGGGACAGATGGATACAGGGAGAGGTGGATACAGGAGAGATGGATACACCAGGAGAGAGCTAGCGAGAGGGAGGAAGAGAGCGGAGTTAACTTGATGTTTTTTTTTGTTTTGTTTTTTACACAAGTCGTGTAATTGCATCATATTCTACACAAAAAGTTGATGTTATAATGTCATTTCATAAAATAAATGCAATTTCCCGATTTATAATAATTATCCATTTTCCAATGAATTGAAAAGAATTGTCGCCTTTAATCGATAATTTACTAAATGCAAGTGATCGATTATTATTTAGAACACGCGAATCTACTGTCATAACCCAAGTCCCGACGTTCGTGGTCAATTGATCACGTGATCAGCGCATCGCTCCCACGTGCTTACATCATGAACTTGAATCCAACCAATGACGAGAAGGAAGAATTAAAGAAATTCCCCTTGTGCTTCCATTAAGTTGAAAACGATTATAAAAGGGCGTCTATGATCATTTACCGTCGATCTAATCTCGATCCAAAGTGTCTGCTGTTTGTGTCTCATACGTTCGTTCCCGCTCAAAATCCCCATTCATGATACGACCCCTCGACGACCCCCTCCGACCCCCTCCTCCCAAAGGGGAATTCCAATATAAAACAGCAAACGAGGTTAAAGTTTGTTATACATGAACAAATGGTCAAACGAAGGCAACAGGTATACAAACACCTCGACGGGCACCAACACCTGTTCAGGTGCTAATGCTGCCATTTGAAGACAATTTGCCCAAGTCCCGGGATTTCGAGGATTTGCGCTAATCGTCCCGAAGCCGAATGACGCCGCGTTCCGTGATCGTGGGACAAACGGCTTTTTGGGGGGAAAACGGGTTTACAAGGAGCGCACGGAGCTGGCAATTCCCCCCCGACCGGCTCGATCATTCACGGGGAACATCATTAATGGATGTCCGACGACCGACCGAGCGACATTTATAGACAGTCGATCAAACTTGGAGCGCTTAACGAGCGGGATGACATCATAAGCTACTCCTCGTACTTCTTCGCACGAACCTCGTGTCCCGTGATCGGTCCAAGTGCGGTCAACTCGTACATACCGGGAACCATGGACTGTGATCTCTTGGGTTGCGGCGTTCTGTAGGCGCCGTGAAACTAGGACTTGTACCAGGACTCGGTTCTTAGAGGAGCTGGAGTGGGAGAAGCCCGGGAATTGTCCGCCCCGCCCCCCGGGGGGCGGGGTTTGCGTCACGGGGCGGGGCACGACGGGATGTCCAATGGGCACTCACGTCCACACGACCGCTCCAGGGCGACACCTTTCGCGGTGTCCGGGACTTCCTAGACTCACAGACTCCTCTGCTTGTGTGACCCTCTGACCCTGGTACATGTACAAGTACAACGACTCCCTCCCGCTCTTCCTCGTGCGTTATTGATCAATGGGAGAGAGACGCGTTTCCCGCGCGTTCCGGATGTATTTCATTAGGACGTTTTAGCTACATCGATGTTAGAGCTGCTGTTCTGCGGTAATAGCATAACATATAGCTAATAGTAATAACAGTGCATGCTCGCGAGGTGGGATGAGAGAGGGGCACATACACTTATTACGTACGCACGGGGGGGGGGATCGTTGAGGTCAATGTTGAGAAAAATAATAATTACGAAGATTTATTAAAACTGTCAGCACGAGGAAAAACAAAGAGTAAGAGAGTGTTAGAGGAGCAAGGAGAGAACAGACGTTTCAAATGAGATACGAGTAAGGGTAACGGGGGGAACGGGAAGGGGGTTCGAGGGAGCATTCGGGCGACGAGGGAAGTCGGGGAGCGGACGGATGTGGACAGAAACTGCGCGTTTGCGTACGTAATAAATAGATGATCGGTGCGGGGCCTCATGCTTTACACGTACAATAACAGCATGTGATGCGCACGAACGCTGTACGGATAATAACAGGTGTGATCTAAAGTCTGAACGAATGAAAGGTCCCGGTGCATTCCAGTTGAAGTACAGGACACGGATAAACGTACGTGTTGTGCGCGATCCGTGCTGAGAGCGATCCGTGCTGGGAACGATCCGTGCTGAGACTGGGAGCGATTCGTGCTGAGAGCGATCCGTGCTGACACTGGGGGCGATTCGTGCTGAGAGCGATCCGTTATAGGACAAGGAGTGATCCGTGCTGAGTGCGATCCATGTTGGGAGTGATTCATGCTGAGAGCGATCCGTGCTGAGACTGGGAGCGATCCGTGCTGCGACTGGGAGCGATGCGTGCTGAGAGCGATCCGTGCTGCGACTGGGAGCGATGCGTGCTGAGAGCGATCCGTGCTGCGACTGGGAGCGATTCGTGCTGAGAGCGATCCGTGCTGAGACTGGGAGCGATTCGTGCTGAGAGCGATCCGTGCTGAGACTGGGAGCGATTCATGCTGGGAGCGTTCCGTGCTGAGACTGGGAGCGATCCGTGCTGCGACTGGGAGCGATCCGTGCTGAGACTGGGAGCGATCCGTGCTGAGACTGGGAGCGATGCGTGCTGCGACTGGGAGCGATCCGTGCTGAGAGCGATCCGTGCTGGGAACGATCCGTGCTGAGACTGGGAGCGATTCGTGCTGAGAGCGATCCGTGCTGACACTGGGGGCGATTCGTGCTGAGAGCGATCCGTTATAGGACAAGGAGTGATCCGTGCTGAGTGCGATCCATGTTGGGAGTGATTCATGCTGAGAGCGATCCGTGCTGAGACTGGGAGCGATGCGTGCTGCGACTGGGAGCGATCCGTGCTGCGACTGGGAGCGATCCGTGCTGAGACTGGGAGCGATGCGTGCAACTGTTATCCGAAACTCTTCGCCAATTCTCACTCATTTTGTTTGCGACCACTGGGGGATTTCAACTGGAGAGAAAGAATGAAAAAATAAACAATTGGAGGAAGTGTCATGCGATTTAATACATTACTGAACAGTCTATTTCATGGCAAACAAAAGGAAGAGAAATACTGAGTACAACCTGCACTTATTATAATTATCCTTCTTGATCCAGCGCAATCACGGTATTAGAGCAGCTATTCTACTTTTTCTTTCAAACTCTTTTCAAGGCTCAGTCAATAGCTTCTAATAAAAACAACACACACACACACACACACACACACACACACACACACACACACACACACACACACACACACACACACACACACACACTTGGCCGGGCACCTCGAGAGGGAACGCAGCAGAATGATTTGTTATTTTGAGTGTTCTAATAAACCATGGTAAAACCACACCAATGTAATTGCAGAACAAAACAAGTAATTGTATTAAGAACTCTCACATACACAATAATAACACTCTTGAAGAAAGTACCGTGAAAATATCACTTGTTTCAAACGAACAATACATATTATATATAGTACCATCATTCCCCAATACTCTCCAATCAAGAAACTCACGATACGCCAAACGTGAGTGGAATGCAACATTCCACAAAGTCCGTGCACGAATCCCCATGCGGGGTGAAGGTCGAAGTCGTGCAGAACGACAAGAACAATATGCAGGTATCGGCGCGGCTGCGGACGAGGACTTACGAGGTGAGAGGTCCATACGGGAATCGAGCCGATATGGAAACCGACGGCGATCGACACGATGGTGTCGATATGGGAATCCCAACGACAAAACACGAAGCACCAAGCGGTCGGCCTCTTCGAGGAAAAAATGGCCGATCGGCCTGCAATGGAGGCGCTTGATTTCCCACCGACAATAATTCACGCTTTGAAATAAAACCTGAGACGCAGGTTTAATTGCAATCGCAATAGAGGACGATGTCGCGGGCAATCCCTTTTACGGGAAGTCTCAACTCATTCGTGACCAATATCAAAAAAGTCCGCTCGCAGCCTCGATGCGACTCACGGCTGTGTCTCTCATGGCCGCCTCCTCCTCTCTCCTCTTCCAGCTTCTTTGCCGCGTTTTCCTTTTTCATTCACAAACATTTATTTTTACCTTTTACTAAAGTCATCTCCATTTCACACAAAAATCTTAACAACAATATTACCTGAAACTAAAAATCCTAAGTATATAATAACAACAAAGGTGGAAGTGACAAATCCGTAACAATACACACACACACACACACACACACACTAACGGAGGTGGACACTTTGAGACTTTGTGTACTCGGCATGCTGTAAAACTTTGTGCGGTGGGTAACATAGGCTATGTAGCCGTAGCCTCACACATAGGTATTACGGGGGTGGGGAGGGATAAATTCTCTATATAAATGTGTACTGTGTAGCACCACCCTGGTGGTGGTGGCAGATGGTGTTACAATTCCCTCTTACCTGGGCAACGCTGAGGTCAAAACACTTCGCATGGGTGAATTTGTCCTCCCCTTTCTACCTCTTCCTACTCCCTTACCCTTCTCATGTCTCCTCCACTTCCCTTCCCCCCTTTCCCTCGAGCAACCCCGGGTACTTCAGCTAATGGTACATAATGAAAATGATACATAATGATATTTTAAATATGAGCATGTCTATTAATTACATCCGAATGATATGTGAGCACATCTATTATTTACGTAGTAATGCAGTCAGTACCTTGTCTGAATGAATGATCGTTTTAAGGCCATTTTCCACTCTAGAGCGGGGATTTGCCTTGCGGGCCCCATGACAATCATGGTTCCCTGTTTGAAGCAATGTTTTTACGACCTAATGCCCTTCCTGACGCCAACCCTTAGTCCCCTCTGATGATGCTCAGGGATAATGTGTATCTATTCTAAATCGGGGTACGCACCATTTCCCAACAGCAAACAAGCTGGTACTCAATTTGCCAACCTCTGAAGTATGACAGGCTGATTCAACCCCCCTGGCGTTAATTCGGCGATCAACCGGGATGCGAACCCAAGATCCGAGGATCCCAAGCCAGCACCCTAACCGCTAAGCCAACACCAGTCTATTAATTACATTTCTTTGAAACTGAGTATGTCTATTAATAGACGCTTTAGACATTAGTAACTAATGCAAAGTGAGCACGTCTTTTAAATATGACGTGCTCACTTTGGGGAGAGAGGGGTAAGGACACAAACACAACATTTGAGAGCAGGGACATCGAGAGAACTGTGGGAGGGAGAGGGCTTGCAGGGAGGTGGGAGAGGTATAAAACATATGGACACTGCAAGGACTTCCAGGAAAGAAGTTGGAATTTCGAAAAAATGTATCTCGGGTGAATTAGCGGGGGTAGAAAAGATCAAGGTTTTGGATGGGGGAAGATAAGAGATGGTGGTGAACAGCTGTTTTAAAGACCTGGAGGGAGGAGTGCGATTGAAGGGAGTGGGGGAGGTTGTTCCAGAGGCGGGAGAAAAGGGGAATGAAAGAGTGAAGGTGAGCAGAGAGCCTAGATTTTGGCAGTTTAACCATAAGAGGGTTGCTGGCAGATCTTGTGCGACCTGTAGGAATATTTGGGGGACAGAGCACAGAGAGAGCTGGGGGAGCTAGGCCGGAGAGGATTCGGTAGAAGACAGAAAGACCACCAACCTGCCTGTGGTGAGTGAGTGAAAGGCCCTCGGAGTTAGCTTCATCGCAGGAGATTCCAATGATTCTGAACGCTTTGGTTTCAACAGCGTGAAGACAAGCTAGGTGTGAGGCAGGAGCACCGGCCCAGAGGGGGGAACAGTATTCC
This sequence comes from Myxine glutinosa, assembly GCF_964187855.1. Lineage (NCBI taxonomy): Eukaryota > Metazoa > Chordata > Myxini > Myxiniformes > Myxinidae > Myxine > Myxine glutinosa. The sequence continues at coordinate 207,432,887 of NC_136265.1, forward strand.
ATTGAGCTGCGGATGAAAGCCTTGTATGTGGTGAGGAGCTCAGGTGTGCCAAGGAAGGACTTTGCACGACGGAGGATGCCCAGTCGGCGACTGGCTTTGGAGGCCAGCTTGGAAATGTGGTTTTCCCAAGAAAGATCATGGCAGATAGTGAGACCCAAAAGCTTGAGCGACAGAACTTCTTGGAGAGGATTGTTGAGAAAGTAGATGGGAGGGTTTTCCAGTCGGTCTTTTCGGAGAGACATCGTAAGAGTGTGAGATTTGTCAGGATTGAAAGACATGTTCCACTTGTTTGACAAGTCTGTGATTTTGTCCAGGTCTGCAGAGAGTGAGGAGGCTGCAGGCTGCCGATCTGAGGGATGAGGAATGGAGCAGCAGAGAGTGGAGTCATCAGCAAAGAGATAGAGAGGATTTTCCGGAGAGTCAGAGAGATCATTGATGAAGACCAGAAAAAGCACAGGGCCCAGAACAATACCTTGGGGAACTCCAGCCAGAACAGGAAGGGGAGATGAGAGAAATCCATTCAGGGCCACACTTTGACTACAACAGGAAAGGAAGTCCATGAGCCATGCATGGAGATTTCCATGAACACCATAAGAGGATAGTTACCAGGGCTGGGTGCCAGACCGTATCGAAGGCACGTGATATGTCGAGGGAGACAGCTCTGATTTCCTGTTTGGCATTGAGGACCTTCATCCATTGTTGAGACAGCAGAAGCAACATGTCCAGAGTAGAATGACCTGGTCTGAATCCAAATTGATGATCGGAGATCAAGCCATTGGAGAAGAGGAACGATTTGATATCCGAAGCAATGATGGATTCCATGACTTTGCTGATAATTGGGAGCAGGCTGATTTGGTCTGTAGTTGCAAGGATCTGTTTTTGCACCTTTTTTGTGTAAAGCGGTAATGTTTGCTGATTTCCAAGATGCTGGCAGATGACCTTGAGCAAAAGAGAGGGTGAAAAGAACAGAGAGAGGGTGAGATAGAGTGGCACAGCAGGATTTTAGGACCCGTGGGCTGATGCCATCTGGTCCAGTTGCAGAATCAGAGTCGAGGTTTGACAAAGACTTCTCCACCTTGTCAGGAGAGATGGACACAGAGTCCAGGAGCAGTTGGGTTCGACTGGGAAAGGTGGGAACAGAGAGAGATGCGTTTGGCACACAAGATTTTGAGGCAAACACAGAGTTGAGGCATTCGGCTTTGTCACATGCGGTGTCAACTGTGTAGCCATTTGAGGTGAGGGAGGGGATGGAGGGGGAACAAACACCAGAAACGGATTTGACCAGATGCCACCAGGATTTGGAGGAAGGAGACAGGTTTGACAATTCATTCTTGAGTGTGGAGAGATAGTGCTTCCTGGCACTCTTGAGGGTAGACACACACTTCTTCCAAACTTGGTGAAAGGAACTGAGATTACCTTCAGTTGGATTTGCCTTCCAAGAGGCAAAGGCAAGTTGTTTCAGGGCAACTGCCTCACCACAAGATTCAGTGTACCATGGATGGGAGGATGGGTAAGACAACTGAAGACGAGATGGGATAAATCTGTGCATGAGAGAGAGCAGTTTGCTTTGGAAGAATTCCCAGGAAGAATTGATGTCAGAGGCAGTAGAGATGGGAGACAAGTCCAGATGATTGATGGCTGCTTGCAGCCCGTGCCAGTCGGCCTGAGTGAAATGCCAGAATCGTCGACGCTGAGGAGGCTCTCTGAGAATGGCCTGAGGGATGTCCACTTTAACAAACACATGATCAGAAGAACCGATTGGAGCAGAAGAAGAGCAGCAGACATTTGCAGGGAAGTTTGTCATAACCAAGTCGAGAAGAGAAGATACTCCATTGACTGAGATCCGGGTCGGGAAATTGACAGATTGTGTCAGTGCCAATGAGTCGCAGAAGTCCTTTGCTGAGGTACCATGGCTGGTGAGAGATGAACCCACACCCAGCCAGCTGGCATGATGACAGTTGAAGTCGCCACATATGAGGAAGAGAGAGTTGGGATGAGTTGATAGAAGTTGGTCCATGTTGTCAGACAGCGACATGTAAATGGAGTCATCACTGTTTGGAGGACGGTACAGAACACATATGAACAAAAGGTGGGAGCGGAGAGGAAGCCGTAGCCAGAGGTACTCCTGGGGGTGAGGAGGAGAGAGGGCAGTGCAAGGAGAGTGAGGAAGAGAGTTTTTGATAAAGATAGCAACCCCACCACCAGGACGAGGCTCAGGTCTATCATACAGGAGGAGGGAGTAACCAGGAAGAGATATTAAGGAATCAGAGACATCTTGAAGGAGGAAAGTTTCTGTTAAGCAGATCAAGTCTGGATTGTCAGAAGCAACCTGAATGGAGAGATCAATCAGGTTTGAGCGAAGGCCCCGGATGTTTGAGGTCCATACCGTTAATGAGGAGAGAGGGGGAGCATCGGGTGCAGGAGAGGGGAGGGGAGGAGTAGGGTCAGATGAAGGCTGGGCAGGGGAGGTAGGAAGAGCAGTTAATAGCGTGTCAGAGATTACAGAAGAGTTACAAGAAAGGGAAGGATGAGGACGAAAGGTTTGATGGTGATGGAATGAGGCATAGTGAGGGGTTCTTTGAGGGGTGTCAGAGGAAAGTAGAAGGTTGGGAGAGGTGGAGGTATGAGATGGAAGGGAGTTGAAGTGGGGAGGAGGCAGCTTTGAGAAGGGGGTGGGAGGGGGGAGAATTGGAGAGGGATGGTATGGGGGGAGATTTTGAAGGGGAGGGGTTGGGGGGGAGTTTTGAAGGGGAGGGGTTAGGGGGGAGTTTAGGAGGGGAGGGGCAATGGGGGAGATTTGGAGGGGAGGGGCAAGGGGGGAGTTTAGAAAGTGGATGATTAATGAAAGACGAACATTTATAACACGGTTTATTGTGATTTTCAAGTTAGAGATCCGTTTAAGAACGATGGAGGAGGGGTGGAATGAATTTTAATTTAGAGCATGCAGTGATTTAGAATTATAAGAGATTGAATATTTTTTGAAGTAGAATGAGTTGCAGAGGAAGTTGAAAAGAGCCTTTTAAATAGGAAGAAAAACAGCGTGTTGTTATATACCACTGAATAAAACACTGCAGGGGAAAGTTTAAACATATTTAAACAGAACCGTGAAGAACAATCTAATATTCACAAAAAAACCAACGGCGAGAGGGAGCCTAGACTAGAGGGACAACCACGCGTCACGTGAACTGGGCAAAAGGTGTCAGCAAAAGGAACAGGGCAAAACAAATCTGGGGAATGGCGTGAAAATGGGGGTGAAATGGGGGTGAAACACATGGTCGAAGAACGAACGAAAAGAACAAAGAAGGAAATGTTTTTGTTTTTTTTTAGTTAAGATTTTAAACAAGAAGTATGGGGTGAAAAGACTGGGAAAAAACTGAGAGAACGAGAGTAGTGAGACCACAATCGACCGCTGAGAGAAAACAAAGCCTCCAGGTAGGAAGCTTAAAGAACAACAACAAGGCCGCAATATTTTGCGGCACGAAATGCTCGACCACTCTATACAGGTATGAAAGATTAACACCGATTAATCTTCCAAGGGACGCACTATAGGTACACACACGTAAGATAAATACAGTTTCGACAAAAATACAATTGTGAACAATTACTTAACTTCGAGCGTACGTAAAGGTCGGGACAGCTTCGAAAAACCGTGACTTCCCCCGCAAGATCTCGCGAGATCTCAAATGTTTAATAATTGTTTAATATGTCAATGTTTTTGTTTAAGATGTCAATATGTTTAATATGTCATTAATCAATGTTTAATAATTACGTACAATTGAAATGTGAGAATGAATATTCATTACGTCCTATTGAAATATCAGTATGTATATTAATTACGTACTATTGAAATGTGAGTATGTCTATTAATTACGTACTATTGAAATGTGCGTATGTCTATTAATTACGTACTATTGAAATGTGAGTATGTATATTATTCATTACGTACTATTGAAATGTGAGTATGTATATTTATTACGTACTATTGAAATGAGAGTATGTCTATTAATTACGTATTATTGAAATGTAAGTATGTATATTCATTACATACTATTGAAATGTGAGTATGTATATTAATTACGTACTATTGAAATATGAGTATGTATATTAATTACATACTATTGAAATGTGAGTATGTATATTAATTACATACTATTGAAATGTCAGTATGTATATTCATTACATACCATTGAAATGTGAGTATGTATATTAATTACGTACTATTGAAATATGAGTATGTATATTAATTTTGTACTATTGAAATGTGAGTATGTTTATTAATTACGTACTATTGAAATGTGAGTATGTAAATTAATTACGTACTCTTGAAATATCAGTATGTATATTAATTATGTACTATTGAAATGTGAGTATGTATATTAATTTCGTTAATATATACACCTCCAAATTTCTTTGTTTAATGTTATAAACAGCATCAGCGACTGTTTAAAAAGCTATTCATGTGTGTTTGTGGTTTACAATATATTACAAGCCAGGCTACGCCGCTGTTAGACTTTCGGTCTTGTTTTAGATGTTTGTGCATCTTAACATCGTAGGATGTAGATGGATGCTGGGTTAAAGCATTGCTTTTTGATAATTAGAAACCAAAATACTTTTGAAAAAAATTGAAAGTCATGTAAAGCTCGGAACAGTCTGCCCATAATCACAGAGCCAACGTTTGAGGTGCTGAAAATGCTATTTTGCACAATTGTGAAGGAGGAACATGAGGTGAGAGGCAGAATGTGATGAAGAGGAAGAATCCACGAAGTGCCCATGAACCCTGAGTGTGACTTTCTTCTCAGTCTGTCCCCAATCGACTATCAGATTGGATGCTGTTACCATGGCAACAGATAAGACACTTTTGTTGTGAGTGGACTCTCCCGCCAAGAGCCTCCTGCAAACGGCTCTTTATTCTCTTCCAATGTCACGTCCAGTCACCTCGTTTCATCAGCAGAGTCAAACTGATTTCTGATGGTTTCTATAATCTTGAAAGCTTCCACGAAGGTCGACGCGAGTTCGGGCAATGTCAATTTCTCCAGGTGCAAACCGACGTCGATCCAACATGTCCGTCTATCCTATATAGTCGATGGGAGCGTGCATTGTGGACTTCAGAGATAATGCCAGATTCTGAATTCCTACCAAACGCTTTTAATCCCAGGAATAAATCTCAGAGCGTCCTTTCCTCCCATGATTTGGTGACACAGTGATGCATTTCCACTTCGTTAATTCCCTTCATGTATCACTCACCGTCTCCTTGGATGTGGAATACGCCTAATTCACAGGGAGCAATCTTTCAATCCGACCTTCTCACAATGTTATACTAAATGCAATGTTTTCCACCCCATTCCATCGCAGCTAAGTGTCTTCAAATCAATAATATTGTTGCGGATCCGTCGCCGGCCTTCTCCCCCTTACCAAGGGGGGATTAGTCCCCTTGTCTTTGACTGACCAGCGCGACCCGGGACCTATGACGTCCCTTCCGGACAGCGCAAAATAGGGTATTAGGACCAAATTCGCTATTACCTAAATACTCGCGCTGCCCTGAAGCGAGGAGATAAGCCCCGCACGAATCACGTGTGTTGATACGCCGAGCGGTTTGCGTACACGTGACTCGCGCTATTATCACTTACTAGACCCAGATTCAAGCAGTTCTTATCCGTACCATGCTTAGTCAATGGATAAATCACAAAGGCGATCGAATTGGAAAAAGGAAGAACAAGGTTTATTTACACTATTCACAATGGTTCAAGAGCAGAGACACAGGGCAATCCTTACACAGTCTTACTTAATACCCAAAAGACTACGGGCCCGTTTCACTCACACTCACACAGGGATTGCAGCTGCAGTTTGATGGTCCGCGCATCCAGGGATGGCTCTCGTGCAGCTCCCTCCGGTCTCCGGCTCGTCCCGTGCAGATGGATCCAGGAGAAGGCAGGAGCTCGTAGCGCGCCGTTTGGACGCACAGGGTTATTACGGGGCGAACGGTAGGGGGTGGGCTCTGGTGCGGTTGGTGGTTAATCACTGGCGGCTATGGCCGCGTTTACTCGCGTGGCTGGAATATTCGCTATTCGCCACCGGCGCGTTTGGCTGTGGCCGCGTACTCGTACCGCCAATGCCTCTTCTTCTTCCCCTCTGGCGCGTACGTAATATGGCGAGTTACAGTTCAAAGCCTCAAAGCAAGTGAGTCCTCAAATCCTCAAAGTGCTATCGCAACGAAGTTTTCTCCACAAGTCCTTTTCGATGCGCTCCAACAAGTGCTCACAATGCGCTCGCCCCCTCAAGTCCAGTCCTCTCGATATGCGCTCGCTGTAAAAGTCCTTTCGAGGGCTTTTCGCGTGGGCTTATATAGCCCTGCCCCGCGAACCTTCCCGAACTCACCAGATCTCTCTTACCACGCCCTCTCACGCCATACCGCCCGAGCCCTGATTGGTTGATGACCCTTACCGTCCCCCTACTGCTGCGGCCGCTCTCAACCCTCCTTTGGCTTTCAAGGCCCTGCCTCGTGTTAACTCGACTAGGGACAGCCAAATGGGGCGCGGGATGGATTCCGCCCATAGAGGTGGAATTGGAGGGTGGACGCAAAATGAACGGGACCTAATCTCATGTCTTTACACAACGCAGATATTAATAGGGGAAATGGCCTATACTTACACTTACTATGACATAACTAATACTACAAGTGGGCCTACGTGTTGCTCGTGGAACTAACTATGAGGGGCAAACCTTTAGCATTTATTGAAGTCATATGTACAATCTCAAAACCGCAGCAATATATATATATATATACTGTATATATATATATATATATATATATATATATATATATATATATATATATATATATATATATATATATAGATATATATATATATATATATATATATATATATATATATATATATATATATATATATATATATGTATATATATATATATATATATATATATATATATATATATATATATATATATGTATATATATATATATATATATCTGTCTATCTATATATATATATTATTGCGGATATGAGGATTGCATTTTTTAAATTGTGTGTATTGTAGTGGTAAATTGTTGTGTAACCTTGGTTGAATATGGCCCCTCCTGCCTCCAGAGTTGTGTAAAGGTAAAAAGGGCGTCCCGGTAGTTATTCCATGAAACACCACATTGCAGGACCCGATAAAACCCTTGTTCAGTAGCTTATATCTTATTATGTGTTTTAGAGTAAGGCCTTGTCTTCCATTAAAATAATACTCCATTGCACCGAATCAATTAAGAATAGCTCACCCTTCAATACTTCCATTTCCCAGCCAAACTCTCCATCTGCGGGTAAAGCAGTTCACAAGCGTGGGGTGCACGCCCTCTCAATTCGCTGCTATAGTGAATATGTGCTCCGTGCTCTGTTTGAACAGGAGGGGCGGGGTCGCCCGGGAGAGGCAAGCCCAGGGCGTGCCACGAAGGGCGGGGCTGTTCAGCCCCATGCCCAAATAAGGAAACAAGCCCGTGGCTCGCCACGAGGGGCGTGCCGTCGGCGCCATGCCCAAATAAGGAGACAAGCCCGTGGGATTACCATACAAGGTCGCGAAACAGGGCGCGGGGGAGGAGGGCGGTGCCGAAACCGAGGGGGGCGTGTCAGCCCCACGCTGGAGAGAAGTGAGAGGAAGAAAATACGAGCTGAGCTGCGTGCAGAGGTACACGACAAAGAAAGGGTCCAAGAGAAAGCAGAGGAACTTTTACGAACGAGTTGCAAAGAGATACGGCAGATGAGTCCAGCCCCGTTTCAACCAGCCGCGTGAAGCCCTGACGGGGCAGCGAGTGACCCTGCCGGCGTGCGCTGTAAAGCGGATTACAAGGAGCTGCCAGCTCCCCGCTTCCCGCCCGGAGTGGACCTGCTCGCTGTGCCCTGTGATCCCACCTGCTCATCCTTTCCAGCCATTCCTGCCTGCAAGTTCCCCATTTGCGTACGTGAGTTTGTTTTGTTCGTGCTGTCCTGGGTAGTAACTAAGTCTGTATAAGCTAGTAATTTTCACTGTGTCACCTGCGATTTCATGTCCGCTGTAAATACCCGTGACTGCTCTTTTTGCATATGTGTGTGTAAATAATAATAAACCCCGTTACTCTTCTGTACGTCTTCTTCTTCTTCCTCTTTGCATTCGTCGTCTTCGTCTTTTCCCCATTGAATATCTGTGGCGCGATACGGCCAACGTTTGGGTGAATCGGGTTTAGTCGGGGAACAACTGTTCGGTCGCGGAGCCTCCGCTCAGCAAATATAACATCCTTAACCGCATACCATAACAATTGGTGTCGGGGAGTGAGATACGAGGCTCGAACCAAATTTTTAAAACATCTAGGAAAAAATTTGGTCAAAATTTGGAGCTGCTGGAAATTTGTGTTGTTTTAAAGCAAAACCCGAATTTTGAAATCGCGCCATGGCTGGTCAAGGCGACGGGATGTCGGTGGGAGAAATAGTCGGGGTAGAATCGACCCAGGACCTCGGGGAAATGTATATGGAGGAGGTGGTTGAGGGGGTTCCAGGCGCGCAAAATGGCGCTCTCGCGCACGAGGTTACGGGCGCGCAAAATGGCGCCTCACACATGGCTACGGCGACAGCGCCCGTGACCGTAGCAGCGCCACCGGTGGATTCGGACCTTTTGTTGCTACAAATCGGGGCCCTTATGGACAGAATGAGGGACAAAGCAAGGGCTAATAGTGAAAAAATGGAAAACAGAATGATGGGGGCCCTTATGGGACAAATGGGGAACTGGATGGATGCTCAGAGTGAGCAAATGGGGGCAATGAGGGACGAAGCGAGGGCTGATAGTGAGCGATTGGGGGGCGAAATGGGGGGCAAAATGGGAGAAATGGGGGAACGGCTAGAAGCTAAATTTGAGGGGTTAGACAACGGGATAAAAGAGGTAAAGAATGGGTTAACGGGGGTGGAAAATAGAATGGCTGCCCAGGAGAATCAGTTAGAGGGGGTGAAAAATGGGTTAGAGGGGCTAGAAAATAGGATGGAAGACAAATTGCGGGAGATAGGGGAGCAATCCGCCCGAGAAATTAAACAAATGGGAGAGCAGATAGAGGAGGTAAAAATCGGGGTGGAAACCAAATTGGATGCTCAGAGGGATGAATTGGGACAGATGAGGGCGGCATCTACAAAAGAGAGGGAGGAGATGAAAGAGGAGATACGACGAGGTGTAAGTGAGGAGGTCTCGGGGGTACGCGAGGAGGTAAAGCGAGGCGAAAAGCGTATAGAGAAAGAGGTGAGAAATGGGACGGCAAAAGTACAAGGGGGCATAGAGGGCCTGACGGAGGAGGTGGAACAGCTGACGGTGGGACAGACGGAGTTAGTGGAGCAGGTACAAAAGAACACTGCGGTACTAGGAGGGTTAAAAGCGACATAAAGAGACATCAAGGACGACTTAATAGCGACACAGAGGCAATGTCAGATGGTACGTGAGGGACTGACAACGAGGTTGGAAGAGGTGACAGAAGTAATGGAGACGAAGGACCGAGAGGTGAGGACACACATAGAGACGGTCAAAATAGTCTTAGAGGACGAACTTGAGGAGACGCACCGGGAAATAAAAGAGGTGAAGCAAAAATTAGAGGAAGTGGAAGAAGAGGTGAGTGAAATTAAGAAGAGATGGACAGAAACTAAGAGAGAAATACAGGAGGAGGTGATGGAATATGTACAAGGTCGGTGCTCAACTCATAATGTTGTGCTCACTAACCAAATAAAGAGTTTGCAGGTGGTGAAGGAGGTGCGGAGACGAGGTGCCAAGGTGAGTGGCGATATATTCGGAAATGCAGATGATGTGAGGGGAGCTTCAGTCGGCTTGGGGGTTGCTTTGGACCCGGGTGTTCGTGAGAGGCCGTTGGTGAAGTGTGTGACAGGTACGGTGTGCGAAAGAGGAGGTGTGCGAGAATGTCCGACTCTGGGGTGTGTGACGAAAAAGTGCGCGCCGAGGAATGAGTGTGCTGTCGAGAGTGAGTCAGTCGTAGCGCGTGTGCGAGGGAGCACATGGAAGCGCGTAGTGAGGAGTGTTACAGAGGATGTAACGGAAGCATGCACGCCTGTGGTGAGTGTTACAGAGGATGTAACGGGAGAGTGTGCGCGAGAAAGGTGTGTAACGGACGGGTGCATGGGAAAAGAGTGCGCTGTCAAAAGTAAGGAAGAATGCACACCTGTGGTGAGTGTTACAGAGGGTGTAACGGGAGAGTGTGCGCAAGAGTGTGCGTGAGAAAGGTGTGTAATGGACGGGGTGCATGGGGAAAGAGTGCGCTGTCAAAAGTAAGGAAGAATGCACACCTGTGGTGAGTGTTACAGAGGGTGTAACGGGAGAGTGTGTGCAAGAGTGTGCGCGAGAAAGGTGTGTAACGGACAGGTGCATGAGGAAAGAGTGCGCTGTCGAGAGTAAGGGGGAGTGCGCTGTCAAGAGTGGTGGTGAAAGTAGTGAGAGTGACACGGAGCGTGAGTTGGTTGTGACAGGTGAGAGAGGAAGTACACCTGGAATGGAAGGAAGCACACCTGGAATGGTAGAGCGTGTGTGGGAATGCACGCTGGAATTGGTAGTGAGACACGTGGTTGGGTGTGCGAGTGAGAGCACACCTGTGGTTGTCACAGAGGAGGTGACCGAGGAGGGGGCGTGAAGAGGTGTGTTGGTGAGGTGTGTGAACGACGAATGTGTGCCAAGGTGTTCGGTGGTCAGGTGTGTGACCAAGTCTGTGAGCGGAATGAGTGTACATGGGTGTGTAAGAGAAGGTGCAATGACGAGGAGCAGGGAGACGGCTGGATGTGTGAGCAAGGAACGGGCTGCGGGGTGTAAGCATGCAGGCGAGGCATCGACGGTAACCGGGTTAGCGGTTAGAGCGACTTATAGCCGAATCGGGCCCTCGGTGCGTGCCGGGTTTCGCGTGCCGCGAGGACCAGCGGGGATCCGAACCACGGCGGGTTCGAAAGGACCGCCGTACGTGATCCACGCTGGGCCGCGCTTGGAACGGCCGCGTCCGTGCTCCGCTATGCGGAGCGGGCATCCCGATAGGAAGGGTCGTCATGGCGACCCCTTTTTGTTGAGGCGTTCCGGCAGGTCGAGATCGGGCCATTGGACGGCTCCGTGCCGAGGTGGTGCGAGGGATCTCGGCCCGGGTAAACCTCTTTCCCTGCACCGAGTGCCGGACGTATCCAGCCGCCGGCACCAAAGAACCCGCATTCATTGCTCGGCTGTACGAAGCCGAGCTTTAGAAGTGAATTGGCGCACCGAGAGGCACTAGTAAGTAGACTGTAATGATGAGGATAGTGGTCTTGACCCGAAATTAGAAAAACAAAATTTGATGATTGGCAAAGGATTGGCAGAGTGATGATTGGCAGAGGATTGGTAGAGTGATTGGCAAAAATTTTGATTGGTTGAAATTTGGTGTGCGAAATTGGTAGTGGAACGTCCCCGATGTGGTGGGATGGCAACTTTGTCATCCCTCACAGCGGGGGGCAAAGGAGCACTAGTTTATGGGGTTTATGGCAGTGAAAACTAGCCCCGTGGGTTAGGATATAATGTATAGGGACCTAGGAGATGACATTAGGTAACGTTAAGATTAGTTAGTGACTGATACCTGTAGTGGGGATGCAGGTAGTTTAGAGTGGATGATAATGACGAGGGAGCGCAATAGTTTAAAGGGGCGACTGGGAAGCGCGAGTTTCAGAGGGGAGTAGTTAGATGAGATGATGCCGTGTGTTTGAGGATTGGAAGTGTATGGTGAACAGGTGTGATTGAACAGGTGTGATTGCACAGGTGTGCAACTGAACAGGTGTGTGGAGAAGTGTATGAGTGAGTGAAGGTGATGGGTATTGTGTTGACCAAAGGGTCCAGGGAGAAGGAGGGTGCAGGTGGCACCGGGTATGAGTGCACAGGTGTGCACCAACAGGTGTATGGAATAAATGGTTGTGTGGAAGACATGGAGTGTGGAATATATGGAGTCTTGGAATGGATGGTCGTGGAGTGAGTATGGTGGAAAATATGGAGTGGAGTGGATGGTGCGAAGGTGTGAATGGGGGAAGAGTGGACCCCCATCATGAATACCCGGGGCGGGTAGTGTAAGTGTTAGGTAGAGGGTATAGGTAAATTGTGGTTGGATATTGGCATCTGTGGTGCGGGTGGAAGAATGATGTTTGGATGGGTGCATTAGTGTTGTGGAAATGGCTGGGCGTGTAGCCTGTTATTGTGTGTAGTTGGTTTGGGCACTCCACCACTGTGAGGATGTCGGCCAGGTGAGGCCGCAGGTGGGCTCTGGGAGCCGGTAGAGTTGTTGTGGATGGGGCCTGAGGATCCGGAGGATGGACCCGGGTAGCCCAGTGCCAGAGGGCACCAGGGGGTGACAGAGCCAGGAGGGGCCTTCCCCAGTTAGTTAGGTTAGGGTGAGGAGCTAGGTAAGCTCGGGTGGCAACTGCAGTGGTGGAGGTGTGCAGGTGGGTAGACCTGCTGGGAGAGCTACGCACCACAGCCCAGAAATTGTGCAAGGGCACCGGGAGATGAATCGGGGGAGTGAGACCCCAAATTGAGAAGCACCACAGTTTGGTCAATGGGAATTGGTTTTAAACCCATAGTGTAAGTTGGCCAATGGATTGGCAGGGAAGACCCCGGGTAGAGTAAAGTGTGTTAAAGTCATTTAGAGGATAGTTAGGATTGAAATCTCCTTGCACCATCTGCATCCACTCACCTGAGATGACGTACCTCCACACCATGCCATGTTTTGATTATTCTTTTTATGTGCAAATGTTTTGGATTGTGAGACGCATCATGACGTGGGTGTGACGTTGTGCTTGATGTTCCATCTCTTCCTCCTTATGAGGATTGATGATGAATTTGGTGATGGCAAATTCTGAAGTAGAGGGATTGTGGAGACGAATTTGGTATTGGGGAAATATGGGGAAGACGTGACAGTAGCGACGAATTTGTAAAGGTGTAGATTTTGTACATATGGGGTAAGGGCAAGGGTAGTGTAGGTGACAGGGGGGTGACGTACGGTAGGGACGAGCTTTCTCACTTCGCCCTCCGTACGCATTTCACCTTGCATTGCCTTATTGATGTGTACACTTGTGACCTTACCCCTCGCTCATCTGTCTTCCCCCTTTTGTCTCCCACATGACCTGTGCGCCATTGGGCGCCGAGGGGAGCGTGCGTGAGTCCTCCATTGTGAGCCCGCAACTCCCAGAACCAGCTGTCTGCATCGATGCACCACATTATGGACCACATGTCAGTGGCCGAGCACCACTTATGGACCCCATGGGTTGGGGCATGGCCCCTCTGCTGGAACCGGCCATGAGGGCCAGAAATCTTGCTGGCGGACCTTGGCCACAGGGCACCGATGCCCCACAGGTGAACCACACTAGTCGGCCCTGTGGGCCATAAATAAAGAAAATAAAAGGGACACGTTGGGTGCATTTTACTTTATTGCAAATAGGCCGCCAGCAAAGGAAAAAGACAACATCTGGAAGAAAATAATAATAGCCAGCAGAGGGAGCCGAAGAGCAAGAGACCACCTGCACGGTTAGGGGTTGTTGGTTTATTTTGATTATTCATGAACACTGATGAACTGTGGTGACTGCACCGATTGGTGCTTGAGGGTGCTTTGGTGCGTTTTTGGGTGCTTTCATGGTGCATTGATGCAGAGCAGACTGTCTCCCCCCCCCCCCCCCAGAAAGAACAATTACAGGTCCTGGGTTAGTCTTGTAAATAAAAGTAGTGTCAATTGTAAATAATGCTCCCCACCGTCAATGTATAGTTTGAAGACCATTCCGCAATTCGGTTAGCTGTGGGCGTGAGTCTGTTAGGCAGGGTGCAATGGAGCAGCGGGACACATTTACTTATGTTTTAAAACTGTCGCACTCAGGGTCAGGTTAAAAGTAGAGGGAACTACACCTACGTGTCACACTAAATAAAAGTTGTCGGCCCGGGCCGTGCCTAAGAGGAGGAGGGTGCAGTGTTGCGGATAAAAGGATTGCATTTTTTTTATTGTGTGTATTGTAATGGTAAATTGTTGTGTAACCTTGGTTGAATATGGCCCCTCCTGCCTCCAGAGTTGTGTAAAGGTAAAAAGGGCGTCCCGGTAGTTATTCCATGAAACACCACATTGCAGGACCCGATAAAACCCTTGTTCAGTAGCTTATATCTTATTATATGTTTTAGAGTAAGGCCTTGTCTTCCATTAAAATAATACTCCATTGCACCGAATCAATTAAGAATAGCTCCCCTTCAATACTTCCATTTCCCAGCCAAACTCTCCATCTGCGGGTAAAGCAGTTCACAAGCGTGGGGTGCACGCCCTCTCTATTCGCTGCTATAGTGAATATGTGCTCCCTGCTCTGTTAGAACAGGAGGGGCGGGGTCGCCCGGGAGAGGCAAGCCCAGGGCACGCCACGAAGGGCGGGGCTGTTCAGCCCCATGCCCAAATAAGGAAACAAGCCCGTGGCTCGCCACGAGGGGCGTGCCGTCGGCGCCATGCCCAAATAAGGAGACAAGCCCGTGGGATTACCATACAAGGTCGCAAAACAGGGCGCGGGGGAGGAGGGCGGTGCCGAAACCGAGGGGGGCATGTCAGTCCCGCGCTGGAGAGAAGTGAGAGGAAGAAAATACGAGCTGAGCTGCGTGGAGAGGTACACGACAAAGAAAGGGTCCAAGAGAAAGGAGAGGAACTTTTACGAACGAGTTGCAAAGAGATACGGCAGATGAGTCCAGCCCTGTTTCAACCAGCCGCGTGAAGCCCTGACGGGGCAGCGAGTGACCCTGCCGGCATGCGCTGTAAAGCGGCTTACAAGGAGCTGCCGGCTCCCCGCTTCCCGCCCGGAGTGGACCTGCTCGCTGTGCCCTGTGATCCCACCTGCTCATCCTTTCCAGCCATTCCTGCCTGCAAGTTCCCCATTTGCGTACGTGAGTTTGTTTTGTTCGTGCTGTCCTGGGTAGTAACTAAGTCTGTATAAGCTAGTAATTTTCACTGTGTCACCTGCGTTTTCATGTCCGCTGTAAATACCCGTGACTGCTCTTTTTGCATATGTGTGTGTAAATAATAATAAACCCCGTTACTCTTCTGTACGTCTTCTTCTTCTTCCTCTTTGCATTCGTCGTCTTAGTCTTTTCCCCATTGAATATCTGTGGCACGATACTGCCAACGTTTGGGTGAATCGGGTTTAGTCGGGGAACAACTGTTCGGTCGCGGAGCCTCCGCTCGGCAAATATAACATCCTTAACCGCGTACCGTAACAATATATATATATATATATATATATATATATATATATATATATTATATATATATATATACAGTGGAACCTTGACTTACGAGTGCACCAACTTACGAGTTTTCCGAGATACGAGCCGTCGCTCGGGCGGTTTATTGCTTTGAGATGCGAGCCGACCGAGATCTGAGTTACGAGCTTACGCCACCCCGCCACCAGGTGGGTTCCGGTCACGTGGTTATCTTGCCGTGCAAGCATATCTGCCGTATATCGCTGCTGTTTTGTTTTCGCATGTTGGTTATTTTGGAGCTTACGCCAGCCGCCACCAGGTGGGTTCCGGTCACGTGGTTATCTTGCCGTGCAAGCATATCTGCCGTATATCGCTGCTGTTTTGTTTTCGCATTTTGGTTATTTTGGAGCTTACGCCAGCCGCCACCAGGTGGGTTCCGGTCACGTGGTTATCTTGCCGTGCAAGCATATCTGCCGTATATCGCTGCTGTTTTGTTTTCGCATGTTGGTTATTTTGGTGCTTACGCCAGCCGCCACCAGGTGGGTTCCGGTCACGTGGTTATCTTGCCGTGCAAGCATATCTGCCGTATATCGCTGCTGTTTTGTTTTCGCATTTTGGTTATTTTGGAGCTTACGCCAGCCGCCACCAGGTGGGTTCCGGTCACGTGGTTATCTTGCCGTGCAAGCATATCTGCCGTATATCGCTGCTGTTTTGTTTTCGCATGTTGGTTATTTTGGAGCTTACGCCAGCCGCCACCAGGTGGGTTCCAGTCACGTGGTTATCTTGCCGTGCAAGCATCTCTGCCGTATATCGCTGCTGTTTTGTTTTCGCATTTTGGTTATTTTGGAGCTTACGCCAGCCGCCACCAGGTGGGTTCCGGTCACGTGGTTATCTTGCCGTGCAAGCATATCTGCCGTATATCGCTGCTGTTTTGTTTTCGCATGTTGGTTATTTTGGAGCTTACGCCAGCCGCCACCAGGTGGGTTCCGGTCACGTGGTTATATTGCCGTGCAAGCATATCTGCCGTATATCGCTGCTGTTTTGTTTTCGCATGTTGGTTATTTTGGAAAATTTCTTAGTTTTAACCATGGGTCCTAAGTAATTGAGTGCCAAGGGCAGTACTGAGAAGAAGAAGAGGATGATGTGCTTGGATATAAAACACGCAATCGTCGAAAAACATGAGCGAGGTGTGCGTGTTGTCGACTTGGTGAGGCAGATGTAAAGGCAGCTGAAGATTTTATTATAACTTTTGCCGAACTGATAGAAGCTGAACGATACATCCCCCAGCAAATCTTCAACTGTGACGAGACAGGGCTCTTCTGGAAAAAGATGCCGAGGAGGACGTATGTAACGGCAGAGGAGAAGAGCATGCCAGGCCACAACTTGTTCAGGGTGCCGGCGATAGCTCGCCTTCTCTTTGTGGAAGACACAGTGAGATCCTTAACATCCAACAACTAATGGGACGCAAACGGGGCGCCCAGTTTAGCGGTACACACATTGATGAATCACCCTGCCTGTGAAACACCGACATGACAGGTTATAGCTGGGTCGGGATTCAAACCCAGGCTGGACAGTTTAGAGTCAAGTGTGCGTACCTCCAGTCCAGGCCATCCTGCCAACTTGTATGCTGCATACAGGTGAAATATAAAGCGCGAGATATTTTTATATATACTGTATATTTAAAAAAAAATTGGTGTGGTTTTTGGCGGGCTGGAACGGATTAATAGCATTTCAATGCATTTCAATGGGGAAATTTGATTTGAGAAACGAGCAAATTGAGTTACGAGCTCGGTCACAGAACGAATTAAACTCGTAAGTCAAGGTTCCACTGTATATATATATATATATATATATATATATATATATATATATATATATATATATATATATATATATATATATATATATATATATATATATATATATATGTATATACTGTATATATATGTATATGTATATATATATATATATATATATATATATATATATATATATATATATATATATATATATATATATATATATATATATATATACATACATATATATATATATATATACATATACACATATATACACAAAGAATTAAGTTAAGCACCCCCCCCGTTTTTTTACAACCTCGCACATTACAAGTTTGTTGTCGTCAAAACAGTGTAATATACCCATGATATTGCTATATTTTCTGAGAAGTGATATTATGGTCACATAAAAACATAACAATCATGCCGTTTTCAATATTTTATTCTGAATAATTTAAGGTGAAATTTTTTGGGAATTTTAGGCATATTTTCACCTCAATTTAAGTATGGAGCTATAGGTCCATCACGGACAGTGTGGATGACGTTTATGTTTTCTAACGTACAGTCATTGTTCTGAGAAGACCTCTAGCGATCTTTGCGTCAATAACGTGTGTAGGACCCACGTGATCGGATCACTGACTCAACCCTACGTCTCATAGACCCTGTAAGCCGTCGTATGCGTTGCTGTGGCAGGTTGAACCCCCTCGAGCACGTTTGGGACATGTTGGGACGACAAATTGCGAAGATGGTCCCTCCAATAGCCAATCTGGATGAATTGGAACGTGCATTACATCGGGAATGGAACAACCTGCCACAGCAACGCATACGACGGCTTACAGGGTCTATGAGACGTAGGGTTGAGTCAGTGATCCGATCACGTGGGTCCTACACACGTTATTGACGCAAAGATCGCTAGAGGTCTTCTCAGAACAATGACTGTACGTTAGAAAACATAAACGTCATCCACACTGTCCGTGATGGACCTATAGCTCCATACTTAAATTGAGGTGAAAATATGCCTAAAATTCCCAAAAAATTTCACCTTAAATTATTCAGAATAAAATATTGAAAACGGCATGATTGTTATGTTTTTATGTGACCATAATATCACTTCTCCAGAAAATATAGCAATATCATGGGTATATTACACTGTTTTGACGACAACAAACTTGTAATGTGCGAGGTTGTAAAAAAATGGGGGGGGGGTGCTTAACTTAATTCTTTGTGTATATATATATATATATATATATATATATATATATATATATATATATATATATATATATATATATATATATATATATATATATATATATATATATATATATATATGCAAGTTGCCTGAGTGTGTCTGAACGGGGTAAACGTCGTAACTACAACACGTACAATGCTGAATGATACCTCATTTAAGAGCTCTTGGGTCCAGACAGTGCATGTTGGAGGTATAAATTATTGTTACCCTCGCAGAAGGAGAGGGCATTGCATTGGGGTCCATTTGTCTTCTTGTTACTTGCAAAATCGAAGATTTTTCAAGTATATTGGTCGGTTGCGTTTGTGGTTCTGTCTGTCTGTTTGTTACTTGCCGGAAAAGATTCCGGCAAGTATGTTGATCGGTTGGTTTGTCTGTCTGTCTGTTTGTTACTTGCCGGAATCGTTGATCTGTTCGTTTGTTTGTCTGTTTGTCTGTCTGTTTGCCTGTTTGCAGCACTACGTCTACACCGTTGCATGTAGAATCGCCAAACTTTGCAAACCTATTGGTCTTGCCCTGGAATAGACTGTGCCCAACTTATGACGTCATCGGTCAAGTGGTTCAGCCGCCATCTTGGAAAAGGCGAAAAACTTTGCACCTCTATATCTCCGAAAGTACTGAACAGAAAAAATTGAGACATGGCTCATTGTAAAGAACTCTCCATGGGGAATAAAACATGTTAATGATGACGTCATTGGTCACGTGTTTCGGCCGCCATCTTGGAAAAACCACAAAACTTTGCACCTCTATATCTCCGAAAGTGCTGAACAGAAAAAATTGAGACATGGCTCATTGTAAAGAACTCTCCATGGGGAATAAAATATGTTAATTATGACGTCATCAGTCACGTGGTTCGGCCGCCATCTTGGAAAAACCGAAAAAATGTGCACCTCCATATCTCCGAAAGTACTTTATAGAAAAAATTGAGACATGGCTCATTGTAAAGAACTCTCCATGGGGAATAAAATATGTTAATTATGATGTCATCAGTCACGTGGTTCGGCCGCCATATTTGTCCAAAATGGCCGATAAAAAAGTACATTCCGGCAAGTCCTCGGTCTCTGACCGATTTTTCATTTGTCTGTTTGTCTGTCTGTTTGTTGCTTGCCGGAAAATTTTTTCCAGCAAGTATGTTGATCTGTTCGTTTGTTACTTGCCGGAAAAGATTCCGGCAAGTATGTTGATCTGTTCGTTACTTGCCGGAAAAGATTCCGGCAAGTATGTTGATCTGTTCGTTACTTGCCGGAAAAGATTCCGGCAAGTATGTTGATCTGTTCGTTACTTGCCGGAAAAGATTCCGGCAAGTATGTTGATCTGTTCGTTTGTTTGTTACTTGCCGGAAAAATTTGCCCAAAAAATTGAGACATGGCTCATTGTAAAGAACTCTCCATTGGGAATAAAACATGTTAATGATGACGTCATAGGTCACGTGGTTCGGCCGCCATCTTGGAAAAAACGAAAAACGTTGCGCCACTATATCTCCAAAAGTGCTGAACAGAAAAAATTGAGACATGGCTCATTGTAAAGAACTCTCCATGTGGAATAAAATATGTTAATGATGACGTCATAGGTCACGTGGTTCGGCCGCCATCTTGGAAAAACCGAAAAACTTAGCACCTCCATATCTCCAAAAGTGCTGAATAGAAAAAATTGAGACATGGCTCATTGTAAAGAAATCTCCATGGGGAATAAAATATGTTAATGATGATACCATCGGTCACGTGGTTCGGCCGCCATCTTGGAAAAACGGGAAAACTTTGCACCACTATATCTCCAAAAGTGCAGAATGGAAAAAATTGAGACATGGCTCATTGTAAAGAACTCTCCATGGGGAATATAATATGTTAATGATGACCTCATCGGTCACGTGGTTTGGCCGCCATATTTGTCCTAAATGGCCGATAAAAAAGGACATTCCGGTAAGTCCTCGGTCTCTGACCGATTTTTCATCTGTCTGTCTGTCTGTTTGCAGCACTACGTCTACACCGTTGCACGTAGAATCGCCAAACTTTGCACACATATCGGTCTTGCCCAGGAATAGACTGTGCCCAATTTATGACGTCATCGGTCACGTGGCTCGGCCGCCATCTTGTAAAAACCGAAAAACTTTGCACCTCCATATCTTCAAAAGTGCTGAATAGAAAAGATTGAGACATGGCTCATTGTAAAGAACTCTCCACGGGGAATAAAATATGTTAATGATGACTTCATATGTCACGTGGTTCGACCGCCATCTTGGAAAAACCGAAAAACTTAGCACCTCTATATCTCCAAAGTGCTGAATAGAAAAAATTGAGACATGGCTCGTTGTAAAGCACTCTCCATGGGGAATAAAATATGTTAATGATGTCGTCAACGGTCACGTGGTTCGGCCGCCATATTTGTCCTAAATGGCCGATAAAAAAGTAAATTCCGGCAAGTCGTTACTGTCTTTCTTTTCGGTACTGTCTCTTCCGGTACTGTCTTTCCCTCGCGGTCCCCCTGTGCTGTGTTCCTGGATGTCTTTTTGTTGAATGTGTTTTAATGAATGTTTCCCCCTGTGCTGTCTTTCCCTCGTGGTCCCCCTGTGCTGCGTTCCTGGATGTCTTTTTGTTGAATGTGTTTTAATGAATGTTTCCCCCTGTGCTGTCTTTCCCTCGTGGGCCCCCTGTGCTGCGTTCCTGGATGTCTTTTTGTTGGATGTGTTTTAATGAATGTTTCCCCCTGTGCTGTCTTTCCCTCGTGGTCCCCCTGTGCTGTGTTCCTGGATGTTTTTTTGTTGAATGTGTTTTAATGAATGTTTCCCCCTGTGCTGTCTTTCCCTCGTGGTCCCCCTGTACTGTGTTCCTGGATGTCTTTTTGTTGAATGTGTTTTAATGAATGTTTCCCCCTGTGCTGTGTTCCTGGATGTTTTTTTGTTGAATGTGTTTTAATGAATGTTTCCCCCTGTGCTGTCTTTCCCTCGCGGTCCCCCTGTACTGTGTTCCTGGATGTCTTTTTGTTGAATGTGTTTTAATGAATGTTTCCCCCTGTACTGTCTTTCCCTCATGGTCCCCCTGTGCTGTCTTTCCCTCGTGGTTGTCAGCTCTTTCACGAGCCTCGATTCAGTATTTAAAAAAAAAAAAAAAAAAAAAAGTCCTCGGTCTCTGACCGATTTTTCATCTGTTTGTCTGTTTGCAGCACTACGTCTACACCGTTGCACGTAGAATCGCCAAACTTTGCACACATATTTGTCTTGCCCTGGAATAGACTCTGCCCAATTGATGACGTCATCGGTCACGTGGTTCGGCTGCCGTCTTGGAAAAACCGAAAAACTTTGCACCTCTATATCTCCGAAAGTGCTGAATAGAAAAAATTGAGACATGGCTCATTGTGAAGAACTCTCCATGGGGAATAAAATATGTTAATGATGATGTCATTGGTGCGTCCATTATGACGTCATAATTCGACAAGTACAAAACTTCATCCGATCAAGATGAAATTTCTTGACCATAATCTAGGAATAAATTAGTTTAGATAATGATGACAAAATAGATGATGGTAAACAAAAAATGATGACGTCATCGGACACGTGGTTCGGCCGCCATATTTGTCCAAAATGGCCGATAAAAAAAGTATATTCCGGTAAGTCCTCGGTCTCTGACCGATTTTTCATCTGTCGGTCTATTTGTCTGTTTGTTCGCAGCACTACGTCTACACCGTTGCACGTAGAATCGCCAAACTTTACACACATATTTTTCTTGCCCTGGAATAGACTGTGCCCAATTTTTAACTCCCTCGGCCCAAGGCCTACATTATGACGTCATAATTTGATGATTCGACAAGTACAAAACTTCATCCAATCAAGATGCAATTTCTTGAGCGACATGACGGCATAAATTGGTGGAGAAAAAAAAATGATGATGTCATCGGTCGCTTGGTTCGGCCGCCATCTTGGAAAAACGGGAAAAATTTGCACCTCTATATCTCAGAAAGTGCTGAATAAAAAGAATTGAGACATGGTTAATTTAAATAACTCTCCATGTGGAATAAAATATGTTAATGATGATGTCATAGGTGCCTCCATTATGACGTCACAATTCGACAAGTACAAAACTTCATCCGATCAAGATGAAATTTCTTGAGCATAATCTAGGAATAAATTAGTTTAGAAAACAAATAATGATGACGTCATCGGTCACGTGGTTCGGCCGCCATATTTGTCCAAAATGGCCGATAAAAAAAAAGTATATTCCAGCAAGTCCTCGGTCTCTGACCGATTTTTCATGTTTGTCTGTTTGTTTGTCACTGGCCTACAGGTCACAATTCTAAACCGATCGTCACGAAACTTCACCCAGTTGTATAGGTCGTGCCAAATGAGAAGCCTATTGCTTTTGGGGTCAAAAGGTCAAAAGGTCAACATCGGCCAAAGGTCACCAACTTTGCCAAATTTCTAAAATCCTCAATTTTCATCCGATTGACTTGAAATTTGAAGAGGACTTGCATATCTGGTCACTGAACTCAACCACCAAGTATATTTGAGGTCAACATAGGCCAAAAGGTCAACATAGGCCAAATTTCTAAAATCCTCAATTTTCATCCGATTGACTTGAATGCTCACTCGCCTGCACATGCATGCTCACCGCAGCTCGCCTGCACACGCATGCTCATCGCAGCTCTCCTGCACGCATGCTCATCGCAGCTCGCCTGCACGTGCATGCTCATCGCAGCTCGCCTGCATGTGCATGCTCAACGCAGCACGTCTGCATGCGCATGCTCATCACAGCTCGCCTGCACCCGCATGCTCATCGCAGCTCGCCTGCACACGCATGTTCAACGCAGCTCGCCTGCACACACATGCTCACCGCAGCTTGCCTGCACACGCATGCTCATCGTAGCTTGCCTGCACGCGCATGCTCAGCGCAGCTCGCCTGCACATGCATGCTCATCGCAGCTCGCCTGCACATGCATGCTCATCGCAGCTCACCTGCACACGCATGCTCATCGCAGCTCGCCTGCACACGCATGCTCATCGCAGCTCACCTGCACACGCATGCTCATCACAGCTTGCCTGCACACGCATGCTCATCGCAGCTCGCCTGCATGCGCATGCTCATCGCAGCTCGCCTGCACATGCATGCTCATCGCAGCTCGCCTGCACACACATGCTCATCGCAGCTCGCCTGCACACGCATGCTCATCGCAGCTTGCCTGCACACGCATGCTCATCGCAACCGATGCCCTGAGTGTCTCCAGCGCAGCAATTAGTTGCAAAATGACGGCGTGGTTGACAAAACGACTCGTGGAAAAGTGTAATTGCGTATATTAACGCCGCACTCGGGTCCTGAGAGCGTCTCTCCCACTCCCTCTCCAATATCGCCTTCCGAGGTCTCCTTTAAATGCGCAAACAAGATGACCCCGCTAAAGTGCCATAATTGCAATAAACAATGCTGCACAGATGTTGGAAATTATTATAATGACACTTCCCCTCCCTACCCTCCCTCACCCCCCATGCATACAAAGGCAAACGTCAGAAAGCCTTGTCAAGAAAAGGGCGAAACTAATATGTCGCCTGATCAAGGGGGATGCCAAGAGTAAACATTGCTCCAGTTATTGGGTGGTAGAGATGGAGGTAAGGTAATGGGGGCGTTAGCGCACAACCTACTATATTAAATGAGGCAATTCTCTGGATGTATGTATCTGTGTGTCTGAAATTCATAGAAAACTAGAGCAATTCCACTGCATCGCCAATATTCCTCCACGTAGTCCCTGCCTGTGACAACGGGTAGATGCCCTCATTGACTGTCACAAAAAATAAACAAGTTTGATTTAAATCCCTTCAGCAGTTCTCAAGTATCACATTTTTACCAGAAAATGACAGGTTTCACATTGATAGGTGAAGCGGTTTCTGAGAAGGGTATATTTAAAATATCGGCTTTCAAGCTAATATGGCTGCCAAACCACGTGACATATGACATCAAAAATGTACACTCTGCATACGTATGGGTAGGGGATCACGTTTGTGAAGTTTCATGTTGATGGATAAGGTTCGTTTTTCTATCCAAGATGGCTGCCAAACCAGGTGACCTAAGACGTCATCATTGTCAAGCTATATGCAGCAATGGTGTTAGATGCCATTTGTAAAGTTTCGCATCGATAGGGTAAGCGGTTTCTGAGATATAATTATTTAATATTTTCCTTCAATCCAATATGGCGGCCACACCACGTGACTGATGACGTGTTCGTGATCAACTTTTAATCGCCATGCCTAGTCGATGACACACGTAAAGTTTTGAGTTGATCGTTTTGGTGGGTTGGGAGAAGTTTCTAAGACGGAAGTTTCTTTTTAAGGTTTTAGGTTAAATCCAATATGGCTGCTAAACCATGTGACCTATGATGTCATACATTTAATATTTGAATTAAAATGGGTCATAGATCACGTGCATGCAATTTCAAATTTTTAGGATAAGGCATTCGATCAAAATATTTATGGCTAGTATACCACTTCACTGAATATGTCCTAATTATCATGCTTCTGTTCCCCATTGGGAGTACTTGACAATGTGCCAAGTTTAAAATGTATCCATTCTGCGGTTTCTGAGAAATATTTTTCTAATCATTTGCATTTAATCCAAGATGGCTGCCATACCATGTGACCTATGATGTCATAATTAACAAAAAAAACATTCTACATGGGTGTTACTTCTACCCTGAAAGTTTTGTCTCAATCAGATATGTGGTTGCTGAGAAAAACGAGGTTTAGCCCGTACGGACGGATACACGTACTAGTATGTATGGACAGACAACCCAAAAACCCAATGCCTCTGGCCACCTTCGGGGGCGCAGCCATAAAAATAGGGCTGGGGTGATCACCACTAAATTTTGCATTTTTTTGGTATTACCCAGGGTCAGGTCATGGGCACCTGCGAAGGGGGAGGGGGAGAAGACTCACGATTTACACCTATGCACGTGCCACAGTGCAAGTTGTTTACTGATCCCTGCTGCAGAAAGGGGAATTATTAGCAATGGCACAAAATATATTTGGCCCACCTCTCCCACTATCCCCCCACACCGCTCCCAAAGGGGGTGGTGTTTCTAGTAGCAAGAAATAGTCAAGTAGAAAAGATACAAAATAGCAAACAAAGCATCAGGCAACCACTTCCACAACATCTGAGATTGATTCTGTCTCGGAATACTTTCGCAAAAACGTACTCTCCCTCTCTCTCATGCACCAGTTTATCCCAACCTACCTGTGGCTAGCCTATCCATCCTCTTGGAGTCTATATCCTAGGCCCTGGTAGACCGAATCCAGTGGCAAGGCGTTTGCAGTCAAGCAGCTTTCTTTCTCAACATTGAGAACATCTCAACATCAACTACCCTGACTGAGGAGAAGTGTGTCCATCCTCAACAAAGTCAGAAAACATCAACTTACAAATCTCAAGGCTGAATGAACTCTTCAACCAAGCACTTTCCTTCCTCAGTCATGGTGGCACATTGTTAAATCCGTCTCTCATAGAGTATGGTCCTTGTGAACCCTATCCCTCATATTAAACTTGTCTGCATCACTGCAGACAAGATAGGGCAGAATTCCTCAACTCGGTGTTTGCCTAGACTATGCATACAAATCCATGAGCCTAGACTATGTATACAAAAAGGATAACTATATTGAGGGAACTCAGCTGAATGTTGTCCAACAGTTCACTTACCTGCGTAGTTTCCTCTCCAGTCATATTCTGTAATCAAGGCTTACATGGCTGTTGCAATCCCCACCCTCAATCATGGGTCACCATGTGCACCTCCTTGAGCGCTTCCATCAATGCTGACTCCGCACCATCCTCAAATTCCGATGGCAAGACTTCATCATCAAAGTGGAGGTGCTAAAAAGATCCAACAGCACCAGGATAGATGCCAGTCTCCTGCAGAATCAGCTGAGATGGGCAGGCCACGTGGTCATGATGGATGACCACCACCTGCCCAAGGTGGGGCTGCATGGGGAGTCGAGTACCAGAAAGCACGGCAGAGGGCCCCCCGATAAGTGTTTCAAAGATTCACTGAAGAAGTCCCTCTCGATCTACAATATATCAACCATCATCTGTGGGAAACACAGGTTACAGACCATTCATTATACCTGGGGACTTCATATATAAAGTGTAACACAGCCCACTTTGAAAACCAGCCAATGGCCAGCAACGAGGAGAGGAGGAGAAGAAAAGACCCACCCTCACCCATCAACAATCAGAAGTACGGGTGCAGGGCTTGTCTCTCAAGAATTGGACTGCTCAACCACCGTCGGGCGTGCCCATCACCTACCACCTTCATCTGCAAAGAACTGCCAGCGAGAGATAATGGGAGGAAGAGCAGAAAGAATGTAGTCGGTGTGTTTTGGTTCGGGAGTTTGCATGGCAGGTGGTGGATATTGTCAGGGTGAGTGAGTTGCAAACCCATGTTCTACTACTTGTTGCAGACTCAAGTTCTTGTAAGAGGGAAGCACATAGGATTACCTTTATAAGTAGATTCTACAGGAGCCATATTGATTACCCGGCACTCGCGAAGCGAAAAGCAGGGTTAGGCATTCGTTGGCATACGTGCGCATGTATGGCGTACGTGCCTGCATTTTAAAAATTCATTTTCTCGGCAACCGTTGGTCCGATTGACACCAAATTTTACCATAGAAGCGCCTCCGCCTGTAGAATTTTTTTTATTCATAATTATGACGTTATAGGTCACGTGGTATGGACGCCATCTTGGAAAAACGTTACACCTCTATATCTCCCAAATCGCTCAATGGAAAAAATTGAAACATTGCTCATTGTCAAATACTCCCCATGGGGAATAAGATATGTTGATGATGATGTCATCGTTGCCTTTATTATGACGTGATAATTCGATAAGTACAATGCTTGATCTGATCAGTATGAAAAAAAAATTCCTCGGCAACCGTTGGTCCGATTGACACAAAATTTTCAGAATATGAGTGGCTCCTCCTATATAATTTTTAAAATAATTATGACGTCATAGGTCACGTGGTACAAGAGCCATCTTGGAAAAATCGAAAATAGTTGCACCTTTATATCTCCGAAACCGCTCCTTGGGAAACATTTAAAGATGGCTCATTGTCATGCACTCCCCTTGGGGAATAAGATATGTTAATGATGTCATCGGTACCTTAATTATGACATTGTGGCGGACACAAAAGCCCACTGGCGTGGTGACATCATTCCGCGCACCAAGTGGGCGGTGGCCACGCCCGAGGGGTAGGCGTGGCCTCATGATATACACCGGGCGCGCAGCCCGGAGCGCGCCAGTGTTACAGTGAGCTCCTCAAATAAAGACGCTTATAAGTTACCGCTTGTCCGCTTCCTCCTTGCTCGCAAGCAGCGCGCGTAATGCTGCGCTTTAACATGATAATTCGACAAGTACAACACTTGATTCGATTAGTATGAATTTTTTTTTCTCTGCAATTCTTGGTCCGTTTGACACGAATTTTTCACCATATGAGCGCCTCCTCCTGTATAATATTTTAATGATAATAATGACCTCATTGGTCGTGTGGTACAGGCGCCATCTTGGAAAAAAACGAAAAATGTTGCACCTCTATATCTCCAAAACCAATCTGGAAAAAATTGAAACATGGCTCATTGTAAGGGACTCCATATGGGGAATAGGTGTTGTTAATGATCACGTCATTGGTGCCATAATTATGACGTCATAATTCGACAGGGACAACACTTAGTCTGATCAATTTGAAATGTATTGGGCGTGATCTATGCAACAATTATATTGGAGAATATAAATTTATGATGCCATCGCTGACGTGTTCTGGTAGCCATATTGGATGAAAGAAAGAAAAAAAATGTTCAAAAACAGAAGAGTTGGCTCGCAACAAGTTGACTGCGCAGGGTAAGTATTCCATGAATACCATCTAGTTATTTACAAGTGAAGCAGAAGGATACCTGTAGTCAAACCCCTCTCAGTCAAACTGCCAAAATCCAGAACTACTGCTCACCTCCACTCATTTGTTCCTCTTTTGTCCCACCTGGGGAAACCAACTTCCAGACTCTTTAATCTGATTCTTCCATCCAGGTCTTCAAGACAGCTATTCACTACCATATAAAACCATGATCTTCTTCTTTGTCCTTCTTTTCTAGATGTCTATCTAAACCCATGTCCTTTTTGGCTGGTTGACAAAAAGTGAAATGATGAATGGATCAAGGTAAAAATAAGAGCTGGATTTAGAATACAGTACACATTTTATGTCAAGTAGTAATGACATGAACTTCACAGTAGTGTAACTCTCTGCTGTCTGTGAGCCTTAGTTTTCGAAATATTTCCCACTTCCGGTATGATTATGCCACTTCCTGTTGTGTTAAAATTAGCCCTGTTTGACAAGATGCAACTCCAAGGTACCCATTTTTTGAGATATTACCCACTTTCTGTATTAAGATGTCACTGGTCGCCATTTGTGTTTTGGATCAGCTTTTCAAACTTTCCTATAGGTAGTCGATATGTTTTTTAAGTTTCACAATGATCAGTTAAGCGGTTTCAGAGAACATTAATTTAAATGTTTTCCTTGGGTCCAATATGGCTGTCAGATGGCGTGCCCAATGGCGTCATTGT
The DNA here is from genome assembly GCF_964187855.1 of Myxine glutinosa. Taxonomy (NCBI): domain Eukaryota; kingdom Metazoa; phylum Chordata; class Myxini; order Myxiniformes; family Myxinidae; genus Myxine; species Myxine glutinosa. The sequence goes on from NC_136265.1 coordinate 207,461,744, forward strand.
TATCAAATTATATTAAACTTGCGCTCGCGAAGCGAAAAGCGGGGTTAAGCATTCAGTTGCATACGTGTGCCGTGTGCCGTACGTGTCTGCATTAAAAAAAATTCATTGTCTCGGCAACCGTTGGTCCGATTGACACAAAATTTTACCATAGAAGCGCCTCCGCCTGTTTAATTTTTCTATTCATAATTTTGACGTCTTAGGTCACGTAGTACGGACGCCATCTTGGAAAGACGTTACACCACGATATCTCCCAAACCGCTCAATGGAAAAATTTTAAATATGGCTCATTGTCAAGTACTCACCATGGGGAATAAGATATGTTGATGGTGATGTCAGCAGTGCCTTAATTATGACGTCATAATTCGCCAAGTACAACGCTTGATCTGATCAGTATGAATAAAACAAAAATTCCTCTGCAACTTTTAGTCTGATGGACACGAAATTTTCAGAATATGTGCGGCTCATGTATAATTTTTTAATGATAATGACAACGTCATAGGTCACGTGGTACAGACGCCATCTTGGAAAAAATCGAAAAAAGTTGCACTTCTATATCTCCGAAACCACTCCATGCAAAAAATTGAAACATGGCTCATTGTGAAGTACTGCCCTCGGAGAATAAGAAATGTTAATGATGATGTCATCGGTGCCTTCGTTATGACGTCATAATTCGACAAGTACAACACTTATCCGATCATTGTGAGTAGTGTATATATGTTGCTTCTGGGACACTCTCATTTTCCCATTGACTTACATGTTAATTTTTCCCCTCCCTCATTGCCCCTAAACACCTCTATTTCTCTCACCCTGTTCTTTACGAACCTTCTAACCTTTTGACATGTTATCCTTATTCATTAGACCACTTAAACAATGGTCCTTCTGTGTGAACCTGTGATCCTTCTGACCTTATGGACCTTTTAACCTTTTACTCTTAATATCATCTGGTGAATCATCTTTGGCCCACTCAAACAACGACCCTACAAATATTTGTTTATGTGTGGGAAATAATTTAATTCTCCTACAACTCTCCTCACCATCTAATACATTAACAAAAAATATGTTTGAGTTTGGTTCTTTCTCAAGATATTTTAACTGAGCTAAGATAAAATGGTAAACCTCCCTCAATGTTCTTGTTTGAGCGCATCCAGTGCCACACACTTTTTGGTAGGCTCTGTCCACCTTTTGTTAAGCTCCGTCCACTTTTTGGTAAGCCCCGCCCACTTTTTGGTAAGCTCCGCCCACTTTTGGTAAACCCCGCCCACTTTTTACAAAGCCCCCCCCACTTTTTGTTAATCCACGCCCACCTTTTGCTATGCCCCGCCCACTTTTGCTAAGCTCCGCCCACTTTTGCTAAGTCCCACCCACTTTATAAACTCTTCACCATTGTATCATTTCCAGGTAATACATTACATCATTTTCAGGGAATTTCCATCACATCATTTCCAGTTAAGACACGCCCAGGTTTGCCCAGGGAATTTCCACAGGAAATGACACACACCCAGCCCTTCTTATAAAAGGCACCGACCACACAGGCTTTTTCAAACACGCTTTCTGCTTCACTTGAGAATGGACTACTATGCCGAAATGGAATGGGATAACTTTGCTATTCCTTGGAGTCCTACTACCTGTGTAGAACTCAACCTTCAGATTGATGAACTGGACTCGAACCTCTTATCAATGGAGGTAAGTTTGTTTATTTATTAATTTATTTATTTAATTAATTTTTTTTTTAATTTTTTTTTTTTTTTTAGATGAGACTCGTGTAAGAGTTAACAAAGTTTATTTTAATATTCATAGAGCTTGATTTATACAAATAAAAATATTGTATTAAATTAATACATTGTTATTTTCTTTCACAGGAAATTGTATCTGAGATACGAAATGAAAATTCTGCTTTTAACACAACTTGGGATGAAGTTATTTTTTTGTTTGAAGACTTTTTGAACAACCAAGACCCCCAGAACGAGTTCTACCTTGATGATCCAGCCAAAGAGTTATACCTTGTAGATCCACAAAATCCTGAAAAAGAGTTTTACCATGATGATACTTGTTGTGAGTTATCAAAACAAAACCCACTGAACAAGTTCTACCTTGATGAGTCAGAATACAAGTCATACATTGGAGACCCACACATTTCTGAAAATTGGGAAACGGGAATTCTCCCTGATGGTCCGCAGTTATACTATGTGAGACACATCATAGAAACCCTAAAAAATTGGGCAAGGAGAGTTCTCCCTGATGGTCCGCAGTTATACTATGTGAGACACATCATAGAAACCCTAAAAAATTGGGAAACGGGAATTCTCCCTGATGGTCCGCAGTTATACTATGTGAGACACATCATAGAAACCCTAAAAAATTGGGCAAGGAGAGTTCTCCCTGATGGTCCGCAGTTATACTATGTGAGACACATCATAGAAACCCTAAAAAATTGGGAAAGGGAAGTTTTCCCTGATGGTCCGCAGTTATACTATGTGAGACTTATCACGGAAACCCCCAATATTTCTGAAAATTGTGGTTCTACCTTGGGGACTTGGAAAGATGGTTATATTTTTGGAGACTCGGAATGGGGGTTTTGTTTTGATGACTCGGAATGTGATACCTATCTTGGAGGCTCAACAGGAATGTGGTTATACCTTGGGAACTTGGAAAGTTGGTTTTATTGTGGAGACTCTACCTGTGGGGTCCATCTTGGAGACTCTTTGGATTCTAAAGCAATGAACAATGTTCTTTGTTTAATGACGCTTGATTTAAGCAATATCAAGAAAGTTCGAGGAAGAAAATGCTGGAAAATTCTTTCTTCCCATTTCTACTTCTTCAAACTTGAAAGCCTTGAAAGACAGAATTGGCAGAAGAGGAAAAAAATAAAATGAAATACACATTTTAAAAAAAGAAGAAAAAAAAGATTATGTTAGGGGTTGGGTGGGATTTTGAATGTGAGGGTTAGGGATGGGGTTGGGTTAGGGATGGGGTTGGGTTAGGGTTGGGATTTTGAATGTGAGGGTTAGGGTTGGGGTTGGGTTAGGGATGGGGTTGGGTTAGGGTTGGGATTTTGAATGTGAGGGTTAGGGTTGGGGTTGGGTTAGGGATGGGATTGGGTTAGGGTTGGGATTTTGAATGTGAGGGTTAGGGATGGGTTGGGGTTGGGTTAGGGATGGGGTTGGGTTAGGGATGGGGTTGGGTTAGGGATGGGGTTGGGTTAGGGATGGGGTTGGGTTAGGGATGGGGTTGGGTTAAGGATGGGGTTGGGTTAGGGATGGGGTTGGGATAGGGATGGGGTTGGGTTAGGGATGGGTTGGGTTAGGGATGGGGTTGGGTTAGGGATGGGGTTGGGTTTGGGATGGGGTTGGGTTAGGGATGGGTTTGGGTTAGGGATGGGGTTGGGTTAGGGATGGGGTTGGGTTAGGGTTTGTATATTATTATGACTCACTCACACATACACAAAAGTTAAGCCCCAACTAAAAAGTTGTGGGATTCTGTGTTTGGGGGGTTCACAGATTTAAAAACGTATCCCCATTATACACACACAAAAGTTAAGCCCCAACTAAAAAGTTGTGGGATTCTGTGTTTGGGGTTCACAGATTTAAAAACGTATCCCCATTATACACACACAAAAGTTAAGCCCCAACTAAAAAGTTGTGGGATTCTGTGTTTGGGGTTCACAGATTTAAAAACGTATCCCCATTACATTTTATTTATTTATTTATTATTTTCAAGGGTATTATCTGCTTACTTGTGTTTTTTGTAATTCTTGCGAGTAAAATGAACCCAAGATTTCTTCTCCATTTAAATCATATAATTTGTAGGTCCAAGGGACTGTATCCATTACATCAATGATTTTAAATAATTCACGAGTCCATTTTTGTGTATAACCTTTCTCAAAATGACTTTTCCATTTGTATATTCTTACAATATCACCAACTTTAAACTTGGGCTTTCTCAAATTAATCTCCTTTTCATATTCTAATTTTGTAAATGTTTCTGATGGTTTTGATTTTGTTGATGAATGAACTGTATTATTGTAATTATCTACAATATCCTGAATTAAATACACCCATTTTTGAGAACCGAGTTGTGTGAATTTTTTATATAATTTCTCTTTTAAAGTACGATTAAAACGCTCAATAACAACTGCCTTTCCTTCATTAAAGGTGCTGTATAATTTAATACCCTTCCCCTTAAGAAATTTCATGAATATTTTGTTATAGAACTCTGTTCCCTCATCAGTCCATAACTTCTTTGGTTTCCTTTTATCCCGATCAAATATTAGCTTAAAGGCTAACATTAAAGTATCACCCCTTTTATTTTTTAAAGGGACAACCCAGGCAAATCTACTCCTCAAATCAATAACGGTTAAAGCATACCTGTATCCCCTGTCATTATTCAATTCAATTAAATCAGCGGACCATATGTGGTCGGTGTATTTAGAATAAACCTTCCTTCTTTTAAACTTTGCGATTATAGGTTTGTGTAATTCTTCAGCCAAAAGCTCCTCAGTCTTGATGACATCATTAGAGCCTAATAGTTTTTTGAGGAATAACCAAGACCAAGTTTCAATTTAGCATTTATCAAATTTCTCACAATAAACCTATCAACTTTCTCTCTCAACGTTGGATTTTGTATCAAAGACAAATTATACAACATTTCGCTGTCGGCTTTATGTTTTTCAGTCAACGTAGTGGTTTTCCCATAAGCAATATCATGCTTCATACACACTTCGTCAACCCTATTTGTAGGTTTAGACCAAGGTTTAGGATTGTCAGCCTCATCTAATATTTTATCCAAGTTTGTTCCTGGACCACAGAAAGAATACCCTGGAAGGTGTAATTCCCCTGGAATTCCAGTTGTTGTAAATTTACTTCCTGACAGAAACTTTTGTATGTCTCCTCCTCTTTTAGGAGAGATGAATTGGCACTTTTTAGAGCCACATACTTGACATATTCCTTTTTGATAAACTCTATTATTTTTAGCTTTAACATAAGAGATATTTTTAGATTTAGTTTTCTTTTTACATTTGAGACAATAACTCATATTTATTTATCAGAAAAATTCCGACAGAGTATCAAAACCTTTTTGGTTTTCAACATATACATTTCAATCTTCATTTTTAAAACATAAAGAATCCTAAGGAATGCCTTCACTCTCTCCTCCATTTATTTACAAATAAAAACTAACTAAAGTCAATGACACCAACATCATCAATCACATAATCTTTTCCTTCTTCTTCTTCACCACTTTCTCGTTTAAATCTCCTCCCTGAAATTGAAGACATTGACGTTGTTATTTTTGAAACCATTATCTTCATAAGAGTTGTTAATTCTTTCATTTCCTCTTCGGTGCGTTGAGATTGATTTATTTGCTCTAATACACTCGATCTTTTACGAATCTCACTGATTTCCATCTTTTTATATTTTTCCTCCCTCTCTCTTTGCTCCCTTTCCTCCCTCTCCTCCTTCTCCTTTTTTTCCCTCTCCTCCTTCTTCTTTTTCTCTCTTTCCTCCTTCTCCCTTTTCTCTCCTTCCTCCTTCTCCTTTTTCTCCCTCTCCTCCTCCTTCTCCTCCCTCTCCCTTTCCTCCTTCTCCTTTTTCTCTCTTTTCTCCTTCTCTTCTTCAACTCCTTCCTCATCCCTTGCTACCCTTGAGTTTAAACCCCAAAGAATATTATACATATACTCATCTGGATTTTGAGATATTCTTGTATCTATAATTATTTTTCTCATAATAGGATACCAATAAGATTTGTTGACGATTTCTAAAAGAGTTTTATATTTCATAACTTTGAGAAGTTCATTTTTATTTAATACTTTAAACAAGTCTCTATTTGTGGGTTTAACAATATCAGTATAAGGCCAGTTTTTTATGACAAAATTCCCATGTATATGCTCCAAATCATAAGGTATGTAATACCGAGCACCCTTTTCTTGTAGGTATCCTTGAATACAAAAATTATAATTCTCTTGTAGTCTTCTTCCTGTCATTTATGTATCAGAAATATATGTGAGATTAATATTATGACAGGTAATACCACCCCATCTTCCCACTACCAAATCGGTTTGTATTCCTCGGCTTTCTATCCTTATCTCATTACCTTCCTTCTTTGTCATGCGAACCATCGCTATACTATCATATATTTTTCTTTTCTTAAAATCACGTATTTGTTGTTTACTAATTGTACTTCCACATAAATCCTTATCTTCACCAAGTGGATAATATTCTTCTTTACGAGACTGATTTAAATCATGTAGGTCTTCTATGTTTATTGAAAAAGACCAATTATACCCTAAATCAGGCATATCATACCCCCATTTATTAATTCGCATATTAACTATATGTCCTTCTTTATAAAATTCAATTGTAAGCAGGTAGTTAAATTCAATGAGGAAAGGTGTGTGGTCAGTATAACCAGGTGTTGTGGTTGTAAATTTTATTTGTTTAACAAAACGTGCTGTTTTCTTTAAAAATATATATTGTGATAAATCACTAAATCTAATTAAGTCATTCGCATCTGTAGGGTTTGGATAATTGATTAATTTATAAGTATTCTTCATATTAATATTTTTACTTACACTATATTTTTGTCGTTCAGCCTGTGCCTTTGTATAATAATTTGATAAATCAATATCCTGAGAGGATTTTCCAAAGATAGAACCATCTTTTCCAACATAAGTCATTTATATTAGATTTTAAATGATATCATAAAAATTTTCATTATTGTTGAGTTGAAATAATACATATAAACATAATTTACCACAACATTTAGAATTAATTTCTTGAACTTGAAATGTTTGATAAACACCATTCTGTAAGAATTGTATTACTTCAACAGGTGGTGGCATACCATAACTATCAAAATAATATTTATCCTGACTATTATGAATACAAACCCAATGAGAACCATTCTGTGTGTCTAAATTCATAATAATATTCTTTGTATTCTTATTTATATGTATTAATTCATCTCTCATACAAATAACCACATTATCAATTTTTAGTGTTTTACAATAGTAGTAAGTTCTATATTTGACGTTGTATTCTTTCCAAATTGTTTAAACCATTTATCCATTTATTTATGAGAAAGATACAATCCATTACCCCGTTTAGTTAGTTTAACACCCGCTTGAGCGATAGAGGAAAGCATATCTCCAACCAACAATCTAGCTTTATCAGGTAGACTTTCAAGTTTTTGAGCAAAATCTACAATTACACCACTTCCACTAATTTGTTTCTCCAACTCCTTGTTATGTCTTTCCAATTCTTTTTGAGCTTTTAGTTGTGCCTTCCTTTCGTTAGCAGTTTTTACCGCTGCTGAAATACCACCAGTCAATGCTCCCGCCGCACTTAAACCAGCAAATAAAGGAATTAGAAATGGGAGAAATCCTCCTCTTGACTCGTCTATTGAATATTTCTTTAACATAGGTTTCGTCATTTTAATTTTAAGTGAACCAGTATCATTTAGTGTTTTTACTTGTGTGTGTGTGAGTAAAACATCAATTCTTACAGCTCCTTTTCTTTGAATTGTATTAACATTAATAATACAAGGCTTTTGATTTTGAATACAAGATGTTAATTTATTAAGATTGATTTGATTAACATATACCCCAACCATTTATTTATGAGAAAAAACCTATGTGATATTAATCATAACACCATTATCTGTATTAATCTGTAATTCTGTTTCCTCCAAAAGCAAACAATATGCATTAACCTCTTCACTCTCCCCTCTTTCAATGTATAGAGAAGTATCCACTCGATTAGACTTTATAGTTTCCTTTTGAGAACTCAGGTCAATTGCGTAGATTGTATAAAGTTTTTGAAACGCAACCATATCCAAAATAGGATCATTATTACCATTACTTTCACACACCTTTTAGTAGGACTTGTAGGCTTCCGCATAATCATATTTTTCCCAATCAATTTCCAATCTATCTCGCAGATAAAATGTGCCATCAAGAGAAACCCGAAGTTGTTTCACCTTAGCATTATCACTCAGCACATTATTCTTATTAGTACTGTCCTCTCCATCTGGTTTTTAAAAAATGAGCCAGAGGTATCGTGGCTTTCCTTGAAGAACACCCAAATTCCAAGTGTAGGTAGTGTGTTCCAGTTTAACGTGTTGACATCTTCTTTTAAGGTATGATACATTTAGCGGTTTCTTTGAGTTAAGTCTTCTATTTAACATCTCTTCCGTTTTAAGATTAGGAGTATATTCACTGATATACCAACACAAATCATTAATAACAAATTTATTGTTGTCTCCAAAAGCATTTTCATCCCCAAAAAGCAACCTATTTACATTATCATTCCTTTGTAGTTGAAATCTAATTTTAAGACCATACAAAACTTTATCATAATCGCAAAATCCAAATATACCTTTAAGAGGTACTGCTACGGTAAAACTATTCACTGCTTTTGTTTCATCATTATACATTGCCTTCCTTTGACTATAACCAGGGTCAGCATTTGTTCCCGTTGACATATCAGGAATAAAACCTTCAACAGCTCCCTTACCCATTCTATCACTAAACGAATATAGTGTAAATTTCATCATTTCAGATGTAGCAGAGACATAATCAACCGCTTCAACCTCTTGTGTTCCAATATACAGGCGGACACTGTCAAACATTTTCCAGAAGAAATCATTTATGAGTGTAGCATTAGTATTATTTGCAGCCTTAGTGAATTTAAATTTACACAGCAAGAAACTATCAGCTATATTCAAGTAAGTTTGTTGATTATTTATTTCAAAACTTTTTGTTCCGTTTGAATTCCAGTCTGTTCCAGTTATAGCATTTACCTTAAAATAGTCTTCCTTTTTGTGGAGTTTGAAATGATAATTGTATCATCCAAATCATAGATACTATCAATCGCTTCCATACTTGTATTTATATAGTATTAATATCGTTGAAACCCTGACCCAAGTATTTTAATGATTTTTTGTCGTTCTTGTGACGATAGTTGAGTTTTACCTTTTTTTATTTCTTTGATTGCTTGTAATTTATGAGACTCCTTTTGAGCATCTTTTATACTCTTTATAGCACCCGCAACGGAGCCCACGGCAGAAGCAGTTGAACCAATTAGGTCTTTATGTTTAAGGATGGTTGAACCAATACCCATTAGAGTATCAATTATCCCATCTCCTTTATTTCGAAATTGATGACCTACACCTCGTTGTCTCTTAGGTTTATAGTATCCTTTACCCACATACCTTGTATAGTATGGTGAAAGGTACATGCCCTCCCCTGTAATTATTTTATATTTTCCCAACTCATGTTTTCTCACAATAACCATTATTTATTTATTGAAAAACTTCACGTAGGTGAATTCTGATGGATATAATTTCATCATTAAAGGATATCATACGATTATCTTGGTCGGTTATCCTAAAATTTACTCTGTATATGGTTTTTCCTGACACAGGTAAATAGACAAGATTTTTTGGTTCCATATTAAATTTATAACCAATCGGGGTTGAGTATGCACTGAATGAAAATATTGTATTTGTTCTTATTCCATCGTTATAAGCACCATCAATCAAATCACAATGAATTAATACTGAATTTATACCGGAGGATATTTGGATAACATTATCACTGTAAAACGTCCCGTTATTTTCAATCTTTTTTGAAGAGAAACCCAATAGCTCTCTAAACGAATTTTCAATCGTGAAATCAACTTTATAATTATTTTTAAGTTTAATAGTTGATTTTGAAGTGTGTTTTTGAATATCTATTACAATATTTTTTGGTTCATCACCTTTTTCTTTCATAAGGCGAGAGACTTCTGAAGATATTTGAGAAATCTCGTAAGCTCCAGGTGAAACGGTTATAGTTTTATATCCACTTCCTGGATTATAACTAAACTTGTTGTTTTTCTCTGTGATATTAAAAAGGGTATTGTAAGTTTCCATTGACAACAAAGATGCCTCATATGAGGTAAGGGGGTCAAGTTGTAGTGGGTAAGGGAATGAAGCTGTGTAATCGCTCGTTGTGAAATTAAAACTAAGAATTGTGCTTCTCATCTTATTTAATATCTAATAAAATATCTTTGTATTGACATTTATTAATTATTTTCATGTTCATCAACTGATCTAAAATGGCTGAGGATTCATTAAAACAATTGTTGTTTCCAGCCTTCTTACTACCTAACAACAATAATAGCCTATTAACTAATTGTGATGGGTCATTTGGAAGAAAACTAACACCCGAACCAAGCTTACTTAAAGCATCAATAATATGTTTCTCCTTCTCATTCTTCTTACTTTTACCAGCAACAGAAACTCCATAATCAAGTGCATTTAGCAACTCAATATATACCCTATCTTCCTCTCTTTCCATATCAAGTGGTTCCTCAAAATATTTTGAACCGCTGAATCCGGGGTTTGTTAGAAGAAACATTAATCTTGGAGTTAATTTAACATTTGGTTGAGTAGAACTCAAGAACATCAATTCATCATTAAATATCAATACCTTTTCTTCCACAAGATGAAACACTGCTGGTTCTTCTGTTGGAATGAGACCTGCTCTGGTTTTTGAACCCGCCGAATATTCATTGTTTTGAAGAGCTTCCACAACATAATTAGGTGGTTGATTTACCTCCTCAAGTTTCCGAAATAATCCTTCATCATCATATTGTAATTTTCCAAGTTCTTGTTTTGTTATCTGACTAAAATCTTTGAGCATTTGAAGTTTTTTCGGAGTAAATTCTACCGTGGGAACTGTAGGGTGTTGAGTTTTTAAAAGCGGTTTAAAAAATTTCTCTTGTTTTCTTTCAAAGGCTTCTTCACCAGTTAGTTTCTGTCTCCGTTTCTTCTTTATCTCTTCCTGTTGCTTTACAACTTTTGAAACCAACTCTTGATGTTCCTTAAACTTTCTTGCTCTTTCTTCAGCATTCATTTAGTATTGAAAAATATCATTTAATGAATTGTAAAGGTCAATGGGAAAATTTTCCTTTTCTTCATCATTATAGTAAATGTGTTGAAATAAATCTTTTTCTTTAAATATTTCATCAAATTCTTTACTGGTATTAATACGAGTTGTTATTTCTTCTTCACTAATACTTGTATCTCTGCTTTTCATACGTTTGCGTTGAGTCTCCTCATCGATATCAAAACCGAATGATAAAATCTTAACTCCATCACCACACAATTGTTTAATAATTTGTCTCATTCCTTCAGGATTAGTTTCTAAAATCCCAAGACCATTAGATTTTACTTTATTTAACTCACTCTTACAATGTGAATATTTTGTAGAACCAAGAGAGACCTCCTCAAATATTTGACCTTCGTTCCTCAATCGCATATGTTCCTCCATTGAAATGTAGTAATAATCTTTCCCTTCTACTTCTCCTGGTCGCTTTGCTCTGGTTGTAGTACTCACAAAACGAATCATAGGGTGTTTTTAAAAAAAACTTACAATCTTTTCATTTTTACTATTCAAGAATTTAGATTTATGAAAGTTCTTTCCAGAAGCAGATTTACCCACTAGGTTAATAATAATTGTTGTCATTTATATATGTAATTATGTTTAAAATAAAAATACATCCTTTAATATCTCATCTTGTTTCACAACAATATATTTATATTTTCCAATCGTGTGTTTCATATAATTTTCAAATTCTTTTTACATAACGTAGAGCAATTATCTCTCCAAAAATTATTTACATCTATTGAATTTAACTTAAATAAAATAAAAGTATTAGCATTGTTTCTTATTGAGCGTCGAGGGAGTTGAAAATATGACTGACTAAGATAAATACAATTACAAGAAGAATGTCTCCCTCTTGTATAGTAGCTATCCATTACTGTTTGGTTTCTCTCATTAACACAATCATCAAAGATGACGAGGTTCTTTTTTGATTTATCTAAATCTTGAGGTGAAGGTATATCATCCGTATCATCACTGAGAATACAAGTTATGGGTTTTGGTTTAGGTTTCTGTGTATCACAAAATAGTTGTATTATATCCTCAATGTTATAATCATTTAGTTTGTTTTGAAGTTTAAATAAACCGATAATGTCTTCCTTTTTAAGACCTGCATTAAAACCCTGTGAGAGTAGTTGATACTCGGGTTGAAAACGTGACTTTGTAAAAATTATTAAATTATCATAATCTAAAAAATTAGGACCAAGGAGCATCTTTAAAAGTAAACAGGTTTTCCCACATCCGCTTGAACCAACTATTAGACATCTCAATGAATTTGGAATGTTTTTATGGTTATTAAATTTTATCTTATTTTCCCAAATGGGTAAAAAATCATTCATTTATATATTTGGAAAACAAGTCATCTAACTTTTTTTGAGCTATTTTAGAAACTCTATATTTTATCCTGAGTTCGGGTTTAATTTCAAAATAATTCATTATTTTATTTATATAGTATCTTGTATTAACATTTCCATTAAAATTATTTTGAATAATAAATATCATTAAACCCTTATACATTTCCTCAATACAAATAGTCTCTTCCCTTGAAAGAAATGGTGTATTATCATCACAATACTTAACATTCATCTCTCTTATTAATCTTGTAAAGTAATTCATTTTTGGTTCTAATTTAAAAGAGTTATATGTTTTTTTATATTTCTTATTATCATTAATTAGAATATAATCACAGAATAAACATTGTTTATATGAATCCTCATCATTAAGCCCCACTCTATCACAAGCCGGACAATTCTCTAATTTATCATATGGAGAGTCTGGAAATTCTAAATATCCTTCAGAACTTATCATATTTATGTGGTAAATTTTTACTTAAACTAAATGCAAGTTTATTCATTAATAAATACAATGTTTCAAAGCACAAAAGACAAATTTCAATCAATCTCTACTTCGGTGAAAGATATAGAAAAATATGTCAAAGATGTTAAATTGAACAAAGATAAATATGGAAATTTTTGGGTAAAACCAGTTATGGAAAATAACATGAGCCCCTCTATTTCATTTAAAGGAAGAGCTCTAACTATACCTGGAAAGACATCCATTAAAGTAAATCTAACAAAAGTTTCTCCTCTACTCCTGGCAATTTATTCAAAGCTTGAAAAAGTGATTGACCACGATACTTTGAAAAATAATGATAAGACCATCAACAATACTCGTGGAGAAATTTGTATTTACTTTAATAATCCAAAGGGTGTAGATCTAAGTAAAATGAATGATGTTAATATTTCTGGTGAAATGTCATTTCGTTCTATGATAGTTAGAGATTATTTAAAGATAACTTTTGATATTAAAAATGTAGAAGATTGAATCCGTTAATGAAAGAAAGTATATTGGTATAGATGGAAAGGTTTTTTCTGCTAATTAAATATGAGTCATTACAGCAGTGAAGATTTTACTATTTCATTGAACTCGGACGATAGTGATGATAGTATTTCATTGAACTCGGACGATGGTGATGATAGTATTTCATTGAACACAGATGATAGTTATGATACTAATAGTTTGTGCTCAAATGATAGTTATGAGAGTAGCTTTATTGATGACTCTGAGTATGATTCTGAGTATTCATGTGATAGTTATGACTTAGATGATTCTGAGTGAAAAAGTGTTTTAGTTTAAGCACAGCGATATATATAAAACGGAGCTGTAAAGCTCAAAAGTGTTTTATTTTAAGCACAGTGATATATATAAAACACGTTTTCTCACGCTATAAATATGGTTTATTGTGATACTTGCGAGAAGGAAGTAAAATATTATAAACAACATATTCTCACCGCAAAACATACATACAACATTCTTAACAAACTTTCCCCTCTTCCACCTAAAACAAAACATTGTAAGGTCTGTAAAACAACCATCCTCAAGAAGGGGTTTAAAGCCCATCTTAAAACTAACAAACACTTGTCAAAATTGTTTACTATTAAAAACTCTGATGGTGCATTCAAAGGACATATTAAAATAAGAGTCTTTAACTTCAAACCTCCTGAACCAGAGTCTATAGTTGATGCTGTAGAAATAGTTAAACCTGCTGTTCAAACGTTGATTGAAAAAACACTAAAAGAAATGAAACCACTTAAATTTTATATGGGAGTAAAATTAGAAATGACAAAGGATAAAGGAGTTATAGATACACCATACATGAGAACTGAGCCACACTTTATATCTTCATATCAAGATTTTAAAACATCAGGAGTCTATGATGAACTTATTAAACAAGAGCAAGATGTGGATAATTCAATCGTAGGAAGTGGTTTCAATATAGGAAAAATTATTTACATAGGCATTCATATTCTTAAATCAGATCCTCTAAAAGCTTCTTCTTACATTGATTTACCCAGTGTTATCAAAAATAGAAAAGCAGTTATCAATATCAAAAATAAAGACAATAAATGTTTTCTCTGGTCTATTCTAGCACACTTACATCCTCCACATTTTCATGATGAAAGAGTATCTCATTATAAAAAATATGAGAATACATTAAATACGAAAGATCTAAAGTTTCCGATGACTTTAAATGATATTCCTAAATTTGAAAAGTTGAATAATTTATCAGTTAATGTTTATGGTCTAACAGAAACAAACAACATTCAGGTTTTAAAGCTTTCTGACAATTGTAAACAAACTCATATTAATCTTCTATATTTTAATTCAGACGAAAATTCACATTATACATACATCAAAGATATTACAAAATTAATAAAACCACAAGTATGTAAAAGAACAAATAAAATATATATTTGTATGCGTTGTCTTAACTTCTTCCATACACAAGAAAGATTAGATAAACATTCAAATTATTGTGGTGAACATAAATCAACGGTAATCAACATGCCTAAAAAAGACTCAAAGATCACATTCAAAGATGAAAAGAAAACAATAAAACATCCATTTGTTATATATGCTGATTTTGAAAGTATTTTAGAAAAAATTGATACTGCTTCTCCAGATCCAAAAGAATCATACACAAATAAATATCAAAAACATACTCCTTGTGGTTTTTGTTATTATATCAAATCATCCGTTGGTGATAAATATAACAAGTTAGAGATGTATAGAGGCTCAAATACCCCAGAGGAGTTTGTGAAACGACTAGAAAAAGACTGTGTTCGATTAACCAAGATAATGAGAGAAACCAATAAACCAATGTCCTTAACAAGTAAAGAAAAAAGAGAATTTATAAAAAACAATGTCTGTCATATTTGTGAGGAGAAAATTGGTAAAGGTCAAAAGGTTAGAGACCATTGTCATCTCACTGGTAAATATAGAGGTCCGGCTCATCAAAGTTGTAATATTAATTATCAACTCCCCTCTTTCATTCCTGTCTTTCTTCATAACAACGCTCATTATGATACACATCTATTTATCAAGGAACTCTCAAAGACTTCTGGAAGTATCTCAGCAATTCCAAACACGGATCAGAAATACATTTCATTCACAAAAACAATTCACACATCTCCTATTACTCATATCAGATTTCTTGATACATTTAAATTCATGGCAAGTCCATTGGCTAACTTGGTTCAAAATCTAAAAGAGTTTCCATGTCTTTCAGAGTATTTTTTAGATAAAGATTTTCTAACACAAAAGGGAATTTACCCCTATGACTATATGGACTCATTTGAGAGATTCAATGAAACACAACTTCCTTTAAAAGAAAATTTCTATAACAAATTAAATAATAGTCATATATCTGATAAAGATTATGTACACGCACAAAATGTTTGGGAAAAATATAACATCAAGAATCTTGGCGAGTATCACGATTTGTATCTCAAAACTGATGTGCTTTTGTTGGCTGATGTGTTTGAGGCTTTCAGAACAATCTGTCATTCTGGATATGGATTGGATCCTGCTCACTATTACACTGCTCCTGGATTGGCTTGGAGCGCGATGTTAAAAATGACAAAACAAGCTTTGGATTTGATAACCGATGTTGATATGCTTTTGATGATTGAAAAGGCAAAGAGAGGAGGAATTTCACAAGTCTGTTCAAAGAGATATGCTAAAGCAAATAACAAGTACATTCCAAATTATGATCCATCGGTAGAGAGCTCCTACTTGATGTATTATGATGCGAACAACCTGTATGGCTGGGCAATGTCTCAGGCTCTTCCTTATGGAAAATTTAGATGGGTAAAGGAAAAAGATTACAAAAAGGTTTTACAAGATGTATGTATCTCTACACAAAAAGAATTGGATGATTCAAAGGTTGGTTATTATTTTGAGGTCGATTTGAAATATCCAGAGGAACTTCATAACCTACACAAAGATCTCCCATTTGCTTGTGAAAAGGAAAGTCCAAAGAAGGAGTGGTTAAGTGATTATCAACAATCATTTAATATAGGTGAATCAACAGAAAAATTACTTACTACATTATATAACAAGAAAAATTATGTTCTACACCAAAGAAATTTGCGACAATATTTATCAAAAGGTCTAAGAGTAGAGAAGATCCATAGGGTTCTAAAGTTCAATCAAAGTCATTGGTTGAAGGGGTACATTGATTTTAATACACAAAGAAGAACAGAGTCAAAAACAGATTTTGAGAAAGACTTTTATAAATTGATGAATAATGCGGTCTTTGGTAAGACTATGGAGAATGTGAGGAAAAGACAAAATATCAGACTATCAACATCTTGGGAACAAGCATCAAAATTAATTAATAGACCGAGTTTTACTAGAGCTGAGGTCTTTACTGAGAACTTTTGTGCGATCCATTTGATTAAAGAGAGTATTGAAATGAACAAACCTATTTATATTGGAACATCAATTCTTGATTTATCAAAGTCATTAATGTATGATTACTTTTATAATAACTTGAGGAAGAAATATCAAAATGATGTTAATCTACTTTATATGGATACAGATAGTTTTATTTTGCAAATTAATACTGATGATGTTTATTCAGACATGAAAAAGGACATTAATATCTATGACACTAGTAATTACAGTCCAGAGAGTGAGTTGTTCTCTTCTAAAAATAAAAAGGTGATTGGAAAGTTTAAGGATGAATTGGGAGGAAATGTCATGAGTGAATTTGTGGGATGAGGTCTAAGGCTTATGCTTATAAATACATTGTGAATAACGTTGAAAAAACTGATAAGAAGTTAAAAGGCATAAAGAAAAATGTCATTAAAGAAACAATAAACTTTAAGGATTATTATAACTGTTTAACAACAAAGAAAGAAGAGTTTAGAAAGATTAATGGAATAAGAAGTTATAAACATAAATTATATTCAGAAGAGGTGAATAAGAAAGCATTGGGGGCTTTTGATGATAAGAGGTTTATTTTAGAAAATGGAATTGATAGTCTCCCTTATGGTTATATAAGTATATAAGTGATAAGTTAAAAAGGGGGGTTAGGGATTTTAACGGGCTACCGCCGCCTTTTTACAATTATATAAATGATAGAACCAAGTACCAACCAGACTAAAGAGTGGAGGTGTAATCAACCTTGGTATATAAATGGTAAACATAACGAATGTGAAAAATATCAAATAGGTATAATTGAAAAGACAACTGGTAAAAAAATTTACAAAACAAATAAGAGAATTAATTTAAATACCGGTGAATTGGGTAAAAAAGATGGAAATATTTTTGAGTGGACGGAAAACTTTGATGGTTGCCAGGAAAATATATACTTTAATTTAAAAATGGTATGTGGCACTGGAGGCGCTCAAACAAGAACATTGAGGGAGGTTTACCATTTTATCTTAGCTCAGTTAAAATATCTTAATAAAGAACCAAACTCAAACATCTTTTTTGTTAATATATTAGATGGTGAAGAGAGTGGCAAGAGAATTAAATTATTTCCCACACATAAACAAATATTTGTAGGGTCGTTGTTTGAGTGGGCCAAAGATGATTCACCAGATGATATTAAGAGTAAAAGGTTAAAAGGTCCATAAGGTCAGAAGGATCACAGGTTCACACAGAAGGACCATTGTTTAAGTGGTCTAATGAATAAGGATAACATGTCAAAAGGTTAGAAGGTTCGTAAAGAACAGGGTGAGAGAAATAGAGGTGTTTAGGGGCAATGAGGGAGGGGAAAAATTAACATGTAAGTCAATGGGAAAATGAGAGTGTCCCAGAAGCAACATATATACACTACTATTGTGAATTTTTTTTTCTCAGCAACTGTTGGTCTGATGGGCACGAAATTTTCAGCATAGGAGCACCTCCTCATATAGACTATTTTAATGATAATCATGACGTCATAGGTCATGTGGTACAGGCGCCATATTGGAAAAAACGAAAAATGTTGCACCTCTTTATCTCCAAAACCACTGTATGGAAAAAATTGAAACATGGCGCATTGTAAAGAACTCCATATGGGGAATAGGTGTTGTTAACGATGACGTCATTGATGCCATAATTATGACGTCATAATTCGACAGGGACAACGCTTTGTCTGATCAGTTTGAAATGTATTGGGCGTGATCTATGCAACAATTATATTAGAGAATATACATTTATGATGTCATCGCTCACGTGGTCTGGCAGCCATATTGGATCAAAGGAAAAAAATGTTCAAAAACAAGAGTTCGCTCACAACAAGTTGACTGCGCAGGGTAAGTATTCTATGAATACCATCTAGTTCCTACATGTAGTTGATCACACATGTAAAGTTTAGCATCGATCATTTAAGTGGTTTCAGGATAGGGGATTATTAAAGGTTTTCTTATGATTCAATATGGCTGCCACACCACGTGACTGATGACGTCATTGTTAGCAAATAATGTTTCCCATGGGAAGAAGTTTTGCATTGATCGGTTTAAATGGTTTGGGAATAGAAGATTGTTTCAGGTTTTCCTGTAATCCAAAATGGTAGCCAAACTAGATCAATATTCAAATACTTTTGGGACCTTTAAACCTTATGATGACCTACAGATGATGACCTACTTATAGGTGGACGGGGAGGATGCCATGAACAAACTTTGAGTTCAACCACGTCAAAGATAATTTCAGCCAAGTTTGGTCACAATCCCACGAGCAGTTTCACAGAAGTTGCAAATCTTTACGGACGAACGGACTCCTGATGTGCCCTCCCATAAGCTCACCTGAACTATGTTCCAAACAACCACATGCAGCCACGTGGGGCAAATGATGATACTTGTCAAATTATATGGACATTTCATGTTCCCAAAATTTAATGAAAGGAAAGCAAAGATGGTACAGGTTTGATGGACTAATTATAGCAGCCAAAAAGGTACAACAAAATCACATAATTTGTACAGAAAATAACATTTAAGAAATAATTAAGCATTTTAAATACTTTGCCCACCATAAAACATGACAATGTCGGTGTGAACATGAAAAAGTCAAAATTTATATCGAAAACGTAATATTGTGCAGAAACGTCATAGAAACCATTATACATCCATTCCCTTGTGAAAACAGCATATAATAATGAATACTTTATACAAAGCAAATCATTATGGTATAGCAGCTAACTACATCTGGGTTGCATCATCCCTCCCTCAAATAAAATTAGTTGTCCAGCAGCAGGTCATCCCAGCTCACACCCTCGAAAAATGGGTGATCTTTGAGCTCATCCCCGCCAAGTCGCTCTCGGCCGTTAAACTGCAAGAGCTGAAAACAGGCATCAGGTAAATCGAAAGAACATGCAGCAAAAACTGTTAATAAACCATGACAGCAAAATCGATGTTTGTTAGATTTCCTTTGTAAATGCTCAACGTTCCGCATAACTTTGAAAAAAAAAAAATACAAGTTATAATCACTATAATGAATGTTTAAACAGAGGCTCCAAGATTACATCAGCCTTTTAACCACAATCACTCTTCATAGAGCATTCGCTAAGGTCACGAAGCAATAACTGAAATAAACATTAAAAATTTTTGTATCAAAGCATACCAGACAATTGCTGTTATTTGAGATGTTTGATGTTAAGAATAAAGAGATTTTGAAAATACGTGTCTGGTATTACAAAAACCTCCAGAGTTAAATAGACTAGACGGATTAATGGAAAATGGCCATGTATAAGCTTCTAGGTGCATTTTGGGGGTAAAAGTTGTAAAGATAAAGTAAAATAGCTGCATGTGTACACATGATGTATAATGCTTGTTCAATTATGCATGTGTACACATGATGTATAATGCTTGTTCAAAGAAATTGTCCAAAATTGGCAATTTGGCGGCCATTTTGTTTAACCTAATTATAAGGTCAAAAACTCAAAATTCGGCTTGGGAACCGGGTTCATCGAATTCAGCATACCCTAATTATGTTAAAAAGTGAGGTTCCCAACTTTTACCCAAAAATGCACCGAACATTCACATTTCTCAGAAATCCGTCTCGTCCAAAACATACAAGCAGCTGGCTTCAAGTCAACACAATCCTGCCATTTCATCTCAAAATTCAACAAAGCAAATTGCTATTTGCGCTCCTTATTTAAAAGCAAAATCTTAAAGAGTTTTACGAAAGAAAGAAGAGGTAAGAAAAGTTTCGGATTAACAAAAGGGGGATTTGGAAATTATGGAAAGATAGATTTTAAAATGTAGTTCATAAAGAGATGCAAATTTTAAGAGGCAATGAGAGTCACAGTTGAGAAGCACACCTGAAGAATGTTAAATACTGCAAAAAGTCTTCATCTTTGTGTGAAGAAGGAAATAGAGATTATATTGTTGGACCAGTATTTTTGTAACAGTGTGAGGTCTAATTAGATGAGAAATGCAGGCAAAATCAATTTTTCATTTTATTTATTTATTTATAGGCACGAAGACTCATGGAGGTGAAGAAGAAGAAGAAGAAGCAGGAGAAGAAGAACCACCTTTAGAGGCCATTTTTCCCCGCAGAGCGGGGGTTGGCCTTGTTTGGGCACAGTGGTCCCCTTTTTGGAGCAATGTTTTACGGCCGGATGTCCTTCCTGCCGCTAACCCTGTTAGTCGCCTCTTGCAACACAGGGAATTACCAGTGAACTGGTACTCAATTTGCCGACTGCAGAGGGACGACAGGCTGAGTCAACCCCCCTGGTGTTAATTCAGCGATCGACCGGGATTCGAACCCAGGATCCGGGGTATCCCAAGCCGGCACCCTAACCGCTAAGCCAACACCAGGCGTGGAGGAGCTGCGACACAAATCACGCACACCTGTACGCAGATACATGAGACAAACACCAGATTTGAATTTCACACAAACATGCAGCCGCTGAGATTGGGGGAACTGACGTCACTTCCCAGAGCATTCTGGGTACCAGTGACGTCATCTTAATGGCTTCGTTTTTCACTCCACATTCAGCGGGACAATCAAGGAGGAATTTACTCCTCCCCATGGATGCCAACCTATCAGGGGTTTTTTCCGGGCTCTATCCTTGATTATTCCAGTTTGATTTAACGATTGGCTTTAGCTAAGGGAATAAATGCTTCTGCTAGAGACGAGCTAGAGTGCTAGACCATACAAAAAAATTAATAAGGACTTCCCTTACTATTGCAAATTCAATTCAGAAAGAGGCCATTAAGCCCATCAAAGCCTGCACAGTGGTGGACAAGAAATGGTTGTTCCTGCTTTATCCTTTTTACATGATGAGTGTCAAGCAAGGAAGCAGCACGTACCATGTTTGAAGTCTCTGGTATGACTCAGCCGGGGTTCGGACAACAGACCTCCCGGACTCAGAATGGATGCTTTAACCATTGTGCCACCGAGTCTGGTTAATTCTTATAGGTTTTTAGTACTTAAGAATATATACATTGGTATATCTGGAGACCTTAAGGTATCTTGAGATAGAAGTGATTCAATTAAATTTATGAGACTGGCTGCCATGTTCTGAGTCGATTATAGAGACTTCACAAGAGGCAGGAAGGCCTGCTGACAATGAGTTGTAGTAATCCAAGCACAATGTTACGAGAGCATGAATAAAAGTATCAATAATACTCTGATTTCAGCACGAGTGAAGATTTGGGCAATAATGAGATGGAGAGAAATAGATTTAAATATTTTAGCAATAGCAAATGGTAAAGGAAAGCATTAGATGCATAGTCGCACCTAAATTTGAAACTGTGGAAGAAGAGATCAGGTGATGATCCACGTCTGTGGTTGAAGCTTATCAAGAAATGAATGAGGGCCACGTATTAGCATACTAGTTTCAGCAACATGAAGATTGGAAAAATTTAATGGGCATCTAGGTCTGAATTTCAGGGAGACAGGAATTCCAAGTTGTGAAAAAGAGCATATCGGGCACATGGGATCTGTGTATTGGATACCATAAATGAAAGCTGGCATTGAAATCTTGCAAAATTGTACCGAGTGGCGGCAGATGGATACAAAACCAAGGGACAGCAGAATAGATCCATGTCATGAATAACTAGCAATGTGTACAATAGATGTACGATCTGTAAGAGATTTAAACCATCTGAAAGCACGTCCAGATAAACTAACAGAAAGTTGAAGATGGTCAAATAGAAAACTAGAACGGCACTCGGTAGAGAGCATACCTCCGCCTGGTTGGTCATATCACTCAATGGTGAAGAATCACTTAAAAATTACACTAGCTGGATCCAGATCTTCACCAAAACTGAATCGATTATTCCTTGTCACACAGAACAAAACCTGTCCACCAAGTTTCGTCCAAATCCATCCGTAACTTTTTGAGATCTCCTGCTATGTGTTGTGTTTGGCCCTATCTCCTAATGGTGAAGAATCACTTAAAAAATTAAATAATTCTCATATCCGAATCCATATTCAGATCTTCACCAAAATCGAATCAAATCGCCCTTGTCAGGCACCCAACCCGTCCACCAAGTTTCGTCCAAATCCGTCCACCAAGTTTCGTCCAAATCCGTCCACAACTTTTTGAGATCTCCTGCTATGTATCGTTTTTGGACCTATCTCTCAATGGTGAAGAATCACTTAAAAATTCTAGTAGCCGAATCCGGATCCGGATCTTCACCAAAACCTAATCATTTCGTCCTCGTCACATGCGCTACATCTTTGCCAAATTTCATCCGAATCGGTCCACAACCTTTTGAGATATTTTGTTCACAAACGGACAGACAAACAGGGGGTGAAAACATAACCTCCATCCACCTTTGGTGGCGGAGGTAATTATAGTTGACTGCGTCGAACAATTATGATCAAAAGCAGCTGATAGTTGCAGAAGTATGAGGCTTCGTCCACTTTGTGCAGAATTTAACTTGCGCCTTTCAAGAAAAGCTGGTGTAGGTTTCATCACGACGGAACATTCAAGAATCTTGGATGTGAGAAGAACAAAAAAAGAACAGCTAATCAACTTCATCGTTTTGAAAACTGTTTATGTTCAATCAAGTCTGCTCTGAGATAGGAAATATCATCGCTTTTTAAAATGAGGATATGAGGATGCACAGCAGAGGATAGCTTTGGAGGCCAGCTTTGATGAATGTTTTGCCCAGGAGAGGTCATAGCTGTTAGTGAGGCCCAGACATTTGAGAAAGGAAACTTCCAGTGGTAGATTGTGGCAATCCGTGAATGTAGATGGGTTCAATTTATCCATCTGGGAGAAAGGGTGACAATGTGACATTTGCATGGATTGAAAGTCACATTCCAAGTATTAGAGTAGCATCAGGTCCTACAACTAAGTCGAGAGAGAGAAGCCACTGTTGTCAGCCTGTTTGTAGGATATTAATTTGTCCATTCATTTGGTAGTCGTCTGCATTTACGAAGAGGAAAAGAGGGTTTCCAGAGCATTGGAGACGTCATTAAAGTTCATGAGGACGAGGACCGTGCCCAAGATGTGGCAGCCTCTACTAGGAGTGCAGAGTAGAGGATTCAGTTGAGAGCTCCACAACGATAGGGTGAGTGAAGTGAACGAGTCAGGGAAGAGGGTGACCCTTAATTCCACAGACAAAAGCTTGGCAGGCAGACCAGGTACCAGACACTTACTGAGGTTAATATATCAACTGATAATAGGCACCGAAATAAAATCTAAAGCGAAAACCTGAAAAACCAAATAAACCAGTGATATCAAGAACCTCCAACTATTTTTTCTCCCCTCTCTTCCAAGCCCCATGATATCCCTCCCCAAAATGAGAGTTTACAAAAAAATTGAGTCTCACCTGCTGAAGCAGTGCTGAAGCTTCTCTGGAGAGGTGCTTGGGCAGGTGAAGCTGCGTGTGGGTTGTAATGCCCGTTGGGTGACATTGATGCAGTGACTGCCAAGATACGTTACACCATCATTGATGCATGATAAAGCTGCACGATCATCGGAAGGTCAAACGTTTATTTTCCAGATTTTTAATAGAAGAACCTGCAGCAAGAATGCTAAGGACTGCAAAAAAAATAAAAAATAGCTTCTTTGATCTCGTCACATCTCGCCATCATCCAACTTCCAACAAAACCCAAAAACCCATTGTCAGATCATAATCACCTTTCCTATCAGTAACTCAAACAAAATCACTCCGAGGCTCCACCAATCACAAGCTTCAGTCAATGCAACTTGTCCTCCGACCTCTGTCAACAAGAAGGTAGGCAGATGCAACATCGAATATGACCAAAACATGCAGGAACATGACTTGTTTTTGGAATCAAATTGCAAAATAGTAATCATCAGAATGCTGATACATCAGTGTCATATGCACAGTAGTTTCAACCCCAACCCCTGGGATAGCAGAACCATTTTTAGATACGGTACTGCAGCTTTGCTGCACCAGCACCACCTACTAGTACGACTACGACAGCCCCAATTATTCCCAGTTTCTTGGTGGCTCAAATAGCAGGACAATCATCAAATGCGGAGTTCATTTGCATTTATTAATGTTAATACTTCAGAATGTGGAAAGCAATAAAACAAAACAACTTGGTACACTGAATTGTGTGGTGAGGCAGTTGCCTTGAAACAACCAGCTTTCTCTTCCTGGAAGTGGTGCTTTGCCAAGTCTGTCTATAGGGTATACTCCCCTTCCATCCCTTCCCTCTCTTCAAATGGCACCACAGCCGACTCTGCTCGTGAGAAGGCCGAATGCCTCAACTCTAGGTTTGCTTCCAAATGTTGTATCCCCAACCCTCGCTCTCTGTACCCACCCTATCCAGTCATGCCCAACCTCAAGATGCATCCATATTCACCATCCCATGTAAACTACCAATTATAAGCCATACCAATCTTATATGTCCCTTTACTACAGTTATACTCTGCAGCCTATTGTGATTAGAACTGTAACCAACTATAGTTTTAACTCGAGTAAACCACCTTTTGAGGGCATTTTTCCCCGCAGAGCAGGGGCCGGCCTTTTTCGGCCACCGTGGTCCCCTTTTTGAAGCAATGCTTTATGGCCGGATGCCCTTCCTGCCGCCAACCCTGTTAGTCGCTTCTTGCGACACACAAGGAATTACCAGTGAACTGGTACTCAATTTGCCGACCTCGGAAGGATGACAGGCTGAGTCAACCCCCCTGGTGTTAATTCAGCGATCGACCGGGATTCGAATCCAGGATCCTAGGATCCCAAGCCGGCACCCGAACCGCTAAGCCAACACCGGTTTTAACTCTAGTATTAACGAGTAATTCTCTGCAGGATACTGTTATCACTTCAGTTACCAGCAATCCTTGCTGAAGTGCATAAACCACAATAACGTAACCTATAATAATAATAATAATAATAATAATAATAATGCATTTATTTTATATAGCGCTTTTCAGGAAGCCCAAAGACGCTTTGACAGAGTGCAAAACATAATGCATAGCAAAACATAAAAACAATTGCAAAAAAAGAAGAATCAATAGGGAAATATTCAAAGCACAAAGGAGGGAGAAGGAGAGGAGATAGTCAGGGGTTAGATGCTGTGGGTTAAATGTTGAATGCAGTGTTGAACAGGTGGGTCTTGAGTGATGTTTTGAATGTGGTGAGTGAGGAGGAGTCTCTGATGGTGTGAGGTAGCGAGTTCCAGAGGGTGGGAGCAGCGATGGAGAAGGCCCTGTCCCCCCAGGATCTAAATTTGGTCCGGATGGGGGGGGGTCAGGAGGTTGGTACCAGCAGAGCGGAGGTTGCGGGTGGGAGTGTGTCTGGAGAGGAGGTCAGCCAGGTAGGATGGGGCCAGGTTATGGAGGGCTTTGTAGGTCAAGAGGAGGATTTTGTACTGGATTCTCTGGGAGATGGGGAGCCAGTGAAGCTTGTAAAGGACAGGGGTGATGTGGTCACGGGTCCGGGAATGGGTGAGTAGACGGGCAGCGGAGTTCTGAATGTATTGGAGTTTATTGGTGATTGTTGAGGGTGAACCATAAAGGAGGCTATTGCAGTAGTCCAGACGGGAAGTGATGAAGGCGTGGATGAGGGTTTCAGCAGCCACGGAGGAGAGGGATGGACGGAGACGGGCGATGTTTTTCAGGTGAAAGTAGGCTGTCTTTGTGATCTGTTTAGTGTATTTGTCGAAGGAGAGGGTTTGGTCAAAGATGATGCCAAGATTCCGGATGTGAGGGGAGGTGGATACTGGTAAACCGTCGATGTTGAGGGCAAAGTTATGGGTGGACTTGGTGAGCGTTTTTGGGCCAATGATGATTATTTCAGATTTATCACAGTTAAGTTTGAGGAAGTTGATTTGAAGCCAGGATTTTATTTCAGTGTCATTCACTATAGTCATTCGAAAGTTAACTTAAACTGCCAGGAAGTATATGAGAGAACAACTGCAACTCGAACTATACAGTTTTTGCCTAATGCTTGCTTCAAGGCCTTAAACACACTTTTAAGCATGCCCTCGTCGATGTCCATAAGTTTCTTTGGTATTTAAACACTTATGATGAGGATTTCATTGCGCATTAGATAATCACTCTGCAGCGATTGGTGATCATCACAGAATTAGTAATTCTACACGAGTCTAACTCTTAAATGCCTTTCGGAAATTCTGACCTGTGTCTTTTTCACCTGGGAAGGTGGAAAAGTTTCTGCCAACCCTCGACTCTGACTCTACAACTGGACCAGATGGCATCATCTCACGTGTCCTAAAAAACTGGTCTACTGCTCTTTGACATCCTCTTTCTGCCCTGTTCACACAATCATTTACACTGGGCCGAGCAAACACTACAAAGTCATCATTTTGTAGTATTTTGCAACTCGCCTGAGTTTGGTAACTACCCTGGCCCAGCAACTCGCCTGAGTTTGGTAACTACCCTGGCCCAGCAACTCGCCTGAGTTTGGTAACTACCCTGGCCCAGCAACTCGCCTGAGTTTGGTAACTACCCTGGCCCAGCAACTCGCCTGAGTTTGGTAACTACCCTGGCCCAGCAACTCACCTGAGTTTGGTAACTACCCTGGCCCAGCAACTCGCCTGAGTTTGGTAACTACCCTGGCCCAGCAACTCGCCTGAGTTTGGTAACTCTTGGCCCAGCAACTAGCCTAGGTTTGGTAACTACCTTGGCCCAGCAACTCGCCTGAGTTTGGTAACTACCTTTGCCCAGCAACTAGCCCGGGTTTGGTAACTAACTTGGCCCAGCAACTAGCCTGGGTTTGGTAACTACCTTGGCCCAGCAACTCGCCTGAGTTTGGTAACTACCTTGGCCCAGCAACTAGCCTGGGTTTGGTAACTACCTTGGCCCAGCAACTCGCCTGGGTTTGGTAACTACCCTGGCCCAGCAACTCGCCTGAGTTTGGTAACTCTTGGCTCAGCAACTCGCCTGGGTTTGGTAACTACCCTGGCCCAGCAACTCGCCTGAGTTTGGTAACTACCTTGGCCCAGCAACTCGCCTGAGTTTGGTAACTACCCTGGCCCAGCAACTCGCCTGAGTTTGGTAACTCTTGGCCCAGCAACTAGCCTAGGTTTGGTAACTACCTTGGCCCAGCAACTCGCCTGAGTTTGGTAACTACCTTGGCCCAGCAACTAGCCTGGGTTTGGTAACTACCTTGGCCCAGCAACTAGCCTGGGTTTGGTAACTACCTTGGCCCAGCAACTCGCCTGAGTTTGGTAACTACCTTTGCCCAGCAACTAGCCTGGGTTCCAATCCAGACCCAGCTATAGACTGTCATCCTGGTCCCCTGCGTGTTGTCTCTTGTGTGGACTTGAAAAGTGGGTGTCCCATCTGTTAGAGTAGTTGGTGGATGCTGAAGATCACACGGTGTCCTTCACGAAGAGGAGGTGAGCTATCAGCGGCACCTTGAACAAATTACAAATACCTGCGTTCACCAATAAGGGGCACTGCATCAACAGTAAAACTGTTAAAAAACAGCAACAGTAAAACAGCAAAAGTAAATCTACATGCATCAACATCAGCAGTAAATAGACCGGAACCGGAAGTCGAAGGGCCCGGAACAGAAGTTGCGAATAATATACAACACCATTCCAAGAGGAAGATCAAAATAAAAATAATTTCTCACCCTCCCCATTTCTTCTGATCAAACTGTCTGGAGTATGTATTAGCACAAGCCACGGCAGGAAACAATTATGAGGTCTCCTCGTCTCTACCTTTGCGCTAAAAATGCTTTAAAAATGGGCCTTTCCGTTTACTTGGCGTAGCTGTGATGGCTATTCTCTGGAGCAACAACAAAAAAGGTTTTCTGGGAGATCCTGCCCTCCGTGCCAAGATGATCAGCGTCGCAAGTTGGCATTTGCAGTTTCGCCACGTGTGGCCATGTACCCCAAAATTATTTTTTTTGCGTAACAAACCTTCCCGGGAGTTTCCTGAATCCACCGTTGTTGGTTTCATTGAAATCCGTTAATATGTTCTCAAGTTGTAGCATGACAAACAGACAGCCAGACAGACACAGCTCCTTTTGTAATATATTCAGTTGAACAATGACTCATGCACAGCGATATTTATGCTAGATGGCAGATGGCTCAGGTGGCACAGCACCGGCACGGTTCACCAGAAAACCTGGGTTCGATTCCTGGTCTGGGCGTGTAAATTTCCCACATATGTCAATTAATTATTTATAATATCCTGTTCATTTATATATAATTCCAGTAATCTCTGTACGTCTGTACGTTTGTACGTCTGTACGTTTGTCTGTGACCGCTGTTTCTCGACAACCACGGGTCCGATATACTTTTAACTTGCCAGGTATATTGCTGGGGACCCGAGGATGTGCCTTTTCAAGGTTTCATATTAATCGGACAATTACTTACCGAGCTATGTCCAAAAAACGATTCAACCAATCAGAGAGCAGCGAACGATCGCGTGTGCCGAACGTGGCGGGCACACTCTGCCTCGGATGGCACATTTGAGAGCGTATTCATTTATTTCACGTTTGCAAACTATGTTGGCGTTAAACTATGTTTTACAACTAATAAAAACGAATTTGCGATTCATTCGCTTTCCTGCGCGTTTGTGCACGCGATGGCGATTTCTTTACCAAACTCCGGAAGCCGTTCGCTTTGGACCGAACCATTGCATGTAAATAGAGGGGGGGGATTGTCACCACTCGCAAGCCGTTCGCTTTGGACCAAACCATTGCATGTAAATAGAGGGGGGGGATATAATTTTAGATATAGATATAGTACGGGCAATGCCCTAGTTTATATAATTGTGTCACTACACCCCCAGTGGTGTTTGTAACAGCAGACATGGATTTGTCCCTCAATTGGAGGAAGACCCTCTCGTGATCCGGCCATCGGTGCTCCTATGGTTGGCAGCGAGTGCCCCGGAAGCATTGACGGAAAGAGAGCGGCGATGCTATGTGTGCGAGAATTGCATGCTCGGTCAGGGTCGCCCAGATAGCTCAGATGGCACAGCACCGGTACGGTTCACCAGAAGACCTGGGTTCGATTCCCACATGTCACTTAATTATATAATTATGTTGTTGGCACAATGACATGTGGTTGCACACCAAAAGAAGAAATGTTCTCAATGACATAATGTCAAAAAAAAGACAGAAATCCTTATTTTCCATGTGCATTGAAAGTCCATTAACAGGAATAACTCAAAGCACTAATTTATTTCCTGCCCAGCTGCTTATCAGCACGGTGCAAACGTTTCCTGTGTATTTCTGTCTACTTGTGCAAACTTTGCTTGTACTTGCCGACTTATTACATTAGGCAGCATCGAGCAGCGCACCTGGCTTACCATGTTTGCAATGTTCCTCATCCTCGTGGAGCTCAAGTGTTCTATTCGGTCCAGAAAGGGATTCCTTTAACCAAAGTTCAACTTTCTGTTCACCTCTGCTTTTTTGTTCCCCTTTTCTCTCGATTTCTTTTTTTTTTCCACAAGACTAAGGTTTATGGAATAGCAAGGTGACAGAGGGTATATGAACTGAGAGTGGGGCAGAGGGGCAGCAACACATGGACACAATAAATCGGGCAATGAATGATCAGGAGAAGAGGAGAGGGAGGGAGAGTGCGAGAACAGTAGGAAACACAGCAACCTGCAAGAAAGAGGGTTGGCCTAACCAGGGTCAATAGGTGTAAAAAGAAGACGAAGAAGAAAAAGATTGCGGGTAAAGATGGGAGATGACATGAGATGGTGGTACACTACCTGATTTGAAGCCCTGTAGAGAAGAGTGAGACAAAACAACCACAGGAATGAGGTCCAACATCCAGAAGTCGAGAAAGACTTGTGTGTGTAGTCAGCCTGGATGTTGTAAGTGTAACTAATAAGTGTTTAGTGTTAGACGGGCTCCTGGAAAAAAGATGTACACCCTGGAGTTTCTGGGAATGGTCAGAGGGCTGAGAGAGCAGAGGGAGCTAGACCGGTGGATAGATGGGAAACAGAGAGGGCACCCACCTGCCTGCAATGAGAGAGAAACAGATATTTTCCTTCGGCCAGGTGGAGGGAGATTCTAATAATATTGAGAGATTCATATTTCAAGGAATCAAGGAGACAGATGTTATGCTGGGGTACCTGCCCATAGTGGAAAGCAGCATTCCATTGAGCTCTTGACGAAGGCCTCGTCAGCTGTAAGTATTTCTGATTTTTCGAGGAGATACATAGAACGATGGAGGATGACCAGTTGCCAACTGGCTTTGGAGGTAGCTTTGCTATATGGTCTCAATGGAGATGTCAAGGCTGATGGTGAGACCTCAACGTTCAAGAGACTGAACCTCTACCAGTGGCAGCCCATTGACTTATATAGGTGGTTGTGTTTGATGATCTTGCTGGTGTGACGGGATGAAGTCTAGTTTTCCAGAACTGAAGGACATGTAACATTTATCATGCCAGTACACACCACCAAATGAATTATCCCACAAATGTAACCTCAGACTCCTTGCTAATGCATACGTGGCAAGTCGGAGGTGACGAAATGCGGGTTGGTATGAATCAAATGTAGGTTTTTATTTTATTTATCTATGAGCAGGGGTACCCGGCATTGCACGGTGTTGCCCTGTGTTCTATTCTAATCGTGTTGGCATTTTGAAGAAATAAATTTTGTTTTATCATTTTTGTGGGGGCCTAAAACAATTCCCTACACCCAATAAGGAATGGGGTCAGAGATCATTTAATAGCAACTTTCAAAGGCTAAAACACTCCCTGGTACTCACTGAAAACTACAACAACAACAACAACAACAACAACAACAACAGGAATTTTAAGGCCATTTTCCCTGCAAGAGCAGGGGTTAGCCTTGCGGTCCCCATGACAATCTTCTCCATTTTGCCCTATTTTCTGCATCTCCCCTTGTTAACCCCCTTGCCCGCATTTCTTCTTCGACCATCTTTAGCCAAGTCTTTCTTGGTCTTCCCCGTCCTCTAGTTCCTTCTACATTCATTTCCATCACTCTTCTCAACCAGTCACTTTCATCCTTCCTCAACACATGACCAAACCATCTCAACCTGTTCCTCTTCACAGCATCAATCACAGGCTCTATTCCCATCATCTTTCGCAATTCATCATTTTTCTTACTCTCTCTCAACGATAACTAACCCCCGCTCTAACAGGGAAAATGGCCTTAAAATGCATGTTGTTGTTGTGTTGTCTCTCAACGATACTCCACACATCCACCGAACCATTCGCCTTTCCACCCTTTCCAGCCTTCGTTGCTGCTCTACGTTCATTACCCATGTCTCGCTCCCATAAATCATAACACTTCTCACACATGCAGCATACACCTTTCCCTTCAGCATCAACAACACCCCTCCTCATCAGCATGCCACTCGGTTCCCGAAACTTCTTCCATGCACATCTCACTCGAGCAACCGTTGCAGAGTCTGATCCACCTTCTCCATTCAGCATGTCTCCTAGGTAACAAAATGTTTTCACACCTTCCAGCTTCATGCAGTCTCCAAGATCCAACTCAACATTTCCTCCATCTGCTGCTCCCTCTGTGCACACCTTACATTTGAATGTAGCTGCCACACTGGTTAATGACCCTCTCAGACCACTACATTTGTGATGAACCCACTCAGCGCACATTGTACATTGAATGGAATTCACTCCGACACCCTTCCTGCACACAGCACACGGCCACTTCCCAGTCCTTTCCACCTCACCACATGCTTTACCACTTGCCATCACCTTCGTCTTTCCGATATTCACCTTCAGACCTTTTGTCTCCATACATTCCTTCCACTTGTTCATCTTCTCCTTCAGTCCATCCATACTTTCTGCAATCAACACCAGATCATCTGCATACAACAACTCCCACGGTAAACCCCCCTTTACGTTCCGAGCCAGCACCTCCATCACAGCTACAAATAGTAGTGGACTTAGTACCGACCCCTGATGCACTCCCACCTTAACCACAAACTCACCACTGTTCCCGTCCTTCGTCCTTACAGCTGTGCGCGCTCTTTTGTACATTGCCATCACTACTCTGATCAACCATTCCTCCACTCCTAACTTCCTCAATGCCCATGTCAATACTTCATGTGGAACCCTATCAAATGCTTTCTCCAGATCAACAAACCCAAGAAACAACTTTTTCCTCTTCTCCATGTACTTCTCCTGCAACTGCCTCACAATAAAAAGCGTGTCTGTCATTCCTCTTCCTGGCATAAATCCAAACTGCATTTCGTCAATCTTCACCTTCTTCCTTATCATCCTCTCCAACACCCTTTCCAATACCTTCATTCCATGCTCCAATAACTTTATCGCTCGATACGAGCCACACTCCAAAGGGTCACCTTTCCCCTTGTATAGAGGGACGAAGGTACTCAGTTCCCAATCCACTGGAATGCGGCCTTCTTTCACCACCAGATTACAGATCTCTGTCATTCTATTCACACCCCAACTTCCTGCTGCCTTCAACATATCTCCCACAACTCCCGTCGGCCCTCCCGCTTTTCTACTCTTCATTGCTTTTATCGCTTCCTCAACTTCCTTCTCCGTTATCTTCTCTGCCGGTCCTAAAACTGGGTTACTCTCTATGTTGCCATCCCATTCATTCTCTGTATCGAACAGTATTTCCATATATCTCTTCCATCTTCCTTTAATTCCATCTGGGAATTGAAAAATGAAAAATTGAAAAACTCACTGAAAACTCACCTTTGAAATTTTGACGAAGTTCCATTTGCCAATCTCTGAGAAAAATGGCGACACACAGACAGAGAGACATCTTTGTGGCTTTGACAGGCCCCTCCGTTTTGGGGGAGTGGAGGAAGGGAAGGAGGAAAAATTTTCCCATGCAAAGAGTGCTTCATAACGTCAGTGTTGCACAGGTAAAAAAGGAAATTGTAATACCCTTTGCCACCATCACCAGGTGGCGCAACACGGTACACATTTAAATAGAGAATTCACGCCCCTCTCCCCCGAATGAGGCCGCAGCCACATAGCCTATGTTACCCCCCAGACAAAGTTGTATTTGTGTTTGTACACCGAGTAAAGTATTAAAGTGTTTATAGCTGGAGTACCCAGTGTTGCTCAAGCAAAAAATAAACATTAACATATTTGAAATGAGAGAAAATATAATGGAAAAGCAATTACATCCAAATCAGAATCCATCACAAATGTCAAATCATCATTTTACCTTTTTGTTGAATATCTGCTGATGAATGTACCGTTCATCACGTTTCTGAGTTAAGTTTGATGATTTTCAGGAAGAAGAAGAAGCCTTACGACCAACTTCGACCGCTGCTGGAATGGTTTTATTATTTGTATTCAAATGTCTGGTGATTGTTTTGTATTTATTTATGCGCATGTGTACTTGTATATAACTGTCATTAATCAAAAAGGCTTAGACACTATAGAGCGATTTTTTTTAAATTCCAAAAAAACTAACTTTTTTTTTTCAAAAATCCCCCCTCCACCCCCCCACCCCCCCTAAAACACTCCCAGGCACTCACTGATGAACCTCTGAAAGTTTGACGAAGATCCATTCAGCCATCTCTGAGAAAAATGGTGGCACACACACACAGACAGAAAGACAGACACACAGACCAATGGCTCTCTTATATAGTAGATTTCAAATTCGTGAAGTAGAGCTTAGCACCCATTGTCGGTTGTTGTCCCTTTTCGAAACAACCAATAATTCCGACTCTGAATGAATGAATGATCGTTTTAAGGCCATTTTCCCCGCTAGAGCGGGGGTTAGCCTTGCGGGCCCCATGACAATCATGGTTCCCTGTTTGAGGCAATGTTTTTATGGCCGGATTCCCTTCCTGGTGCCAACCCTTGGTCACGCTCTTACGATGCGCAGGGATACGATGTACCTATTCTAAACCGGGGTACACACCGTGATCATTCATCCCAGCAAGCTGGTACTCAATTTGCCGACCTCGGAAGGATGACAGGCTGAGTCAACCCCCCTGGTGTTAATTCAGCGATCGACCGGGATTCGAACCCAGGATCCCAAGCCGGCACCCTAACCGCTAAGCCAACAAACCCAGGATCCTAGGATCCCAAGCCGGCACCCTAACCGCTAAGCCAACAAACCCAGGATCCTAGGATCCCAAGCCGGCACCCTAACCGCTAAGCCAACACCAGGCTGTTAATCACAATTTGCTACTCTCTAATGCACTGCAAGATCAAACCCCAGAATTTCTGGTATTTCATAGATGAAGGAAACCAACCTGGCAGACATTAAATTTGCTGATGATGTAACTCTTCTCATGGAAAAATGATTGCATGATGCAGGGAATGAAAAAGTTGCCACAGCAGCAAAACAATAACGCTGATTAAAATAAAAGTGATAAAAACAAAAAGTCATGCAACATCACAAGTGATTAATCTGGAGCAAATATCTCGACCAATATGGCTGCCAGACCACTGACCGGTGACGTCATTGTTGTCAAACTATATTTGGAGCAAATAATCTGGAGATTAGCAGGAACTAATCTCCAGATTATATTGCAAATTAAGATCATCTCACGTACTCAAGAGTGATGCAAGAATTGAAAAAAATTAACCGATCATCGACTTTCTGTGTTCCAGCATCTCCACGAACCTCGACTCTGTACACAATTTATTTTAGTTTGGAAGCAAATTTGAAAATGTCAATAAACTTGCGGAACAAAAAGAACATCAGTCTGAGGAATAAAATTAGATTGTACATATTATATACTGTACTGTCTCGATGCTTTTAAACTGAAACATTGTCTGCCTTTCATAAACGTTGTCTATCTTTCATAAACGTTGTCTGTCTTTCATAAACGTTGTCTGTCTTTCATAAACGTTGTTTGTCTTTCATAAACGTTGTTTGTCTTTCATAAACGTTGTTTGTCTTTCATAAACGTTGTTTGTCTTTCATAAACGTTGTTTGTCTTTCATAAACGTTGTCTGTCTTTCATAAATGTTGTCTGTCTTTCATAAACGTTGTCTGTCTTTCATAAACGTTGTTTGTCTTTCATAAACGTTGTCTGTCTTTCATAAACGTTGTTTGTCTTTCATAAACGTTGTTTGTCTTTCATAAACGTTGTTTGTCTTTCATAAACGTTGTTTGTCTTTCATAAACGTTGTCTGTCTTTCATAAATGTTGTCTGTCTTTCATAAACGTTGTCTGTCTTTCATAAACGTTGTTTGTCTTTCATAAACGTTGTTTGTCTTTCATAAACGTTGTTTGTCTTTCATAAACGTTGTTTGTCTTTCATAAACGTTGTCTGTCTTTCATAAATGTTGTCTGCCTTTCATAAACGTTGTTTGCCTTTCATAAACGTTGTCTGTCTTTCATAAACGTTGTCTGTCTTTCATAAACGTTGTCTGTCTTTCATAAACGTTGTCTGTCTTTCATAAACATTGTCTGCCTTTCATAAACGTTGTCTGTCTTTCATAAATGTTGTCTGCCTTTCATAAACGTTGTTTGCCTTTCATAAACGTTGTCTGTCTTTCATAAACGTTGTCTGTCTTTCATAAGCGTTGTCTGTCTTTCATAAACATTTTCTGCCTTTCATAAACGTTGTCTGTCTTTCATAAATGTTGTCTGTCTTTCATAAACGTTGTTTGTCTTTCATAAACGTTGTCTGTCTTTCATAAACGTTGTCTGTCTTTCATAAACGTTGTTTGTCTTTCATAAACGTTGTTTGTCTTTCATAAACGTTGTTTGTCTTTCATAAACGTTGTTTGTCTTTCATAAATGTTTGTCTTTCATAAATGTTATCTGTCGTTCATAAACGTTGTCTGTCTTTCATAAACGTTGTCTGTCTTTCATAAACGTTGTCTGTCTTTCATAAACGTTGTCTGTCTTTCATAAATGTTGTCTGTCTTTCATAAATGTTGTCTGTCTTTCATAAACGTTGTTTGTCTTTCATAAATGTTGTCTGTCTTTCATAAACGTTGTTTGTCTTTCATAAACGTTGTTTGTCTTTCATAAACGTTGTTTGTCTTTCATAAATGTTGTCTGTCTTTCATAAACGTTGTCTGTCTTTCATAAATGTTGTGTCTTTCATAAATGTCGTCTGTCTTTCATAAACGTTGTCTGTCTTTCATAAATGTTGTCTGTCTTTCATAAATGTTGTCTGTCTTTCATAAACGTTGTTTGTCTTTCATAAATGTTGTCGGCCTTTCATAAACGTTGTCTGTCTTTCATAAACGTTGTTTGTCTTTCATAAATGTTGTCTGTCTTTCATAAATGTTGTCTGTCTTTCATAAATGTTGTCTGTCTTTCATAAACGTTGTCTGTCTTTCATAAATGTTGTCTGTCTTTCATAAATGTTGTCTGTCTTTCATAAACGTTGTTTGTCTTTCATAAACGTTGTTTGTCTTTCATAAATGTTGTCGGCCTTTCATAAATGTTGTCTGTCTTTCATAAACGTCGTTTGTCTTTCATAAATGTTGTCGGCCTTTCATAAACGTTGTCTGTACAAAATATTGCAAATGAGCGATCTGGATAGTATAAGAAATACTGAAGTGTACCAAGAACAAACAGAAACACGAAAACAACCATTGTTACAACATGTGAACATCATCTCCGCTGGACTGGACACCTGTTCAGAATGGATGATTGAGAATTGCAAATCAAACTGTTATGGACACTGAAAAATGTAAAACGAAGCAGAGGAAGCCCACATCACTCATGGAAACATACGGTCGAACAAGTGGGAGTCGTGTGGGATGACATACTCGTACGATATCTGGCAAGTGATAGATAATTTTGGCTCCAATGGGCTGCCCAAAGTGCTGATCAGCACGGGATGGACTAAGTACAAAGTAAGTAATTAATTCCTCTGGTACCTGTCCTGACTCCAGTGAGTTGTTAAATCTATTGGCTAACATGACACCTATTTGCTCTGCCCCTCGGGTGCATATTATCTGTTCCCCGGAACTTTGTCTTCTCTTAGCTCTTGAACAGTTTCTTTACTTCCTCCACTCATATCTGAAAATACTCCAAAAAGCCTTCCTCGTCGCCTCGATAGCTGTTGGTAATCCCCGTCTGTTCTTGTGTAATTGTTGAAGCAAACACTTCACAAGCCTGCCATCTCACTTCCATCACTAAAAAATAACCTTCCGCAGTGCTATGGAATATACACGACAAGGCCAAAAGGATGTGGACACCCCTTCTAATTAGTGGATTCGGCTATTTCAGCCACACCCATTGCTGACAGGTATACAGTCAGGTGAAAAAGTAAGTACACCCCATGTAAAGTTTTGACTTTTCAACATATTTCAACATACAGCTATTTGATCTTCATTTCAACAATATTGATAGATAAAGGTGATATAATATAACAAATATCATGAAACATTTACATTTTGTAGTCCATTGTATAATTTAAATAAACATAAATGCAAATTCCGCATGTGGAAAAAGTAAGTACACCCCTACATTTATCACTACTTCAAATACCTAAAATTAGAATCAGGTGCACCTCCTCAGGTGCAAATGATTAGAACATCGTTAGAGAGGATCTTGGAGGAACCTGTCTTATTTAAACCTCAGACATTTAGTTTGGTTTGCTCTTTGTTGTTGAAGTGTGCGGCGTCACCATGCCTAGATCAAAAGAGCTCTCTGAGGCCTTCAGAAAGAAGGCTATAGATGCCTACGAGTCTGGGAAGGGATTTAAAAAGATCTCCAAACAATTTGAAATCAATCATTCGACTGTCCGGAAGATCATCTACAAGTGGAGAAGATTCCAAACAACTGCCAACTTGTTCAGGCCAGGCCGCCCCAGCAAGTTCAGCCAGAGACCAGACCGCAAGATGCTGAAACAAGTCTCTAAGAACCCCAGAATGTCATCACGGGACCTACAGGTAGCTCTTGCCACTGTTGATGTCAAAGTGCACGAGTCTACCATTAGAAAGAGGCTGCACAAATTTGATCTACATGGGAGGTGTGCCAGGAGGAAACCTTTGCTGTCCAGAAAGAACATCAGGGCAAGACTAAAGTTTGCCAATGAACACCTAGGCAAAGACCAGCACTTCTGGAACAATGTGCTCTGGACAGATGAGTCAAAGGTAGAGCTATTTAGCCACAGTACCAGAAGACATGTTTGGCGAAAACAAAAGACAGCATTTGACCACAAGAACCTGATACCAACTGTAAAGCATGGTGGTGGAAATATTATGGTTTGGGGCAGCTTTGCTGCATCAGGGCCTGGGCAGCTCACCATCATAGAATCCACTATGAATTCTTCATTGTACCAGAGGGTGCTTGAGGATAATGTGAGGCCATCTGTCGGAGAGTTGAAGCTCAACCGAAGGTGGACCTTGCAACATGACAATGACCCTAAACATACCAGTAAATCCACCAAGGAATGGCTGAAAAGAAAGAAATGGAGGGTTCTGGAATGGCCAAGTCAAAGCCCGGATCTAAATCCCATCGAGATGTTGTGGGGGATTTGAAACGAGCTGTGCATGCCAGAAACCCCCCAGACATCGCACAGCTGAAAGAATTCTGCATGGAGGAGTGGGCAAAAATTTCTCCCAGTCGATGTCAGAGACTGGTAGACAGCTATAAGAAATGCCTACTTGAGGTTGTTTCTGCCAAAGGGGGCAATACCACCTATTAGAGCCCAAGGGTGTACTTACTTTTTCCACATGCGAAATTTGCATTTATGTTTATTTAAATTATACAATGGACGACAAAATGTAAATGTTTCATGATATTTGTTATATTATATCACCTTTATCTATCAATATTGTTGAAATGAAGATCAAATAGCTGTATGTTGAAATATGTTGAAAAAGTCAAATTATACATGGGTTGTACTTACTTTTTCATGTGACTGTATATAATCAAGCACCCAGCCATTCAATCTCCATAGACAAACATTGGCAGTAGAATGCGCCGTACTGAAGAGCTCAGTGACTTTCAACGTGGCACCGTCATAGGATGCCACCTTTCCAACAAGTCAGTTCATCAAATTTCTGCCCTGCTGGATCTGCTCCAGGCAACTATAAGTGCTGTTATTGTGAAGTTTAGATGTGTAGGAGCAACAACAGCTCAGCCGCGAAATGGTAGGCCACACAAGCTCACAGAATGGGACCTCGAGTGCTGAAGCGGAGCGCGTAAAAATCGTCTGTCCTCAGGTGCAACACTCACTACCGAGTTCCAAACTGCCCCTCGAAGCAACGTCAGCACAACAACTGTTCGTCGGGAGCTTCATGAAATGGGTTTCCATGGCCGATCAGTTGCACACACACCTAAGATCACCATGCGCAATGTCAAGCGTCGGCTGGAGTGGTGTAAAGCTCGCCGCCATTGGACTCTGGAGCAGTGGAAACACGTTCTCGGGAGTGATGAATCACGCTTCACCACCTGGCAGTCCGACGGACGAATCTGGGTTTGGTGGATTCCAAAAGAACGCTACCTGCCCGAATCCATAGTGCCAACTGTAAAGTTTGGTGGAGGAAGAATAATGGTCTGGGGCTGTTTTTCATGGTTCGGGCTAGGCCCCTTAGTTCCAGTGAAGGGATATCTTAACACTACAGCATACAATGACATTCTAGACGATTGTGTGCTTCCAACTTTGTGGCAACAGTTTGGAGAAGGCCCTTTCCTGTTTCAGCATGGCAATGCTCCCGTGCACAAAGCAAGGTCCATACAGAAATGGTTTGTTGAGATCGGTGTGGAAGAACTTGACTGGTCTGCACAGAGCCCTGACCTCAACCCAATCGAACACCTTTGGGATGAATTGGAACGCCGACTGCGAGCTAGGTCTAATCGCCCAACATCAGTGCCCGACCTCACTCATGCTCTTGAGGCTGAATGGAAGCAAATCCCCACAGCAATTTTCGAACATCTAGTGGGAAGCCTTCCCAGAAGAGTCGAGGATGTTATAGCAGCAAAGGGGGGACCAACTCCATTTGATGCCCATGATTTTGGAATGAAATGTTCGACTAGCACATACGGGTGTGATGTTTTGGTGTCCACATACTTTTGGCCATGTAGTGTC
The DNA here is from genome assembly GCF_964187855.1 of Myxine glutinosa. NCBI lineage: Eukaryota > Metazoa > Chordata > Myxini > Myxiniformes > Myxinidae > Myxine > Myxine glutinosa. The sequence goes on from NC_136265.1 coordinate 207,502,284, forward strand.
TTTACTGTGTACATTGCACATTATCTCCTTCATGGTTACCTATTTCTCTTTCAATGCTGATTGACCTCCTCTTCGTTTGGCCGAATCAAGAGCACGTAATCCTCTCCTTACACCCTCGGTTTGCCTTTCTGAAATTAATAACTTTACTCTACTCTTCATAACTAACTCTTAACAGAATCCTTACGCACACTATGGTTTGGTCACGTATCCATAAATGCTCTACTACCTCCACCCGCTCCACGATATTCGGATCATGAATTAAAATTAGGTCTAACGCTGCACTCCCTCTCATGGCATAATGAGCAGGCCATGCCAGTCAATGGGTGTGATGTTTAATCCATGGGAATTATCTCCCTGGAATATTTGAACAAGTCTCCCTGGAATATTTGAACTACAGGGGATGAATTCAATGCTTCACTCGAAGATATAAAAATATATTTTCCAACATCATTTTCTGTTGAGTTACATCGTGTTCCTATTAGGTTTGACTGGAACATTACCTATCCAAGGGATTGTTTGGATCTTAATGCAATAAATAACTTCTCTATTTGTTTTGATCAGAGCCTGATGTCAAATAGTTGTTTGCCTTTGCATATCTCCTTGAATACATCTGACATTCCTCCTCTTATTTCTCATTCAATGATGAGGAATATGTCATAACCAGTTATCACTTCTAATGTTCCCATTCATTTTAATCATGTGTTCAAACCTAAGGTTAGTGCTGTATAATAACAGCAATTTGCGTTGTCTAAATTATAAGCCTTCAAAAACAAGTTTCTCAAACTTTCAAATACACATATCTAACTAGAGCGGCACTCGGTAGAGCGCATACCTGCAACAGTATTCCACTGATCGGCCGGATCTGGATGTGGATGTCAAACAAAATCGAATCAGCTTGTTCTCGTCACATAACCAACTCATCCACCAAGTTTTGTCAAAACCCGTTCACAAGTTTTTGAAATTCACCTCACCTCAAAACTGCCCACCTTCCCTCTTTCATTCCTCTTTTTCCCGCCTCTGGAACAATCTCCCACAACCTCATCAATCCCACTCCTCCCTCCAGGTATTCAAAACAGCTGTTCATCACAATCTCTTATCTTCCCCCATCCAAAACCTTGATATTTTCTATCCCCGTTAACACCCCAAATCCACCTTTTTCAAATTCCGACTTCTTTCCTGAAATTTCTAGTAGTGTCCATTTGTTTATCCCGTGTACCCCACCCCAGCCCTCTCCCTTCCACAGATCTCCCGATGCTGTTCTCTACTGTTGTTGGACTTTCCTCTCACTCCCACTCTTGTCTCCCGCTCCCTTTATTATATGTTTCATGTGTGTTTCTGTTTCTGGTTCTAGGTGTTTCATCTGTTAGCTCTTACACGAGCCTCGACTTTGCATACAAATATATATATATATATACACAAAGAATTAAGTTAAGCACCCCCCCGTTTTTTTACAACCTCGCACATTACAAGTTTGTTGTCGTCAAAACAGTGTAATATACCCATGATATTGCTATATTTTCTGGAGAAGTGATATTATGGTCACATAAAAACATAACAATCATGCCGTTTTCAATATTTTATTCTGAATAATTTAAGGTGAAATTTTTTGGGAATTTTAGGCATATTTTCACCTCAATTTAAGTATGGAGCTATAGGTCCATCACGGACAGTGTGGATGACGTTTATGTTTTCTAACGTACAGTCATTGTTCTG